>NW_017962991.1:481101-815286 GCF_001890905.1 Aspergillus aculeatus ATCC 16872
GCTCTCTCTCTCTCTCTCTCTCTCTCTCTCTCTCTCTCTCTTTTGCTGTGTGTCTGTGCGTCAGTCAGTTTTCCGTCCGGCATTTCAGGGCCTGACTACTCCGTGCTCACTGGCCACCATCACTACCACCCTTCTCTTGTGACGCGTAAGTTTTCAAGGTTGACGAGAGCATGTTCTATCCTGAGACAGACAAGTAAGACATGGCCAACCCAGTCAGGAACGGCCGCAAGCCACGGAACCAAGGACCCTGAAAAACAAAACCACCGCTCGAGTACCAAGCTTCCTGCGACGGCAAGCCTCAAGGACTCGAGGACTCCCGTGAGAACTCCGGTGGGCGGGAAAACAAACCTAGTGTGCAGAAAGTGGAGATGGACCGGCCTTGGCATATGTCAGCTTATTTAGTGATTTGGTTTACAGTTGGTCATTGTTCTCTGCTCACTACATCATCATCAGCAGCAGCATATCATCAGGGATAGGAGGTGTGTTATCTGATGGTTGGTTGAATGTTGATTGCGTGGCTTGCTTAGGCGACGGTGGGATGATAGATCCGATCGGAGTTGAGTTCAGTCCAGTAGAAACAGTTGAGATTCACCAGCTAAAGCTCTCACCACCCACTCACTCTCACTTACTCACGTCACTTAAACTACTTACTCGGAAATCACTAGCGCTGGATCAATGCGTCGAAAACAATTTATCTGAGGGCGAAAGACCGGGTATACTCCTCTCTCGACAATCTAAAAATATTCCTCATTCCCTTATTCTGGTAGACCCTGCATTTAATCCTCGCTGGGAAATAGGAAGCTACCACCTACGCAACGTCATAAGTTCTCTCTCCCCGTCCCGCGTGTTGGATATACACAGAGGAGAAGAAGAAGACAAGACACGGGAACTAAATGAACGATCTGAACGTTTTAGTCCAGATAAGGGAGGTAGATGGGCTTCCCTGCATTTCCGAGTCTCAGATCCACCACCCCTCTTTCGTCTCCTATACAGATGAACAGCACTGGGTGACAGGGATCAACCATATATCCAATCATAATTAGTACAGCGGCAACAACAACGCATTGGAGGTTCGGGATACCTACCACCTTTTACCATCTGGACTTTTCTTCCTGGGGCGTCCGTCCTTCCTTCACATGTCCCTCGGGTCAGAGTTCATCGCCCGCGGTGGTTGAGATTGAGCGTCGTAATGCTGCTTGCGAAGTCCCTCAGGATCGCGAGCACGACATTTGTAGTGTTTCATCTGGGTGCTATAGTAGTTGCACATTATTCCTCCGAGCCTAATGCTTGGTATTTATCGTGTATAGACGTTGGAGCTTGGGGTTGATCTTCAAGGGGTTTCCCTCTGGATAATGCGCTAAGGTACGTCTAGCTATCAATCAGTATAGCACATACTGAGTCTGCAATGTGCGTTTATTCATTGTATACTGCGACTGAATGTCATCATCAACAAGCCCCCCGATCAATTCATTACTCCTACTCCATCCACCACCACCCCAAGATTCTCTCCTTATACACAATTGTATGAGTAGATTGCGATACTCATAGATACAATCAGTACCTGCATCCCGACCCACGGAAACCCCAACAACGCCCACCCCTCCCGCTTCTCCCCCTTGTACCAAATAAGTAACCAAGCAAAGACAGTAGCAACCAGGTATTCCACCCCCACGACGGTAGTATACTACATAGGACAGTTCGCATACCATGTTTCTAAGTATACATATCCCAAGGTGGATGGAACGTTTTTCTTGAACTCGGGAACCTGGGGGGGGGGCCTTCCATTCTCCACTTGACTTTGACATCGAATCACAACCGACCGTTGCGACGCACGCCAAGAACCACTCACATTGACAATGGAGTCCGGCTTACGCGGCTTTTCACAGCAACTGGGGAATGAAGTCACTGCTGTTGCGCTTTTCTCGCTAAGACCATTACTGTTGTACAATTATTACCTCATCCGCGCTTGAATGGTTCTCATCATCATCATCATCATCGTTGCGGTTGTTGCTATTTTGGATTTTTGGATGGGGGTTTGGGGTAGAGTTGGTAGCAAAGGTGTGGTACCTACGGAGTTGGACTCTGGATTTTGGGTGATACCGTACGGTGCAAAAATGGATCATGATGGATGTGTTAATTGGAGAAGGGGGAAAGGGGTGCTGGCTGTGGTTGTGGTACTCGTTGCCCATGGACCATGCCGGACAAGAGGGTTCTCTTCAGTCATTCTAGAGGCTTATCGATAAGATATACTAGTACTTGTATACTCGCTTGCACATTCTAAATGTCGCATGTAGATGGAGGTTGATTCGAATCGAACACACCGAGATAGGAGAATACATTATCTAGGTTGATGTCTTATTCGCCAGGCGAGAGCCAGTTGAGATATATTTTAGTCGTACAGTACTCTTCCATAAGCATTGACCCTCCATGTAAAGGAATAATGTCTTACACAAAGGTTAACAACAGGAAGGACGAACGGAAGAATGACTTGGAAGGCAACTACTCTTTCTGCTGCAGTTATCAATGGGTGGCCAGGCAGGTGACTGAAACCCAATCCCTAAATCCTCTTCGTAAGTTGATGGCCATTTTGTATATGATATGGCTAGTAGTGTAGACTTAAGGGCAGGGCACCTTTGCTACACAGGTAGCTCTAACTTACTAGGTCCCTGACTTCCTTACGCGTAAATTTGTGCCTTTGCAAGTATAGGCAGTTTGCTTTTGACATTTGGAGTTGACACGAACTCACTTGCATTGAAGGAGGATTGGACAGACAGTAGTATGGATTGGATATCCAGTCACAGAGATATAACCAAGGGCTGCCTGCAATCTCTTTTATATCAGGGGCCTTAGGGTGCTTTCTAGGCTGGAGGGAGCAATGATCGTGTTCCTGTTAGATGATCACTTTCAACCCCTCTGACCTTAGAGCTCCCACTCACGGCCTTTCCTGATTACTGTGCGTATGAGGAAGGATATGCAACCCTGCTTACGATACTTCTGCACATTGCCTGATATCTGCGGCACGGACAGGCAGTGTGTGTCAACGACATTCAACTAGGTATACGCATCTACCGCGCAACTGCCTTGTGACTGGGGATGCAAGTCTTGCATGTACCTATTCAATGCATGGCATCAACTCCTGATTGAAGAAAGAACGTTGTAGAAGGTCCATCGCTTGGAACTGGTCCCATTATTTCGATATCATGATTACGAACTAGCAGGTATGGACAAATCCATGATGTTAGCACGGTACTCCCATCTCAAATCCCAGTAAACAGGCGCACTCATCAATCATCATCGCATCATATCCCTCGTTTCCCATTCAAATCCACCATATCTCATTCATCTGAACCTGCATACCTCCCACTCTCCGATGGAACCAATTCAAATCAAACCACAGAGTTGGGAACCTCTCATCCATAAAACCAATACTCCGCCGCATACTACACCCCAAACTCCCCCTCGTGCGCCGCGCAAGTCGCCGGACTCATCCCTCCAGCCGTGTGGACACGGTATATCTCCTGAAGAAGGGGCATTCGCCTAGTTAGCATATCGTCTACCACCTATACACCCATTCGTTTTTGGGATTGCATGAGCAAGGAAGGAAGAAGAACGAACCTTGATACCAGATCCCTCCACCCCAACCATCTTCAACCAGGGCACGTCATCACCTCCACTACCGGGGGCATTTACACTCTCCACCTTCTTGGCCTTGACCCAGTTGGACTCGTATCTTCCGCCTTGTTTTCCGAATGTCGCGGGGCGGAGATCGAAGACGGGCATTGCTGCGGCTGCTGTTGTCGAGGTAGTGGAAGAAGAAGATTGGGAGGAAGAGAAGTAATGCTCCCCGATGATTGCGGACTGGGACAGCATCACGGCATAGAAGGCTAGGACTTCCTGCGGGATGGACCGGGTGAATCCTGGGAGGGCGTGGAGGAATCGCAGCGCATGGCTCTTCGGGGTTGCGGCGAGGCAGGAGATGTCGTAGAGCGTGGCGACAGCGCCGGTGGCGATTGGGGTTGCAGAGGCGTTTCTGGAGGTGTTGTCCTTGGAGGTGGTCGGACAGGTGTAGTTCTGCGTGCCGCGGCCGAGGGCGATGAATTTGAGGGAGAGGTGGGCGGAGGGGGGGCTGAGGTGCGGTGTTGCTGCTGCTTCCTCGTGTCCTCGTTTGGAGATTCCTGTTGAGCGTTCGCTAGTGGTTTGGTTGATGGAGACGACGTCGAGGGGGCACTTAGTTAGGCGCAGCGAGGAGAGGGCGTGGGAGAGGGAGATGAAGCTGATTGCTAGGTGGACGGCGTTCGGTGGGTGAAGTTCGATTTCGGTTTCTGTTTCGGTGGTGGGAGGGGAGGGGAAGGGGATTGCGGTGGTGAAGATAAGGATGCTGAGGAGGATGAGGAGGGTCTTGAGGGGGGACTCGAGGAGGCGCATCTTGGTGGTTTGTCTTCTGTTCTTCTGGATGATGATGTCTTTGGATTGAGTGTGGATGTAGGGGGAGGTGTAAAGGGAACTTCGGGGGGTAGAGATGATGAGACCAGAGAGATGAGATGAGTTGAGATGATATATCAAATAGTTGGGAGGAGGGTGTTACTCTTATTATGTTATGGATGCCAGTGGCTTGTGGTGACTTCCTCTGCAGTGAATGTGCCAATATTCACCTCCCACAGCAGCTGACCTCTGCCCCTCTCTTGTCCCTGCAGCAGAGCAGCATCTTCGTGCCAGGTTGGCATCCTAAGTATGCCTTGCCAAATATAGACATGTCGAGGCGAAGCAGAAGGCATGATGATAGAGAAGTTATCCAACATCTACGACTACCAAAGATGCCACATCACTGATACTAATCCTTCAGCAGGGCACAGCTCATTATCAATAGCTCCAACACGCCCTCAACTGTGCCACAGTAGAAGACATTGGCGAGAGCCTTGCGAGTCAAGTGCAGGGTATGGTATAGACGCGAGACCAAGGCCTAATGAGACGGAGATAGAACCCGCAAGGTTTCGATGAAGCGCCGCACCGCAGACATGCACTCCTGGTGTGCCATGTTGGCCAGGCAGAATGCTCCTATTTGGTGGTCATCTCTTTAAGGTTCTTGATTATCTCAAAGCTGGAGTTGTGTTGGTTCATGCTCGCTCTTATCGAGACAAATGTACTGCTAAGCGCCTGGAAGGTTGCCAAGTACCAGGGCGCCACACCATCTAGTCTTGTTCCTCTTTCACCTAATGAGAAGGAAGATTGGGATATCCTCCTTGTTCACGAACCCGCTCGACCTTAGCGATGCTCACCTCGCTCGACTGAGTGCATTGGGGTAGCAGACAACCAACACCAGCACATGTCTAACACCTTTTACCAGAAAACAGGACAAATTTCCTCACAAGCACTTAACTACAAAGACACACTACTCCAAGCTACAGCTACGAAAAGACCTCGAGAGTCCATCAAACGCCACTCAATGTCTTTCCCAACTGTCCCCAGGGCTGAACAAGGTGCTTCGCTGCACCATTGTTTACTTTACACCTATATCACACCCTGACGGATTATCTACACATACAAACTCAAATAATATATGGAGGAGACCGCGAACAAGGCCAAAAACCACAGGTTACTATGACTGCAAGAGCCTTCGAGAAACCAGGGGACTAACCCTATCTACACATCTCTCCACCAGGACCAACTTCATATCACCCTAACCGAGCCACTAGTACATACATCTAGACACTTACCATTCCCGCGACCCCGAACCAATCAAAGAGCATTCATGAACTTGCATGGCATTGACAACCCTCGAGACGGATACTGCTTCATCCAAAGCAGAAAACAGTGTGTCTGTTTGATCCACCTCGAGTCAAGAGAAGCTTACCCCTTTCCCGTTGGACACATCCCAAACCATCGATCCAGATAGAAAGGCTCATCCTCTGACAGATTTTGACAATATGACATCTGAGACACGGCCTACGGTCTACACAGAACACACCGTCCAGACGCGAGCCGTTATTGTTCTAAGACATAAGTAAACCATCCTGAAGTAATCGTCCGCCCGATAAAAGCTGACGTAGTCTGGGCTCCATCGTCAATATTACTACGCATCTTAAAGTGCAAGAGAAAATATGCCTGCAAATCTGAGATCGGGAAACGGTTAGGCTAACATCAGAAGAGTGGAGAGCACTTATACTATGTAAGACAAAAACCGTTGGGGGATTCAAAAAATCCTCCGATCTGTGTTGGTGATTGGGGGGCTGGAAAAGAGAATGAAACATGTGGGAATATGAAAGTGGGACCGGACTGTCTTCGATATAATATACTATGTATATTGAGCGGGCGTAAAACATTCTCGGATTGAGAATTTAAATCTTGCAGGTGGTGGGTGGTGTTTCAGATTGAGATTACTTGGTTGACGCGTCGAGTGAGGGCTTGTGTATAAGATTGATTAAATGAGGGATATTGGGGACAAGGGTCGGGAGTGCCCGATTCGGGGCGTGCTGGGGTTGTTTGAGATTTGCAACTATGGGGTTGCATGATAAATGGTCGGTTTAGTGGTGTACGTACAGTGTCTGTGTACAGTATGCATGGCTGAGCTACAGAGTTAAGAATAGTCGTTCTTACTCTGCAAAAGTTGGGAGGATAGGCACCAGGCTGCTAGCAAAGCACAGAATTCTATTGTATTGCAATTACTTCCTCCCGCCAAGCAAGATTCTGCAGTATTTTAATAATCTCGACTGTAGTGTTTCATCAAGTACGAATGTAGTATACCTAGGAACGCCAAGCAGATGGGATATGTGCATTTGAAAAAGGGAAAAGTGCGACAGCGCCAGGCAGTCAACAAAACGTTTATTATGGGGTATGTCTAACGGATCCGGTCCAGCTTGGCGCAGTTCATGGCGATTTGCTCGTCGACAAAGTCGCTCTAGAAGGCTTGTTAGGCTCACGTTCAGAATCCATAAGTCAGAGGTTCTTACCTTGCCCGTGATACGTTCCAAGTGACGGTTCTGCTCGTCCAGCTCCCGACCCGTGGCTTTGGCGAGACCGTTCAGGCGGCTTGCGGCACCGCCAAGCAGGTCCAGGTTCTGCTCGATCTCGTTCTCCATCGCCTCGTCCTCACTATCCGCCTCGAACTGATACTTGGCACGGTCGGCGACGTTGGTCCGGCCCCGCGTGGTCTGCTTGCTCGCCTCGCGGTCAATCTCCCGGAACGTGCGCTCCATCCGCTGGTTGGTCTTGAAGGCCTCGTTCCGCGTGCCGTCGCGGGTTTCCCGCTCCTGTCGGTGGGTGTCCAGGATCCGCTCGTCGCGCTCGCGCCGCCGCCGGGCACTGGTGAAGGGGTTGGAGACGTGCACCGCGAACATGCTCTTGTTGAGGGTCTTGAGCTCCTTGGCCTTCTCCTCGGCAATCCGGCCCTCGATGGTCGCCACGTCCAAGCTCCGCTCCGCATCATGGATGCGTTCGCCCTGCGCGCCCAACCGAGCCAGCGTCTCCCGACCGGTCTCCTCCGCCTGCGCCGCAATGCGGAGCGCGTTGCGGGTCGAAGCCACATCCCCCTGCTTGATGAAGCGGATGTCCTGCTTGATGGTCTGGATCTCCTCCTCCTCCTCTTCCTCCGCGGTCAGATGCCGTTCCTGGTAGGTCGATGTGTTGTAGTCGTTACTGCCGCCGCCGTAGGCCGCACCGCCCTCCGAGTAAGGCGGCGGGGGACCGCCGGCCTGAGGCTGCTGCTGCTCTGCTCGTTCCCTTGCTCCTCCAAAAAGTGCATCTCTGTTGGCATCCGCAGCGGCGGAGTCGTTGGGATCGGTGCTGCCTAGCCCTCCGTAGCCGCCGGGGCCGTACCGGGAGGCTGCTGGCGACGCTCCACTGTTGGTGCTGCCCCCGAAGCGATCCGATCCATATCCACCCTGATTTCCATATCGGTTCGGCGCATAGCCTTGCTTGTTGTCTCCGGGGATGCTGGCGGGGCCAGAAGGGGCCGGAGCGGCGGGTTGCTCCCCGGCTGGAAGAGGGGCGACACCAGCTTGGATCTTGGCTTTGGTGTAGGGATCGGTGGGGATGGGTTTGGCATAGGGGTTGGCGGGAGGTGCTGGGCTCTTGCTCTTCGATCGGGAGCCGAACAGCGCCAGGCGGTTGGAGGAATCGTCCTCGTCCCCGGACTTTTTGAAGCCGAACCTGCCCATGGCGGTTGATCTGTGGTCGAGTGGGTTTTAGGGTGAAAATGTCAATTTGTCGGAACGGTCAGCGGGTGGTAGAACTCAGTTTCTCAAAAGGGGCAGATAATGGTAGAGTAAGAGGAGAATTTAGGGAAAAGAAGAAAAGGAGATAGATGGATGGATGTAAGAGGGGCGAAAGACAGGCAGGCAACGTTCAGGGGAGCAGCAACGCCTCAGGCACTATAATTGGAATGATCGGAACTGGGGGGTGGAGGGGGGAGAAAGGCGGAGGGTAATCTCATTACATTGGTGATGGCTGCTATTGAGGAGGATAAAGGCTGTTATGACGGTCTCAGTACCAAGGAGCTGTGACAGGCTGTGTTTCCACTAAGCCTACAATGGTTAGTGCAGTGGCTGGACCCTTCCAAGCCTCCTTCCAAATCAACCAAACCAACCAAACCAGACCAAACCACCGCCCGCCGGAAACGTCCGCGCGCGTATCTCCGACTGAACCACCTTAACCAACCAACCAATTAACCAACTTGACCATTTTAACGATCCTAACGAACTTCCTCATTTCCAGTAATGCTCATTGGCAGTCATGGCGCCGTACCCGGGGTCTGATGCAGACTACTTCAAGGACAAGGCGCGTAGGGATCTGTTGACCCTCCTCGAAGGCGTGAGTAAGGCTTGCTTCTACCTCTGGTCGCCCGTGTACATCAGCTGAATCCTTCGGTGCAGGTACGCGGTAAGAAGAACCTCATCGTCAGTCAAGATTTGGCTGGTCCAGTCGGACTGTTCGTCAAGTTCTCTTCGCTCCAAGAGTACGGTGTAGATCGCGTCTTCCTCCTGGAGAATGGCAATGTGGACTCCTCTCAACGCAATGTCGTCTTCTTAGCGAACGCTGAGAAGCTTCCTCAAGTGCGGGCTGTGGCAGGTACGTCGATTACTTCCTGTTTACCACCCTGAGCACGCTTTTTTTTCCCCCGTAAGATAAGCTGGATATCACTCCTTCTACCAAGGAGATTCCTGCTTGGGACAGACTGTAAAGCGCGCAGACTCCCCTCTACTCTACGTAGCCAGTCACGCGCTCCCAATATCAACCAATTTCGAAGATATCAGCTCACTCATAGGCTTTCTCTCTCTTACTTGTCTGATTGAAGGTCATCAGTATGAGCTAACACGCCTCTAGAACAGGTCAAGCGCCTCCAGCGCAATGGCAGCATTGAACATGAGATCTCTATTTTCTGGGTTCCAAGACGGACACTTGTAAGCAACACAATCCTCGAGGAGGCAGGCATAATCGGAGACGTGAACATCGCCGAATTCCCGCTGTATTTCATGCCGCTGGAACAGGATGTTCTGTCTCTGGAGATGGAGGACGCCTTTAGTGATCTCTACCTGGTAAGCTTGCCCCGTGCAGCATGTTCCCCAAAGCGCAAGTAACCAACATCCATGTAGCACAAAGATCCAGGATGCATCTTCCACTCCGCGAAGGCCCTGATGGACATTCAGCAGAGACACGGTTACTTTCCTCGGATTATCGGCAAGGGTGACCATGCAAGACGACTGGCCGGCCTGCTTCTTCGAATGAGAAAGGAGCTGGACGCTGAAGAGAGCTCCGGGCTCGCCGGAGTGTCAGCCCGTGGTCTATTGCCCAGTGCAAGCACAGAGAGCCTCATCATCATCGACCGCGAAGTCGACTTTGGCACCCCGCTCCTCACTCAACTGACCTACGAAGGCCTCATCGACGAGACAGTCGGCATCAAGAACAACCAAGCCGATATCGACACCTCCATCATCGGCGGGGCGGCCACCGTTCCGCAAGCGCAGGAATCCTCCAAAGGCCCGCAACAGCCCTCGTCCTCCAAGCAGCACCAGAAGCGCAAGATCCAGCTTGACTCATCCGATCAGCTCTTCAGCCAACTGCGGGACGCCAACTTCGCCATTGTCGGCGACATCCTCAACAAAGTCGCGCGGCGCCTCGAGAGCGACTATGAAAGCCGCCACTCGGCCAAGACCACGACGGAGCTGCGCGAGTTCGTCAACAAACTCCCCTCCTACCAGCTCGAGCACCAGAGCCTGCGGGTGCACACCAACCTCGCTGAGGAGATCATGCGCACCACCCGTGCCGACATCTTCCGCAAGCTCCTTGAAGTGCAGCAGAACTACGCCGCAGGCTCCGACCCGACCTACCACCATGATGCGGTGGAGGAGCTCATCGCCCGCGACGTCGCCCTGCCCGCCATCCTGCGCCTCCTGTGCCTCGAATCCTGCATGTCCGGCGGTCTGCGGCCGCGGGACCTCGAGAACTTCAAGCGCCAGATCGTCCAAGCCTACGGCCACCAGCACATCCTAACCTTCTGCGCCCTCGAGAAGATGCAACTCCTTCAGCCCCGCGCCTCCACGAATCCCACCTCCCTTCTCCTTCCCACCACCCCCACCACTGCCACCGCCACAGGAGGTTCCCCCCACCACCACCAACACAGCACAAGCCCGCGCACCAACTATAACACCCTCCGCAAAACCTTGCGCCTCGTCGTCGAGGAAGTCAGCGAAAAGGACCCCAACGACATCGCCTACGTCTACAGCGGCTTCGCCCCGCTGAGCATCCGCCTAGTGCAGTGCGTCCTGCAGAAACCCTACATCCTCTCCCTGGCGCGCGGTGGGCCCGTGACCGCCCCAACCCAGGCCTCGGCCCCCGCCAGCGCGACCACCTCCTCGCCGGGCTGGCTGGGCTTCGAGGACGTGGTCAAGAGCGCCCGCGGCGCGACGTTCAGCCTCGTGCAGAAGGGCGACGACAAGGCCGTGCGCGCCCGCCAGACCGTCAGCGGCGCCCCGGCCATCAAGACGGTCTATGTCTTCTTCCTGGGCGGCATCACGTTCACCGAGATCGCCGCCCTGCGGTTCATCGCCGCCCAGGAGGCGTCCCGGCGCCGGATCATCATCTGCTCGACGGGCATTGTGAATGGGGATCGCATGATGGAGTCGGCCATTGAGACGGGGCGCTTGGCGTGATGGGAGATGATCTCAGTGGAGGATTGAGTGAGAAGCGAAAGATGACGGTTGCGGAAATCATATGATAGGATATGATAGGATAGGATAATATACTTCACCCACTCATTCATTCTCCTGTTGTTCCTCCTTAATCTACAGTGTCTCATTCTCCCTGCGAAGTCAGCCTGATGATCCCTGGCAAGCTAAGTATCATCACTTCCCAGCAAACTTGTCCGCCGCAGGACCGTATAGACTCCGTTAGAGACGTGCGGTGTCCGGGCTAGACAAAGGGTAAACCCCCACGTTCGGAGCGGGAGAATTAGGAAAGAGATCGATACAGCCCGATGGCTCCACTTCGAATGTAAGACAATACGTAGAAGGCTAAGCCAGAGAACTTTCCAGATTTTAAGTACTACACTTCTGACCATTGAACTTGGAGGTTGAAAATTGCCATTGGACTGATTTCTCCCACATAAAAGAATCGATAAAAAACAAAGAAAACACGCCAAATCCAGCCTCGGCAAACACCGTAATAGTGAACAGGTCCCCAGTGTGATATGATTGATGCTGACAGGTGAAATGATGGAAATGATGATGAAAAAGTAGCCCAGTAATACGTAGCTAGAACCAAATTGTTTACATACATGAACCACAATAATAAAAAAGAGAGGTTTGAGATTTGACGGGGAGGGGGAATCAAATCAAACGATAATGGACAATTCGGAGCGATCCAAGCCGTCATATTCGAGGTTGGGGTAGTATGGGATCATTGCATCTGCGCTCTGCACATACGCGTCGTTGTAGAGGCGCCAGTAGGGGACGCGGACCTTGCGGGCGGGGTGGAACAGGCCGGCCCAGACGTAGTTCATGACGGTTCCCGTGCCGACGGCCATGCGGATGGCGTCGATGGCCTCGATGACCCGGTCGATGACGTGCGGGCTGGTCTCGAAGATGTTGGGGAAGACCAGGTTCAGAAGGTGGACCATGGCGTCTTCGCATCCGAGGCCCACGACGCCCAGCGCGATGTGCTTCACCACGCTGGCGGCCGTCTGACGGTGCACCTGGTCGCGGTCGATCAGGGCATCCTCGAGGAGCGGCGTGACTGCGTAGACGTAGTCCTTGGCCATCTCGCCGATGTATTCGAACAGGAAGGACATAGCCTTGAGGACACCGTTCTGCACGTTCAGCTCGGGCACCCGGTACTCGTTCATCAGGGCCGGGAGCACGGTGAACGGCGCGCAGGTTTCGGCCACGATACCGATGGCAACTGCGGTACAGACACGTGATTGACGTTCCTGGACACGCAGGTTGTTGAGCAGCGTGGCCAGCACATCCTGGGGACCAATGGCCTTGGCGATGAAACCGAAGGTGTTATTGGCGGCACGACGGATGCCTTTCTTGTGGGCCTTCAACATGTCCAGGAGCTCGAAACAGATACGCATCCACTCCCTCGCGTTGACGGATTCGGGGCCACGGTCGGCGATACGACCAACCAGATCGATGGTGTTCTCCTGGACCTTTTCGTGACGGTTACGCAGGATAGGCGTGAGGCGAGGGAGCAGGTCTCTGATCGGTGGTTGCATCTGATTGATACCAACCACGGTGACGATAGATCGGAGGGCTCCCAAGATGGAACCGAGCACTTCGGGATACTCCTCACCTAAGTACTCGTAAAGCACAATACCAAGCTTGCCCATCAACGCGTCCTCACCACACTGCTTCATAACCATGGCGATGCGGGAGATGAGGTCCGCAGCCTGCTGCCGAACCGTGGCCGACTTGTTGTTCAACCGCCAGAGAATGGTACTGACAATCTGGGGAAGATAAGGCTTGCAACGAGTGCCAAGGGCGTTGACCACCGTACCGAAGCCGTTCAAGATGACAATATCCTCAATGCTTTGCTCCTGGAAAGCATACAGGACACCATCAATCAGTCTTTCCTCCAGTCTCTCGGAGATATCCGCGGCGCCGAGGGCTGCGATAAGCTTCTCCACTGTCTCCACAGTCATCTTCCGGTAGGGTTCACTCTCATCCTTGAGATTGTTTACGACGCGCTCGAGGATCTCACCCACTCCCACCTTCTGTCCAAGGTCCACCGTCGTGTCCACCACCTGACGATAATTCCTCCTATCCAAAGCCATACGCCTCACCCAGAAACTTTTGAAAAAGTCTGTGAGAACATGCTCTTTGAGGTAACTGGCTGTCACACCATCCGTGCTAGCACACTGTGACACCACCTTGAGAACGACCTTCTTCATCTCTTCGTCTGGGGATCCGAACTCGCGGAGCAGAATTTCCATGATCTGGCTGGTATAGTAGTTGGCATATTCTTCGTCCATGAGGGGAATGATGTAGCCGACAGCTTTGAGGAACGCAGCCAGACCTTTACCACGCTGCTTCCGGGCACCGGTCCACAGAGGGTTGAGAATCTCATCGAAGCTCTCGATACCGTAAGGGTTGGCAGCTTCAGCCAAAGCCGCGACGGCCAGGGCAGTGACCGTTCGCACCTTAGCTTGCTCATCACTAAGGTTGTCCGCGATACAGTCTACCAGTCCCTTGAGGTGAGGCAGGATGGCGCAGCCCATGAGAATAGGAATTTGCTGAACAATCTTGACACCTGTGTGTCTAGCCTGCCACGACTTCTTACTCCGGCATACAGCACGAAGGAATGGGAGAAGAGCAGGAATGCCAAGAGCAGAAGCGACAACCGCGAAGGCTCGGGCAGTCGTGTTCCGGACATATTCATCAACGTGGTCGATATCCGGTCGCATGGTACTGATCATGGTGGCTAGACCAGCGGCCTTCGCCAAGTTCGAAATGATTTCTCGACCCTCAACACGGGCGTAGTAGTCTTGGTCGATAAGCAAGGGCTCAATAACCACAAGGATCTTGTGAACATAGGGACGAACGAGATCATCCAACTTGTAGAGAACACGGTCAATGACCTTCACCAACAGATGGCGCTCCTGGTCTTCGAGAGACTTCTCCATGAGAAGGGGAAGAATCTGGCTGAACAGAGGCCCCGCGCCGAATTGCCGTGCGTTGTCCGTGAGCTGACGCAGGGCTGTCTTTCTCATCGGCGGCGTGCCGTTCTTGACCTTCAGCAAGAGTCGCATGATCTTCCGTTCCTTCATCTCCTCGACTGTCATTGAGCTCTCGTCACCTCCTTCCATGAGTTTGCCAAAGTAGGCCATGTCCTCAGGCTTGAAGAATTGGAGGTCTCCGACGCCGGGGATCTCAGTTGGAAGCTGTTTGCCCAGCGCACGAGCACTTTCAGGCTCTTGCATCATGAAACCACCAACACCAGTGGAACTGGCCATGGGTGCTGGAGTAGCCATGAGCTTCCTCGCAGGGTTCCGGATCGGGGCATATCCTGGAGGAGGATCGAGGATCTTGTAGCCCTCAGACGGCAACATCATATCAAGCTCTTCGTCCGACAAGGGAGCATTGCGCCCAGAGATATCAGTTCCAAAGCTAGTTGGAATCAAAGGTGCACCTACTTGGGAGGGATGCATGGGGGTGGCAAGCCCTTGGTTGCCGACCGGGGTCGCGGCTGTAAGTGCTGGTGCTTGATCCCATCGGGAGCGACGCTTGGGGGCATCCTCAGCAGCGCCGGGGGCAACCGGGGCGGGCGTCTGATCCCAACGGGACCTCTTTGCCTTAGTGTCGACGGCTTCAGCGGGCTTGGGAGTCTCCTCCTCCTCAGGAGCCGGCTCCGAAGCTACATCCCACCGCTGTTTGCGCTTGCGACCCGAGGCGACGGCCACCGTGGAGCCGGCGTCGGCGTTCTCTTTGTCTTCCAACTTCAGCGTAGCCTCGTGCTCGGTGACATCGTTCTCTCCACGGGCCTGCTTTTCTGCGATCAGCTTCTGGACACGTTCTTCTTCTTTCTCAAGTTCCCGCATGGCCATGACTTCACGGTAAGTCTGGCCCTCCTCCCCCTCCCCCTCTACATTGGCGTGAGTGTTCGCAGCGAACGGATCAGCGCGCGTGGGAGTCAGCGGGCCGCGGTTAAAGCGGCGCTTCTGGTAGTCTGTCTCACGGTCGGCGATCCTAGCTGCCTTCTCGCGCCCAAGAAGGATGTCCTCCTCTTCCACCCCGTTGCCGTGGGCGAACTCGTCGATCTGGCTCCGGGTGGCAGTGTACTGGCCCACCAGGCGGTGGCCCGCGTCCGCGTCCTCCATCTCCTCATCGTCGCCATTGACGGCAATCGATGTATCATATCCCGCAAACTTGTCGGCGCCTTCGCGTTCGTAGAGGGTCGTGTCGAAGGATTCAGTCAGGGAGGCCTTGGTCGAGTTGTCAGTGCGCTGGCTAGACGGATCAAAGGTCCTAGAACCTTTACTTCCAGCTGCAGCAGCATTGCGCTCAGCTTGGAGCCGACGAACGGCTTCAAAGTCAGCTAGAAAAGGGGCGGTCAGTCAGGGCCGGAGGACAACGGTGGTTTGAGAGAGGGAAGGGGGAGAGGAACATCATACCGTCAGACATGTTGGCAGCTATGGAGATCCCAAGTGTGAGATTTTTGACAGACACTCCCAGTTAGGGGTCAAGGCAGCTACATCCGGATCGGACAGAACGATGACAGCAAGCTTGATGGTGAAGGGAAGTGACGTCCTTGAGGCGAAAATATCAGAGAACATCAGGTGAAGTTCGCCGGCGGGACTAGACTGCTGACTAACAGTGATGTCACGTGTGGATGGATTAGCCAGATCGGTCAACGGCTGATATGTCGACCTGGCAAGGACAGAATAATTTATAATTGATAATGGTGCTTTTTTAGAGTAGCTTATTGAGATATCCAAGACAGTTCTTTTGGATGCTATAACTCCGTATGTGTTGGTCTCGGGCTGATAAGAGTCATCGGTGAAGAACTCCGGATCTGAAGCTAGAAAGGTATATATATGTCTGCAAATTCTCTAACTACTCAAGTGATTCCCGTAAACTACGTTCAAGTATGATCGGAGCGAGCAATCTATCAAGCCTCAAGCTACTCTACAGACCCGAGACTATCATCTCAAAACCACCAGTTAGATATCACTGGCAGTATTTACAACATGAGCATGAGTATGAGAAGAGCTGTTTGATTCCAGCTATAACAGACGACTTTTGGTCTCTTCGTGGTCAATATTAAAGAACAAGTCCAGGTATCAAGTAATCCAGCTTTTGTTTAACAATAAATCTGACGCTGGCCTTCCAGAAATGAGTTGCACTGTCTGCGTGGAGGCGGGTGCAAAAGCTGGCGATGCCGATAGTTCGGCATACAGTAGCTGCGCATTGGCCGCGTAGAAACTCTACCTCAACTGCCAAATGTTTCACTCGAGCTTCTGAGGTACTAACATGCGAATGATTGAGACACCCGTAAGGTCACCAGTCCCTAAAATTTCAATTCAAGATTAGCATGTGTTCTGTTCGGTATAGATCTGGATGAAGGAGCAATGGCCCTTACGTCAGCTTTACACGTGATAGCTCTTCCGGAACGGGCAAACCGCCGCCAAACAGTCGCCTCCCGTCTCAAACACGTCCCCCAACCAGCTGCGCTCTTTTTAAACCTCTCCTGCCATCTATTTCATCGCTCTCTAAGACCTCCCTCATTAACGCTGCGCATTCATCATCTCAACAAAGCGCACATTCGGAATTCCAAGCGGAATTGACCATCTCAGCAGGTCCTAGAAGCGCCAAGCCGATTCGAATCGGAATACCACATCCGCTCACATACGTCGTCAACGCCCTGCGCCTGCTATTCTCCACTGTCTCTCTCCATACGGTCAATTGACTTAGTACATCGCATACCCGCTATACACCATGACGACCGATTACAGCAAGAAGACCAACGCAGAGCTGGTCGAAATCCTCAAGTCTCGGAATCTTCCGCATAACGGCAAGAAAGCGGAAATGGTGGCTCGCCTCCAGGAGGATGATAACAAGGCCGCCGAGGCTACGAAAACGACAACCGAATCTGCGGCTCCAGCAGCAGCGGATGATGTCATCGATTGGGAGGATGACGAAGTCCCTGCCACGGAGGCCGCTGCGAAGAGCTCCACAGAGGCTGGGGCTGCTACCATCGCGGCCGGTGGAAAGGGGGAAGTGCCCAACCCTGTTGCTGTACCCAACCAGAAGCTAGACACCGATCCTGCTACCACAAACGACCTTAAGGTTGAATCGGAGGGTGCTGCTGCTTCTGCGGAGGTGAAGCCTGAGGCTGCCACGGACGCTGCCGCTACCGCTACTACAGAAGAAGCCGAGCAGAAGCCGGCTCCGAACTTCGCTGCGGGCCTTCCAATTACGGAGATGGAGGAGGAGTTGAAGAAGCGTAAGGCTCGGGCGGAGAAGTTCGGAATCACGGAGGAGTCCAAGGCTGCCATTGAAGCTGCAGAGAAGCAGCTGGAACGGGCGAAGCGGTTCGGCTCAGCTGCCGTCGCGGCCCCCACAACCGAGGTTGGGGTGAAGAAGCTGGATGAGGCACTTCCGGAGGAGAAGTCGCGCAAGCGTGGTCGTGTTGAGAATGAACAGGGTGGTGGTCGGGGAGGAAAGAGACGCGATTTCGGTGGCGGCCGGAATAAGTCCCGGCGACAGGGTCGCGGGAATCGCAACCAGGGTCAAGGTCAGACTCAGCGCCAGCAGCAGCAGAATGGAGGTGGAAACAAGGGTAGCAGTCTGAGTGAAAAGGACGCCCAGGCTTTGGAAGCCAGGAAGAAGAGATTCGGATAGGCTGCTCCTCGGCTTTCTGGCTCCTCGGCTTTATCTTTCATCCTATCTGTTTTTCATCTCGCTCGGCGTTTAAGGGAATTCAATATCGATCTTCAGACTTTTACTGGTGTGCTTAAGCTTCTTGAAGGAAGCTGCGATGGTTGTCAATATACAATACAATCCTGTAGTATGATAGGACGGCAGCGTGGAAGCTCGACCTATTCAATTAGATCGGCCAGATGCTCTTGTTCCATATGGTAGTCGTACGGTCCTAGTGGGTTGACAAGTCAGGGAGAGTGGGAAAAGGCCAGGGCTATCGTTACTATGTCGATAATCAGACCTTGATCGGTGATTGGTGCTGAACGAGGACAAAGCACCGTTCAGGGTGATATCCAGTCCAACATCTGTTTGTGTCTTCTGTTCCTGTCTTGTGCCATGTTTACTCTGCTTTCTGGGAGCTCAAGCAAGCCGAACCCTTTTCGTCGACAACCATGAATAGATAGAAGCAGGCTGTTTGTGACGGTCAATATTTTCTGGAGATTTCTAGACGGTCGTGTCAAGCTGCAAGCTATGTTACTGTGGCGGTCGGTAGCGGCAGCCTTGACATGTTCAGCTGAAAGGTGCATGACATGCGCCGGTTCCTGCAGAAAGTCGGACAGTGCTCGCTGCTCGCTGGCCATGGAAAGATCAGAATTGTCTCGGTCTTTTCAAAGCAATGAGATTCGCGTCAGTAGATCGAAATCACCGCTCCACGCCATGCCGATAGTGACTGCAGAAGACCCTCACTATCATGTCGCCCGCATTCCCGCCCGCCTACTACCTTCAATTCGTATCCTGTTACCCATTTCGAGTATCCCACCCGTCCCAACGAGAAGTCGCTTTCAGACTAGTCGATGATTGGTATATATCGCCATCGTTTAGCTTGGCTTATCCTAATCGGAGTCATTTGTAGTCAAAGCACTTCCATGATTAGTGCTGAGCAAAGGCCTCGAATAGCCGCTGATCTCCGCTCCAGTGAACAACTGCGGTAAGCGAAAGGGCCTTTGCTTCACTAAATCGAGCGAATCGTCTCGTGTTGCGCGGTGTGTTGCCCCCGTCCAGGCTCGGTGCTGAGCCAGGCCGCGCAAATGGCATCCGTCAATCAGGGCGGATTGTCGCACGGTGACAAGAATTTAGCGGCGGATCAGGACCCACGGGCTGAGCGACTCCGCATCTACTGGGACGGTAAGGTATGAGTAACTCGTGAGAGTGAGAGCTGGCGCAGAGAGAAAGATCAGTAAGAGTAGCAGAGATATTAATAGATCGTCAACCTCGATCCCACAAGGGTTGATTCTCGATTCTCGATGAATTGATTGCTTCAGGGACCGACAGTGTCTCCACCACTCTAAGTTGTGGCCCTTGGTCTCAGCTGCCGTGTACTGTACAGAGTCCTGGGTACATAAGCTAGGATGCCATGAAAACAAAGATCTCTGGTCGAAGTATATCCTGGCCAGCCATTATACCCAGTAGTTGATTTCATGCCATGGCTCGCCCTAGGAGAAGAAGTTGCTTGAGCAGTGTACTGTACGTATTGAAGAAGCAGGGAAACTGGGGATGACAGGATGGTTCGGGGCGAACCTTCCAGCGTACCAGAGTTGCTCCTCTGGCAAGATCAGCGATGGCACACATTGTGGATAAGTTGAAGGGTCTGAAGATGCTGCCTTTTTCTTCTTTCTGCATCTTCCTCTTTCTGCACCTGATCGATAGTGTAGAGTAGACTAAGTAGCCACTCGTGGTGGTTCGTCACTTCCTTCACGTTCTCTTGCTCGGACTCGCCGCGATCGGCAAAGTCACTGACCATCAGTGACCATCAGTGACCTCCAGCCTTTCACCTGACCGCCGAACTAATGCAAAAATAAAAAAAAAAAAAAAAAAAAAGAAAATCCACCCCCTCTTTCAGTTATCGCCAATCTCGCCATTCTCCTCCCCTCCCCTCCCCCGAATCCCCGATAGAACGAAGGAAAATGTCCGACAGGCGTCAAATCAGAGTCGATCTTGATTGACACACAGACCAGATCTAGCTGCGGCAATTCCTCCTTTAATGAATTGATCCCATTCAATGATGCCTGCACCTGCCATTTGCATGTTGGGCCATCGCAAGTGGTCAGATTCCAGGACGACGGACTGTCCACTATCCCACGCCACTCGACTCCATCGAGACCTGTCAGCCCTTACCGTTGAACAGTCCTCAGGCCTGTGCTGCGGTAGTCTTCACCACTTATATCGAAGGTAGCAAACGCGGGTGGATCTGAACAATCGTTCCCGTCCACTCTGGCTCACTATACCTCTCGCAATTCGACTTCAGCGGTAATATCTGTGGAGTCCAAAACGCTCGTGCCCTTGACCAAGATGAGGATCCTCTAGGCTCAATCTGCTCCCAGCGATAACCATTCCAAGATGCACTTGCGATGACGGGATTTATATTATAATCGTACTGATATGCTATGCGACAAGGCGACAGAGTAGTTCCTGCGCCAATGATCGTCCCGGTCACATCAGGGCTCGAATTCGGCGCCGATGTCGATCGCACAAACGACGCCAGGATTCCTCTGTGATAGTTGGACCTTTAGTTATAGGGATTTATTGACTTGCAAATGGTTATCCTGCTTTCCCGCGGCGCTCGACGGTCCACAATGGGGTTGAACTCAATAATGGACGCTCTTAGACTGTCCCCCAGGTCCAGATCTCATGGTCACTGATTAATACAACCTGATCCATGACCTTCCTTCGTCCTCCTACTCCTCCTCACTTCACTTTCTACACTTTAATTCTCTCTCAGCTGGCCTTGAGAGTTTCCTTTTGAGCGGACTCTCTGATTTGCAGACTGCCGCAGCAGGTTCTCTGACGTGGTCGTGCAGACCCAGCTCAACCACTTTCTTTTCTTCCTGCCTGCGTTTAGCCACCGGCGACGTCTCCGGGCTGTGGCGCAGTGAGTGCATCTGCCCGCCGGCTCAAGTATACCCGCGGTCAATTGGATATTTTCTGTCGTCGTCGCCGCTCAAGTGCAATCATATCTGGACGGCCGATTTTTTTTTCGTTCTTCAGGTGCCTGCTATTCCAAGAACGCGGTTTTTAATGGTGCTTTTAAACCCTTGTATAGTACATCGTTCTGTGCTTGACCGCTCCATTGTGTCTTAAAAAAACCCGCCACGCGGCAATATTGTGAAGTCTTCAACTTTCCCCATATAGAAGCGCTCCTGTCATTTAATATCTCCCGCAGAACACGATGCTAACAGCTACCAATGTAAGTGATCAACCAGTCCTCTGACTCAGGCCCGGAGCGTATAGAAGCTTACATCGCATTTGGCCTGCAGATTTCGCTCCATTCCCAATAATCAGGAACCGGACGGAATGAGTTCAAGCCTTGTCCGTTTCCATACCATCGCTAGATTAGTAGTCCTCGGACTGAAGCTGGCGACTGGATCTTGGTCATACGATGTCGTCGCACAAGTCTGACGGTGGCCGAATACCCCGGCTGAAGGATGTCGCTTTTCAACCCCGAAATGTATCGTCGACCGGGATGGCTTCAGTGCGTTCCTCGAACTCTGCTGCCCAATTATTGCACCGTCCCCGGATACCAAGGCCGAACAATGGACCACCCATGAATAGCAGAACACCATCTCTATCCGATGCAGAAGATAGTCGCCATGCCTCCGCATCCTCGAAGACGTCGAGAATTCCGACTGGCCTCATGGCTCGTCCGCCATTTTCCTCTCAAGGGACGATCCACTCATCTTCGCCGCATTCGACCCCGGACCCGAAGGCAGATCGTCGTGTATCATTGGTATCCCACATGGCTGCTGGACCCCTGAGTCACTCCGGAACTGAACCACAGACCCCAAGTCAAGGTCGCCTGCGGAATGTTCTGCGAAGGAGAGCGCCCACAATTGGCCAGCATAGTGCACAAATTAAGCCCATGCCGGATAGAATCAGGTCTCAGAAGCTGAATGTTATAATTCCAGAGCAACCTTCCATTGGTCGTCCAGCGACTACTCTATCTCAGTCCCCGCCAAGTAATGCTAGTCTGATCGGACAGCTTTCATCACCAATGACCTCGCCGGAGATTTCTTTGAGCAGCGTATCGAATATCGCAGCTCACGATAACCCAAAGGAGTTCGCCAGTCTTAGGACCACCACGATCAACACACAGAACCTCCCACCCCCAACCCCAATCATTCCTTCCGCCAGCAGCCCATCGACGAGATACTCTGAGTCTCCCGGCATGTGGAGTAGGACATCCACACCTACTACCTTATCTTCGTACTCACCAGGGATCTCGATCCCTCCCAAGGGTCCTCGTATAAGACAGCCAAGTCCATCTCAAAGCAGGCTCCCTGTCTTCTCTCCCCAGCAACAACAGCCGAGCTCATCCGCGGGAAAACCTGCACGAAGCGCTATAGATGAATTGGAACCACGCCCCAGAGCAAGCCGGGGCAATTTACATGGTGATAGCTACCATGAAGAGTCTGGGATGAGAATGGTTAATGCGCCGAATGTGGCTGGAAGTAGCCTGCCACGAAAGTTACCCACTTGCACAAAACCGATCCTTTTCAGTGAAAAGCAGCCAAGCCACGATATACAGCCGGACTCTGGAGCAGCACAGAAACCAGAGTCTGTTTTTCGTGAGGAGAGAGCGGACGGAATGAAGATTTCTGTCCATATTCCCACACGACCCAGCAGAGAAGGGACTCATCAGTTGGTGCTGGAGCCCTCACCGATTATTCAGAGCAACATAATGCCTACAGCATTGACAGGACATAGACGTCGGATTTCAGGCGATCGGAATGCAGTACCTGAGGGTGCGACACATTCAAACTTGTCTGCAGCCACGTCTGTGGATTCTCTGTATTCTACTTTATCTACGCGAACCACCTCACGCATCCCTACGTCGCCAGAACTGCTATGGAAGAGCCCCCGAATCCTGACCAAGGGTTCTAACGTTCAGCACGAAGTTGTCAGTCCAGGCAAAACCCGCACCCTTGGTCTGTTCTCCAGACGATCTAAATCGGAGATAGAAAAGGATAACGAAGGTAGATCTGTTCGCAAAGGACCAGCTGCTGGAACAGGCCACGAAGGCTACGGCAGGTACTCGCAGCGTGGCCGCAAGATGAGCACGACTAGCAGTACGACCAGTCGAGCACGATCGTCAAGCTCTGTAAGAAGTGGACCAAAGCCTGTTTCCAATAGCAAAGGCATTGCTGGAAAAGGCCGTCCCGAGTTCGAGCTTGATGACTTTCTACTGGAGCGCCTTCAGCCTGTGATCATCCAAGGCGGTGGTATGGATGGCAATGCCGCTTTGAAAAGGCAGAGCGAGCAGAGCACAAGTGGTTTCAGTACAGGCACAAACTCAATTCTGACACAACAGTTCAAGGTTTCTCCATCTGCAAGCGGCTCCACGGAGACATTGCCATCATCTAGGGCGACTTCGGTGACACTGAGCGAATCAGTCTGGAGAGGCTCGGAAGGGCAAAAGACTTCGAGCATATTAGCATTTTCCGAGCCTGCGGATATGTCCGTCACCCAACCCGAGCAGACGAGAGTTGTCAAACCGCAGGTGCTTGCTCAGGTCAGTCGGCAATATCAGAAACCTCAAGTGCCCGACGATGATAGACAGCCCAGAGCTCTTGAGGCACAGAGCCCACAGAAGAAGCCATCCAAGAGAGGCCTTGGGCTCAAATGGAATATATTCCACAGAAAACCGGACACAGCTCGATCACCTGTCGACATTGACGCCCCTTCTGGCCCAAAGCTTCATGCTACGGTATCTCCCGTAGCTGCCCGTAGGCCTATTCCGTACTATGCGCTGCTGGAGGACGACTCGGACCCACTTGAAGAGATAGTCCACCGTGTTGAGAACTCACCTCCGACCGAGGACGAAGAGACAGAGATTGCCTTTCCAGTTGAAGCGCCAGCTGCAATGAATACACGAGACGCTACCGATTCCATCTTACTACCTTCACCACCGAAGCTACACGACAATTTGTTTCGAGATCATGCCCAGTCTCCAAAGGTCTATTTTGACAAGAGCTTGGCTCCTCGGAGCCCCGAAGGTAGATTGGACGATCAAGTGGAAGTTAAACGTACCAGTCGCCTAACATCGATCGGTCGCATCCCCCAGGTTGTTTCGAGAAGGGAGCGACCGCACAAGCCGGCTCTGCAGTCATTCTCGAGACCATTTAGCGTGGCGGACTCTCCTTCATTACTCGCTCCAGTTGGCCCTATGCCTAACGAATTTTCCCCGTCCATCTCACAACCACCCACAGTGCAACAGCTCGAATCCCCGCAAAAGCAGTCTGTTTACAATTTTGACCTAGCGAACCCATTTGCCGACCTTTTTCAATTCAGTGTCCTAGACTTCATTGCTGGTCCTTATGCAAAGGATGAGTTTATGACGTTTTCACCCAGGAAGGAATCGGTAGTATCTACATCAAGTGGTTCCGAGAGCCTCGCTGCAATTACAGCCGTGGTTCCAAGCCCCGGCGCAAATTTGACGGAAGATGAAGTATGGGGGGAGTACGATGACCTCATTGATCATGTTCTGTCGCCCCAGACAACAAGTACGTTGTTTTCAATTGGCTCAGAGTCGGATCGGAACCTCGAGATGGCGACAATGGCTAGTAAAACGCTCCAAGCGGAGCTGACTAGTGAACAGACGAAGCCCCTGGCTGGTCCGGTTAATGGGCCAAAAGTCGAGCTTACGCCTTCCTCTCCAGTGTCGACGAATGGCTCTATCCGACTCCGCAGGTCCAACGTTGCTGCCGAATCTCGCACGTCGCTTGCCCCGTCCTCTCAGCCTTCCTTCAGTAGCATAATCGCTTGCTACTGTGACAATCGCGATGAAAATAAGGAATTGACCGAGCAAGAACCCGACAGCGTGATGCCATTGCCCCATGCGGAGCACCCGTCAGGCCTGCTTGGCTCCACAGCATTAGTTGCATCTCTCAGTTTCGAAGAATGCCGTCAGCGCAACACTGCCTTATTCGACATAGCGGAACGTGATCGTGAAGGGCCAACTGCCCTCACGAACATCAGGTCCGGCTCGCTCATGACCAGTCGCTGGTTATCATTCGGGAGGGTTCTCTTTAGTCCCGGACATGGCCGTGCCCAAAGCGGAGATCAGGAAAGAATTTTGGTTGTGGATGGACTGGGAAACGACGACTGGTCCTTCTACTGTGCCCTGACGTACCCCACAGCCAGTGTCTATAGTCTCAATGAGGGAGTCAATACCGCTACGTTCAAGCACCCGGCAGCATGGCAGCCACCATCAAATCACCACACGTTCTACCAGTCAACCCTCCACGACAGATTGCCTTTTCCCAAGGGATATTTTACTGTTGCTGTTCTGCGCTTCCCTGCAGCTTGTGCGGAGAACACGCAAGCCAGACTTGTGTCTGAATGCAAGCGTGTTCTGCGCGCGGGAGGCTATCTGGAGATGAGCATTCTTGACCGTGATATGGTGAACATGGGCAACCGTACACGGAGAGCTTTGAGGACATTGAAGGAAAGGACATATGTGTCCGACCCGAATATCAGCCTGAAGCCCACGAGCGATAGCATACAGAAGCTGCTTGGAAAGTATGGGTTCGATAATCTCCGACGATGTATGGTTCGAATTCCCGTTGCAGGAATGATCGTGAGATCGTCAGCTTCATCCACCTCCACGTCATCCTCGGACCCATTTGTGCTTGCTGCAACAACTGGCCCTTCAGGCAATATTCCGCCCTTCACGGAGACTTCTGCGACTGTCTACCAAAAGCTTCATGGGAAGTCATCTTCCAATGACACCGATTTGTCTCTGGGTGACCTTTTATCTGATCCATCCCCATCACCCACAAACGATGAATCGATCCGCAAGATAGTCGCCAAGGTAGGCAGGTGGTGGTACACGCGATGCTACGAGATCCCCATCCTCCCGAATGGCGATATAGCTCTCAGCATCTGGTCGGACCGGAAGGTGATCCGTGAATGTCAACAGCGCGGCACGGGCTTTCGCTTGTGGATTGCATACGCCCAGAAACCTAGTGAGAAACGCCGAACAGCGAGTGTTTAGTGCATGTCAGAATCCTCGAATGATCAGATGAAAAACTAACGACGATTGACGATACATACGAACATTGACGAAGGAAATGAGACCGGGTTATTGTGCGTGCCTTATGATCATACCTTTAGGTGTTGCAACCCGAACGACCAAGGCCAAAAAGACAAAAGAAAGAAAGAAAGAGAAAAAAAAGAGAGACCAGACGGATGCTTTTGAAGACGATTTATTCACCTTATGCATATATTGTACCTTTCGACCTTATCCATTTTTATTTTGCCTAATACTGTGTTCAATTTTGGTTGTCTCTGGGCGGCTGTCTGAACCTTTTGTTGCATTTGCGATTCGATTCTTCATATGTCTTCCATGAAGCTGGCTTGATGGGCGGAATTCTGCTTCATTTTTTTTTCTTTTTGATAGTATAGCAAGACGAAGGCGAGACTCCTGAATGAGCGAAGGATTAATTGGGTCACACAATAATACAAACAAAATTTCATCGAAAGGGTGCACAACCATTGTCATCGGGACTGTTTCTTTTACAAGGTGTCCCTCCGGCGACCAAAAGAGAGAACCCGCCCGGCCCAGTTGCAACCTGCAAGCTGTTGCCATTGCCATTGGGGAGAGCTAAGTATAGTGTAGTGTACAGTACAGAGTGCAGCACGCAGCTGCGTGCAGAAATCCCAATCCCAATGGCCTAGCAAGAGGGTAATGGCAATGGCAAGAAATCAAGAACGGTCAAGCATCCCTTCTCAGTATAATACACTGCACACCCAGGCGACTGTAAGTGCAGTACTATGCACCACCTCCAAGAATCCCCCAGAAATCGTAGACTCCCACCGAGACCGGACCCGAAGACAGTAACTGACGGTTTTGGTGGTGGTGGTGCATGTGTCTAACTTTTCATCCCCCGCTCCTCCTCGCCCCTCCCCACTTCCCCCAAGAAGAAACAAAAAGTAGTAAGTTACTGCAGGGTAGACCGCCTCAACAGTGGCACCTGCTTTTTCACTTTTTGCTTCAATCTCTCTTCTCTGTGTCGATGTCCATGTCCATGTCCATGTCTCGCACCCTAGCATCTTGCAAACAGCGACAGAATCAACCCACCAACCCACCCCAAGGGAAGGGGAACACCAAACCTAAGTGTACTCAGTAGTACGATGCTATACGAACCTTACCTAGTGTATAGTCCCAGCACCGCACCGCACCACTGTCCCAGTCCCAGTCCCAGTCCCATTCCCATTGCACTGTACATGTACACACGTACACGCATACGCTTTTGCTTCTCTTAGATTCTCATTTCTCGCCCTCCGCCCTCTACCCACTGCATATCCCGCGCGTCCAGACCGCAGCAGCGGCACGGAATTTGCATCATCTCGCAGAAGTGAAGAATCACACACACCCACACACTGAGAAGAACGGAATATCTGGAAGGTTCGAAATTAAGCGAGGCGAGGCGAGGCGAGGCGAGGTGGGCGCCACAGCATAACTTTGTTTTCTTGGAGCGAGGGAGGGGGGGGGGGAATGATATCGATGGTGCAGAGGATGATATCAATACTCTTGGGCATGATGTCTACCTAGCTGAAGAAAGTAAACAAAGCTGTGTAGGATGATATCAGGAGAGGTGATTATCATGACTGATTCAGGAGATTGTGTGTGTGTGTGTGCAGCAGAGGCAAAGGGGCGAAGGGATTGTTTTCGCCTCAGGCTGGTTCTATTTGGTATACTACTAGGCTAGAGTAATGGAAGGTAGGGGCGGAGGCGGCGAGGGTTACTGTACTGAGTATCTTACAGGGGTGAATCTATTTTGAAAAGTGATGGAGGTTCGCCTCTTTGGTCTGTCTGTCTTCTAGGGCATCGATGTATATGGATGTACTCGAGGGTCTCTTCTTCTAATTCTAGATTGTACCACATGTACTTCTTTTGCCGCTCAAAAAAGATTTGCCTCTCTTGGTCTACAGAAGGGCCTGGCTTGCTCAAGGATTGTCGAGATTGTCCATCTCTGAGGGGGTCTACTGGTTCTATTGACATCTGGACGGCGGGTAGGCGCATCAAGGGGCGGCGTTTGGAAGGGTCGCCCGTGGTCCATTGCCACCACTCGATCAGCGGGTAGGGATACATTCATATTGTGGAGGCGTTGTACTGTCGTAAACGTAGGGCGTTTGCATTGTCTCATATCAGTGGCGAGCCCCTGCACGAGGTGATGTTCTATCTGAATAGGACTACTTCACGAGGCGGGGAAGGAGAGGTGGCCGTGGCAAGGAGAAACATACAACGTTTGGGAAGTGGGATTCGGGATGGACCCAGACGGCGCAGGTTGGGAAAGTCACGGTGGAGGCGTCTATACCGATATGTGCGTACGGGTCGAGTTGGTTGGTTGGTTGGTTGGAGGTTTGTAAGCATTGGCTAGAGACTGCCAAGAGGCCTAGGAAGAAGGTTTGATGCACCTTTGCTGCGTCCATGGTTTGAAGTTCAATGTGTTGTCTGGCTTGGTAGCCTGATGTAGCGTGCACACTGGGATTGAATGGTGTACCTCATGAGACGGAGATCATCTCCTGCACCGTTCTGGAAGAAAAGAACGAGTGCTGAATGATCTTTGTGACAGGCAACTTGCCTGCAAGATTGTTCAAATGAGAAATCCCGATGGTCATGTTGACAATAGCATGGTGGCTGTTAAGCCATGACAGGGTGAAGAAGCGCCAAAGGTGCCCATATACCTGTGGATACTTGTATAATTGGCCATAGTATGATATAGACTCCCGTACTGGCGTTGTCGCGACTGAGGGTAAGCGACTAGACGCAGGCAGAGAGCATGAGTTGGCAGACCAGGGGCCACACTGTTGCGTATATGATGTGCTCCAGGGTGTCTGTACCCCGCAAAGGCTGTGCTCTTGTCAAGTGACTAGCTCGAGGATAGGGCGGTTGGGACCCAGTAAAAGTGCGAGAGAGAGGGAAAAGCTGTATGTCGTGATATTGCAGTGCGGAGGGGACGGATCGAAGCCATCCTGTACGGCCATCTTAACGGAAGGCTGCTATAGCTGCACACCCCACATTCGCGGACCGCGACGCTCAACGTTTCCCATTGAGGAAGAAAAGAAAGAGGGGAAACACGGTCGGCTGGCGATAAGTCGGACTGAAACTCGCATACAGCAGGGGGGGGAGGGGTTTTGCGCGCTCAGACAATGTGTATGGCACGTTTGTCACGTTGCTGACCTAGGCGTTTCTCTCTTCCCTGCTAGTCAAGAAGTGTGTCTGTGCTCGACGGGACCCCCTGTCCAGTGGCATTACCGTCCAGGCTTGCGTGGCGGAAGGATGAAGCCCGCGCTAATGGGACACTCTCCTCCGGGTCGAGGTTGAGAGTCTGAATGCCCGAGATCAATGAAATTGAAAGTTTTGGAGCGGGGTGGACAGGACAGGACGGACGGCTTGGATGTCTGGGTATAGCTGTCATGTGTACTGGCGCGGTGTGTTTGCAGATTGCGGTTGGTCGGATATGCACGCCCATCCCTTGTTGTATCGTCTGTTGCTGTGCTTATGGTCAACACCGGGGTTATTTGTTGCTGGCTAATGTGGTTAGTAAGTGTATAACGTGCGTTAGATTGCATTGCTGCTGAGCATAAACAGTCGTTTCTCAAACATAGATCTGCCCTTCCGACTGATCCGTGTTTGTGACAGCCTCTCTGTCCGAAGAGGCTTCAGTCTACTGCATCTTTCTGTCTTCTCCGCGGATCCCCCTCTATCCGGTCTCATTCTCTCCTCACCTGTAGTGTGGGGGTGGGCTGTTAAGCGAGTGATCTGATCCAAGGGGTCAACCGCAACTTGGTCTGGGAATGTGGAGAATGAAGAATGAGGAAAGCGGAAGTCATGCACTTTCTGCGCAAACAATTGGAAAATGACGACAGTGCCACGTGACAAGCCCACTGCGGTGGGTATCGGCGGTGGAAGTCGGCAGAATGGGGGAGGAGATAATATAATGACGTCATACTGCAACCAAGCTGCTGGCGCGGCAACAGAACAGTACAGTACAGTACACTTTCTACAGTACATTGCTTCTACAGACATATCACATTGACGCACACAATGAAGCTGGGAGATCTTCTTCGCAGTATCTACTGCATGGCGGACGTAGACCAAGGCATGGAGCTTAACAGGACACAATCAAAGCTTTGCACTGGAGATATAGTTGAAGCCTGCTGTCTCTTGCAGTGACCACGGGCTAAGAGCAAGTGGCCTGAGGCAACATATGTCTAGTAGGCTTACAAACTCTCTCTCAATCCAGAGCGAGAGTCTAACAACCACAAGGGCTACCAAAGTTGAATCACTAGGCCAAGATCGGGCATATACCATTTGAAGAAAGGAAGTACGAAATGCGAAAGAAGGTCAGCTCTATCTTCGAGACTCCTTCTTCGACGGAAACTGACACCGCAGAATTTCTTCCGTGGCCATCGCGGATAACTGATTGAAGTAGCAAGGATCACAGTAGCATAACGGTAGCACGCTGTGCCACCGTGATCGAAGATCAACGGGATAGAGTGATTTACAAGCTTTCGAGAATAATGCCCGAGGTATCCATTGCCTGCATCAAACCCACGGTGAACTTCCAAACGAGGGTCCACTGCCCGCCCTTATCTTGCATGCGTGGATTCAGCTGCCCTCGAGATCAGAACTCATCGGTCATATCATGTTGTTGATTGCGTTATCTTACAACAGAGCAAACAAACTTTGCCCAGAAGATCATTCTCCGCAAACATCAATATGGTAGACGCGTTAACCACCTGTGTGACTCTGACCGGAACTCCTTGGAACGCAGATCACGGGGACAGAACTCTGGTCCATGCTCAGATCGAGCAGTGGGTTATGGCGGCAGTTGCCAGCCTTGGGCATTATTGAGATAGAGTGTTATGGAGTAATTACCACGCATCCGGGGTCAACTACCACGCACGGGCCTGTCCATCCTCGCTGTCATTCCGAGATGTCCCGTACACCCCCCGCAGGTCTATAGTTCCTGGGTTTGTAACCCGACGAACGATGTCTGTCACCGCGCAATTGATCCTACGGACACGGACTCCTTCCTGTACCCCAGTGATCAACTATCATGTGGTCCACGACTACGCAAATTCAAAACTCCGCTCTACCATGCAACCCATTACTCGCGTCCGGCCAAAGCTGCTCATTCAACGAGAGCTGCGGTTGTCGGGTAATGAAAATCGCCTAAGAAACCCCGCCTATCTCTAGGAGCAAACAATCACGGCCGAGTCCGAGAGTTTATCGTAAGGCTCGTGAAGCTCAATAGCCGGTGAGAACCAACAGCACGCAATAGTTCCTGCATCACGATACACAGCATAGCCGTCACTGCGTCAGTTCGGCGAGAGATTGATGGGAACAACCAATCGGTCACCCTGATTGCCCCAAGGGATTCATTCAACGAGGGCAGCGCAGCTCAGCAGAACACGAAGACAGATCCCCCATGGGGTCCCCAGCTTCAGATACGCTGCTCGGAAGACAGTCGTGCGGGACAGTATCTCCACAATTGCTAGCTTGCATGCAAAGCATTGGAGCTTGCGACGCAACGGGGAGGTCGAGACCACGTCGGTTATCGATTCAAACTGAAGCTGTATCGCGTGCTGCTGCTGCTGCTGCTGCTGCTGCTAGTCCTCCACCAACATTCCGCTGACAAGGAAGATAAGATACCCTGTGCTGGACGCAATGGGCTGGATTCCACTTCTGTCATGCTATACCCTGGCCGTGGGTAGCCAATCTGATCTCGTGGGACAAGCTCTAGATACGAGCAGAGGGAAGTTGACAGACTTTGTTGACCGCCTAGTGCGGAGAGTTTCGTAAGCTTTGACGCAAGAAAGTTAAATTCGTTGATTTTGAGGACGCCCGTACTTTGACAGGGCTGGGAGCAGGAGGAGAAAGAGGAGAAGGAAGTCGGAGACTAAAGACTAGAAGACGCCAGGGCTCGAACGTGGCGGTAGGGGCCGATCAGCGAATTACGGTGGTGCTACTCGGCGCCGCCTTTCCGCCAGGGCGCTCGACCACCCGCCGTAGTGCCAACTGTAGCAGAGCTGCCACAGTACTAGCAGTACTAGCAGACTTTTAGCACGACGAAAGTTAAGAAAGAGGGGAAAGCTAGGTTCTATATTCGATGTCAGTGCTCAAACTCTGCTAGTTTCAGGGGGCTTGGGGGCTTGGGGGCTTGGGGGTTTCGAGTCTCGGACGGCGTCTGAGTGGGAATTTAGTGTGATGCACGTCAATTGCAGTGGGAACCCACCCAGAAGGCTCCAATAAGAAAGGCATTGTATGTTGTGCTCGGGAAAAACACGATAACAGTTACATCCTCTATCTGCAGATTGATCTGCTTCCCTCCGCGCTCGAGAAAAGTCGGGATGGCGCCCTCTATCCATACCCTTTTGGCCACCTTATGGGAGGAACAGGGATTCGATTTTGTTTCTCTCTCTCAGTCCTGCGTGAGACAGACGGTCAGCGCGGTGTGAGTATTGGGGCTAGATTGAGCAGCGACGCAGCGGATGGCTTGAATGCTAGAAAATTAGTATGCTTCTGGATCTGCAGGAATGTGCAAGGCGCAATCAAATTAGGTGTCTCTAAGCCAACCTCATAAGCTCGGAGAGGTCCTTGCGGAAAGGTCGATCGCGCTTCGGGAAGTGCCAAGAGACCAGAGTTGCATTAGAAACATTACATATCTCGTTCTCATGTCGCTCCCCCATGCAGCAGGAACGGTCTGGTCGGTCTGGTCGCTGTGTACAGTCCAGTCGGCTTGGTTAGTCCGCCTGTCAATCAGCCCAGATGGGATTGCTGCGCCGTCAATGGATGAGAGAGATGCTGGGTCTCCGCCGTGGCTTGTGGCAATTTAGACATGATGTCCTGAGTAGGAGCGAATTGAGTTGCGGTGCGGAGTCGCGCAATAGAGGAGGAGACCGACCGGGGGGCCGGAGGCGCCCTGCGTGCGGTGAGTCGAGACAAGATAAGACCGGCATGGGGCATGGGGGTGGGTGAGACAAGCGCCCGCCCGAGACGGAAACCCCCTTCAAAACGAGAAAATGAAGGTAGAGCGACAGGTACAGTCGAACGATCTCGCTCTGGATTTCGGTGTTTTGGGAAAGTGGCCGTGGTGTTTGGTGCAGTCCATGGTGGTGGTGGTGGAGAGGTGTAGTCCACTGTGAACGATATACCTACCTATTTTGGGAAGACCGAGCCAGATCCCCGGCCTATCCTGATGGGGGCGGAAGCCCTTCACCTCAGCTACCGATTTTAGCGAGAAGGTTAATTAATGAAAAAAGAGGTCTGGACATTACAACCAGTTACACACAAAACCCTACTTGGAAACAGGAATTGCATGATATCCGAGATACCTCATTTTCTCGAGTCTTATTGATCAATGAGCAAAATCTACATGCGGCACGTCGCACCATCGCTACAAACTCCTCGAATGCCCTTAAGAACATGTACAGTACCATGTAGATTGAGCGAAGATGAAGTCTTTTATTTAGGGCCTCAGATTGTTCAATTGGGTGGCGAAAGTGGTGGTCCTGTGCGTAGTCCGATCCCGCAATGATAGAATAGCATCATAGCCCGATCGTGGTTATCATGACTGGTTATCAGTCATATCATTCATATCGATGATGAGCCTCTAGTGCCAAGAAATATGTCATGGGGAGGGCCTTCGAGACTTTTAAAAGGGTCATCGCCCGACAACGGAAGCAAGCGTTCATCTCCAGGCTCCGTACTCCACGCATGCTCTGTTTGTGTCTCGGCTCTCGGTTGCAGAGCAGTCGGCCAATCTGTTTGGCCAGACCAAGGCAGCACAGAGGACAGTGGAATTCGCAACTCCCCTCATGGTCTGTGCAGACTCCAGAAAATTTTTGAACGTGACGACTGGGGACCTGACACCACCAAGAATGCGTCTCGACCTTCGACCCGGCAAACAGTGCTCCAGCAGGTGCAGGGTACTGATGTCATAGTCTGGGAATTTCCTTGGAAAATCAGTCGTTGGCCCGAACGACGCTAGTGCTTAGCACATCAATCAAATTTAACCACTCCAGCTTAACGGGTGGGTAACCAAGCCCGGACTAGTGTAGCCCTTCCTCCACCATCAGACCCCCCCAGTGGGCACCCCACTTGAAATGTAGAAAAGTCATCTAGGCTCCGAAGTCCGAGGAGAAGTACTCTCATACATGTCTCCGACTCTTCGAGACCAGACGAATCTGTGAAACCACACCCAAAAAGGGGATATATTATATACACTCTGTATTGTGATCTAGCTAAATACTGTGCGTGCCTCTGCTACTCTAGACGTGCAGCTCCAGTAGCTGTATCTTGGTGGATCTCCCACGCCTGTAAACTTTGCTTGCTTCTTTGCATCTAGGTCTGTAGAAGTTTTCGCTTGGGTATCCCAAATTGTAAAGTCCCACGCTGATCAGCTTTCCCCCCCCTCCTTGTGGGAAAAAAAAATGAAGACACTTCATTCCAATTGACGGAGGGGCCACTCGACCATCGGTACTTACGCCATACGGGGACCACCGGCCGGAAGCTGGGGTCACTGTTCCAAGGCTGGGAACCCGACAAGCCAGGAGGCAGGGCCGAATATACATGGAAGTGGGAACTTCTAGCCAAGCGCTTCATCAGTCAATGATACTGAGGGAAGCTGTCCGGTCAGATGAAGCTGTATGATACAGACCGTGATTGGCAGGTGGTCGACACCAGTGATGGGAGGAGTCTAATATACATCGAACACAGAATTTTAGTGTGGGCAGCGTTTTTAACGCTCCCCAACATTTTTTGCCCTCTAGACCTTCGAGAGACACTTCCGGAACCGCTGGTTGGGCGGTGGCGACTTTTAGACCGGCGCTAAACCAAGAGCCTGGAAGCCCCTGAACATGTAGGCATAAGAGAGACTGAGAAGAAAGAGAAAAAAAAGGCCCGGAGGAGGGGTGGAGGAAGGAGGGGAATGGAGGAACACTGGGGGTGGAGACTCAACCATGGTTACTGATACGTAAATGGCCCTTAACGTTTCCTCTCTCTAACACCATGTACTACGACGTGCTGCCTACGGCTGCGCACAATTTATCGGGTCGAGGCGGGCTGTACCATGACATGGTTTGATCGGGAGGGTCTTTTGAGTTAGCAACACCACCGGCAGCAGCATAAACAGTCCATCGGTCGCTTCGCTTGGTCGCTCGGCTGGCTGGCTCTCAGACTCTCTCGAGACACGGTCGGGGAAGAGAACGTGAGTCCTTGCATAGGTCGATCAGACACCCCGAGTTCTCTTATCGATCGAGATAACCGATTCCATGGAACTGGGGACTGGTGTGAATTTATCACCAGTTGCGAATGGTCAAGAGGTTCTTCGTCTTTTATCATCATCATCACCATCACCATTAGAGTCGTACTCATCATCATCGTCATCATCCTAGATTGGGTTCGTTATCTGTGACTGACAAAGAAAGGACCGTTTCGGTATGGTGACCGACATCATGGAAGCCCTCGGAAGCGATGCAGCCATGCCTTGAAATTCGACATTCTTCTGGACTAGCACGTACATCATACCTTCTCCGACCGGACTAGAGTAGGACCTACCTACATCGTTACACACATACCTCCAATGAACAACAACCTAGATATGAGAGACTAAAAGAGACTAACTAGAATACTCCGGCCATGCAGCCTTGAAGATCACCTGTCCCCCACTCCAGCCACATGTGGTGAAGTGCTTTGATATCAGTGATAGTCATGATAGCCATAGTTGTGGTGATGATGTGCATTTAGGGTTCCCGATGGCGCAAACGTGAGGAACCAGGGAAAATCTATCTCAAAATGGGGAGGGAATGACGGGGATAAGGAGGGGAGGGGGATGTCGAACCGAACGAGGATTGAAGGAGATCATTATTGATAATCCCTGATTGTCATGGTGCCATCCGGGTACCGAAGGGATAGGGAATGCGATCGGGAGGCGAAGAAACCCGGGCAGGACAAGGCAGGCCAAGGTATACCCGTAGAGAGGGAGAGGGAGTTTGTGAGTGACTTGAATGAGAGTGTAGTACTGTAGACTACTCGTAGTTTGTTAGAGACCGACCGACCGGCCGTCTTACAATCCTACTGCCATCATACAATCTTTCTTACTCTTTTTGCATTTTCCTAAGGTTTTTTTCCCTTTTTTTTTTCTTCTTTCTAATTTTTTTTTTTGATTTCTTTACTACACTACCTACTCCCTCCCTCCCTCCCTCCCTTCCTTCCATGCGTACGGACATACGACAGTGGACGTACCGATATCCATGGGATCCACCAGGCCGGAACGCATTGACTGGACAGTTGGGGATCGTCCCCAGTCCCAGACCGTTCGATCGCCTATTTTAAGTTGGTTAGTAGCATCCCAGCACTCGTATTTACCACTAATACCACGGCCACCTTCATCATCATCATCCTCTCATCTTCTTGCTCCCGCTCCGGGTACGGCGGCAACTTGGTAGTCCAAGGTACCGACTTGTAGCTTCGATCCCACTCTGTTATCGCTTTCTGCCCCTGTCATGTCACCACCCGTTTTCGCCTTCATCTTCATAGATTAACCAATTCAAGTAGTCATTTCATATTACAGTTCGCTCCCGGAGGGGTAAGAACAGAGAGACAGACACACCAAGAGGAAGAGATGAGGGGCTAGACATCTGTTGCTCTCGGAGATCTCGAAGTCAAAATCCAATCTGGAGCGATGGAAGAAGGAAATCTACGAAGCAACTACTCGATGCAGTCGATGCAGTCCTGAAAGAACGGACCCGCTTCATCTACTGCCCGCTTTAGTTTTTTGCCCCTCCCTGGCTGGCAGTGGGCAGTGGGCGATGGGTGAATCAACGAGCGAAAGAGAGACATCCATTGCAGAACGAGACGAACGAGACCGTACTAGGTACCGAATTTTGCATTTCCTTGCCTGGGCGGCGGCGGCTTCGTTCTTCGACTTCTTCTTCTGCTTGCCTACCTGCTCTGCTGCAAGTTGCAACCACGTCCGAGCTCCTTCTCCCTTATCAATATCATTCCTGAATTATGTCGAGCTTTTCTGATTAGGAACCTCTTTTGCTGGGGTGGGTGGGACATTTATTTTTTCTCTCTGAATAATAAATCATCATTTATTATTTTTATTTTCCTTATTTTTGACTCTCCGGATATTTTAATTTATTTTCAGACATGTAATTAAATCCTCTCTTCATTTTTTTTTCAACGCTCTCTCTTTCTCTCTGAGTCTGAGTCTTATTATTCTTAATCATCTTCTTCTTCTACTATCTTCTCTCTATACCGACCGTCAACTGCGGCTCACTCCATTTCCCACTCCGCCCTGGGCCTGTCATCTTTCATATACTCACTCCATTTTCCCATTTTCCCCATCCTTCTCCGACAAGCCCGCCTTCGAATCCTGGTCCTCCGTTCTCCCTCCCCCTCCCTTCCTCCCCTCCATCCCGATTCACTTCTTTGTATCTACTTCAATCCCGGTTCGCCTTCAACCACCCAACCAACCAACCAAATCCGAATTCCGTTCTTCTTATTATTCTGCTTCTTTTCTTCTTTTTTCTTCTGACATCCTTCCCTTCTTCAAATCCACGTCCTCACTTCCAATCAATTATATCCCTGGCGGTTTCTGTCCTGTTTCATTCAACATCAATTCTCGTCGATGTCGCAATCAAACTGATGTCGCATCTCCAAGGTATGTTAAGTACTTGACAGAACCGAATCTCCAGCCTCCTCCGCCTGCCTGCGTCGCCTCTCACTTCCAATGGCAACCTCTTTCCTCTCTCCCTCCTCCCTCGCGCAATTAGAGAATTCAAGATGTATCCCCGGTGATTTGTTTGGTCGCAATCGCTTCGTTCTCAATTCGTACCACTGCCTGGGATCCTCTTATGTGTCGTAACACCTTGTTTGCTGCATCTGCCCTCCGCACCAAGCCTTTGCCTCCAACGCTCCTTCTACTTATCGGCACCCACTGGAACGTCGCCAGTCACACCACTCTTCCTCCACTTTTCGCTGCACGCCCAGCTCTGTCATCAACTCACTCAACTATCTTTCCCCCCCATTTATTTCCCCGTCCTGACGTGGGTCGAAGCTTCTGTCCCTCCTGCTCCACTGTCTCACGCTGCGTTTCCAACTTTGATGCTCGGAACTGACTGGAAGATAAGACCACTTTCAAAGACGCCATATCCCCGGACCTCTAGTCTCTTGATCAAAGACAGGCGTTCTTTCTCTCGCAACTCACCTCGCTTCTGGAGGATTCTCACCAATTCACTATCCACCTCCCTTTCTGTGTTGCATCACACAAGGTCGGCCGGATGCCCTACACTGCGCCGTCGAAGACGTCGCCTTCCGCGCAGCACATTGAACACTCTCCACTCACCTCCAACTCCTGTCCCAACTCGCCCACCGTGGTCTCCTCACACCCTCCCCGTCCACACCTACCTCGCTCGTACTCCTCGACGTCTTATGTACGGAGGCATCGGAGGAGCCCTTCCAATAGCAAAGCCTTCGTCTTTCCTGAGCCACACTCGTCAAAGCCAGACTATGTCAGCTACTCCCAGTCGAGTATTCGAAAGTCTCCTCCTCCCCTGAGTGACGCGGCCATTCCTCCAGGGGCCCTGATCTCTCCTCCTGATTCTGCTCCCAACTCCAGTGATGAAGAGACATCATATAGACCGCAGGGCGAGCTGCAACTGGAGAAATTAGAGGCAGCCGTGAGGTCGATAGAGCAAAGAAGGATGTCCTCGCCAGAGAGGCCGGTTGATGAAGATACGTCGTCTTCAAGCATGGCTGCTTCAACCGCCGACTCCGTGAAACATCTGCGGCCGCCTCTTTCTCGAGAAGCTCGCAAGATCTCCCATTCACGTTCGGCTACCGAGTCTTTAGTTGACCACAAGCAAGATGAAGTCTTAACTACCTCCCCGGAAGAAAGTGATCGGGATGACGAACCTCGTGTGAAGCACCCAATGGTACGCAAGAAGTCAGGAGAGCTCGTTCGGCCCGCTCTTCGTCCAGCTTCGGCTCGACGGCGTCCGTCCAGCATGCCAGGAACGCCGACATTTTCCAAGGCTGTGCACTTCGATGCTCAATTGGAGCATATCCGGCACTTTCTGCAGTTGGACAAACCCCAAGCTGTCAGTGCTGACACATCTCCTGTCGACGACTATGATGCTGCCGGGGAGTTTCCTTTCCGTCACACACCTCATGACAGCACTTCGGAATGGGAGATCACGCTCAACAACTTCCCTACTGATGTCTCCTCCCGCGCCCATCAGCGTGTCCGCCTGGAACGTCTATATCTCTCTCCTGACAAGCATACCCTGATCGGTGTTGTGGCTGTTGCTAACTTGGCCTTTCACAAACATGTTGCGGCTCGTTTCACCCTGGATCATTGGAAAACGGTATCAGAAGTAACCGCAGAGTACAACAACCAATCCCGACGGGAGCATGCCCACGATGCTTATGACAGGTTTTCATTTAATATCAAGCTGAATGATCAGACAAACCTTGAAAAGAAGACGATGTTTGTGTGCATACGCTACAATGTCGAAGGCCAAGAGTATTGGGACAACAACCATCACAAGAACTTTCAAGTCAATTTCACAAAGATCATGAAACCAAAGGTCGGGCAGACGAACCCACAGCCAACGAAGCCTCGCACCGCGTTGCCTCGCAGCAGGAGCTTTGTGGTGTCCACCACTCGTCCCCATTCGATGCCTTCGTCGTTTAGCAACTTTTCCGAGATGGATAAGTATGTGTCTTTCGGCAACTCACCCAAGGCCGCCAAGGAAACTCAATTGTGTGATGATGAGCCGCATGATGTTGAGGTTGCTGCTCCCATTCGTCGTGATAAGCAGAATCATCAGGTCTTTGGCAACCGCTATGATTTTGAGGCATCATTGACGGCGGCTATGAAGACCAAACCGACGCATGACCGAACAACCTTGGCCGCCCGCGCCAAATCTAATCCCTCGCCGCATGGTCATCATCAGCAGACTTCAGAGAAGCGGATGAGTCCTCGTGATAACATCTCCAGCCATGCAAACGGCAATGGCCATCAAACAAGTTCTGTGTCCAGTCACAAACCCTCCACCCTAGTATCGAGCAAACCACATCGCGAGTCCTCCGTATATAAGGAGCTGGTGGATAAGTATTGTTTCTTCGGCTCGCCCAACTTCTCGACGGACGGGAACGATTCCACGGCCGTCAAGGACTTTGCAAGCCGAACAAGCTCCAGCAGCAGTTCCAGCGCAGGTTCTCCATGCTCGTCACCTCACCTCGAGGCGGCATATGGTGCCGATTCACGAACTTCCTCCCCTAGTCACATCGGATACCCCTACATTCAGAATAATTTCCTCAAAGAGACCAACACCCCAGCAATTATCCAAGGATGAAGCAAAAACCCCTATCCTCCCGAAACCGTCCTCTTCCTCCATTGAATGTCGATACATATCTCAGACTTTGTATCCGGACGATACGATGCTTGTATGGATGGGCAGGCATCGCCTTGTTACATGCGAATTTTTCCACACCCGGTCCGATTATTTCGACGGCGTCATTCTACCTTTCCGCAATCAGATGCGTGCCACAGACACATTTGCAAAACTGTTTGGCAAATTTTCAGCGCGAGCAGTCAGGGTTCAGCCGCCCCTTGGCTCTCGGTATATTTTTCGGATACGCGGTCTGGAGCGTCAGGCTCCGGATTCTCTGCGATGTGTAATAAACCGCGAGAATCCGGGATGATGCCGGGCAAGTTATCCTGTTTATTAATTTACATTTAACCAAGTAGTAGTCCACTACGATGACGATTACGACCTGATGGCTTTTTATCGTTTCTCCTCGACTGTCCCGACTCTGTTCAGATCATTTCTTGTTTGTTGATTACTTGTATGTCCGTGAGATTCAGAAGGCGTTTGTTTCAAAAAGTCGATCTGCATCGGCCTTATCTGCTTCTTCGTGCTCAGCATTTTGTTCCTCCTGCCTCTTCCAGCGTTCGTACATGTTCTATTGTGGGTGGGGCCGGCAAAGATGGCTTGTCGTTATTTAATGTGTCATTTGACGAGAGGAGTTTTTGGGATGTCCGGATGCAGTCTGAAGCCTGACTGGGTGAATCACAGAACATCTTCACTTTCCACATGAGGGTTGCAAGTAGATGTAGATGTAGAAGTAGGATAATAGTTTTGCATGTCGTAGCCAGTGCTAGGCCAGTTATCAATGAAAAGAGGGTGGTGTTAGCGATCTGTGAGTTCTTCTTTCCTTTGTTCACTGTGTACAAGCTGCTTCCATGTATTACAAGCAACCTTGGAGTTAATGGGTGCGTGGTCCAGGCCTTGAGTTGGGGAAGAGGGGCAGTGGGCACGTGACCGGCGTACCCGCAGCGGGAAGGCGGCTCCAGGCGGACGCGTTGGCAGCCATACCTAGACCACCTTACTGTACCTTTCCCAGGGCTGCCAGCTGCAGTGCCCTTTCACCCGTCTCCAAAGTGGCCGTTCATAACGCCCTTTTTTTCAGCCGCAACCCACCAATCAGCCGTTTCCATTTCATTTTGATCCTTCCAGATCACCCTTTGACGCTTAGTCACTCAAAATCACGCTCTCGCTTGCCGCCCACTCCGCAAACCTATTTAAACCGTCTCTCTTCTCCTTGTCCCCTCTCTTACAACCTCTGATTTTCTCTGGCCCGCTACGCGTCACGTCGACCATCCATCTATCTTCCACCCCGCGTTTTATCATTGTTCTTCGCTCATCCATCTCGGTTTTTAAGCACATTCTGCCAAGATGACTGGACGTAAGTAATCTTCTTCTATTTTCTTTTCCTTTCTGTTTATCGTGTTGCTGTTACGCGTATTGTTACGTGGTTTGCCCGTCTGCTGTGGCTGGATGAGGCTGCTTCGCAGCACCCTGCTCCGACAGCACGTGATCGCAACCCCTGCCTGACGCTCCGTCCCTCACTTCGCCACACTATCTCAAGCTCTCTCGCTCTCTTATCTTCCCTACCAAATACTAACCGCTCTTCAATCAACAGGTGGCAAAGGAGGAAAGGGTCTCGGCAAGGGTGGTGCCAAGCGTCACCGTAAGATTTTGCGTGACAACATCCAGGGTATAACCAAACCCGCCATCCGCCGTCTCGCCCGCCGTGGTGGTGTCAAGCGTATCTCCGCCATGATCTACGAGGAGACCCGTGGTGTTTTGAAGTCCTTCCTCGAGTCGGTCATCCGTGATGCCGTCACCTACACCGAACACGCCAAGCGCAAGACCGTCACCTCGCTGGACGTTGTGTACGCCCTCAAGCGCCAGGGCCGTACCCTCTACGGTTTTGGTGGTTAAACGCCGTCTGTTCTGCTTTGATCTCTCTATCGTCACATCATCTCGTCTGTTCAACTTGTTCTCCATCGCTTGCCCATCAAGTGGCTCGCCAACACGACGTATTCTCTTTTCTGTCGCCATGCGCCAATCTTCGGAATATAACTGGAGGATAGATTCATGAAATGGATGGATGGATGAAATACGACGATCACGAGAGACGACAAGTTTGTCTTCGGTCTTCTTTTGCTTGGGATACTTTTCGCTTTCATGCAATGGGTTACGGGGTTTCAGGATCTGGTCGGGCATTGGTCGTTAATATCATCTGTTTCTAATTTTCTCCTGTTTTCTTTTTCTACCAGGACTGTGGATTCTGGCTTGGGAGGTTTTTTCCATGAGTTGCAGCACCCAAAATTGTCGATCTCGTTGTCTGCGTGTAGATCGGTCGCGTCAAGCATTCTTTGGGTGGATAGATGAATGAAGAACTCCCTATCAGCCTGTCACGTTCTCCTCTTGATTCCAGAATATAGGACGTCAGCCTGATTGGCGGGATGTCGGCATTCCAATGCGTAGATTTGACTCTCTGTGATCTCATGGTGCTTGAGCAGAGTTATGCAGTAGATGGACGGACAGAATCACATAGACCCGCCCCGGGGCGATGATGTAATGGGCCCGGCCCCCCTCCCGCTCGCCCTTTCGGGTCAGTCAACCTCGGTCATCACACCATGCCGTCTGATGGATGGGCTACCTACTTACTAGAACAAAGTGGAACGATGCACCGTCGACTGATACTCTTCCACCTTATCTCCTGATTTCTTTCAATTAGCAAGTATATTTGAGCCAGACTGCGCTTGCTACTTACTCATCACCACAACGCAAACATACTAGAAGAACAAGATCCCCCAAACAAACCGCCCATGTCCTGATGCGATCACTTTCTCTCAAACCAATCGACCAATCCAGCCCAAAGGTATAACAGCGTGATGAACAATGTCAGAATACAAGATGTCCTATGAGGCGGAGCTGGTACGTTACCCCCTTCCCCCTTTGACTCTCTTATGACTCCGAACGCGGCCTACGCACCACTTGGAAAATGGTTCGGTTCACCACACCTGATAGCAAGCGCTAAGCGGTACGGCATTCCGAAATCTAGGACTCCTACCAACTCTACCACCGCTACGAACAGCCTCGCCGACCCCAAGGCCAGGATCCAGACTGGAAACAGGCGGCGCTGCGGGGCCCCGCTCTGCCGGCGCTGGGCAACGCCCTGGCCGGCGCCATTGGCGCGGCCCTGAGCAATGTGGCGACGTATCCGCTGAGTCTGATCGTCGCGCGGTTGCAGACGCAGCAGATGAAACGCCCAAACCAGCCAGAACAAGAAGATGGGAAGGCGAAGCTAAAAGACCAAAATGCTGGAGACGATGATGATGGCTACGCCGGTGTCCTCGACGCAGCCCGCAAGATCTACGCGCAGGAAGGGGGACTGGGGAGCTTCTATACGGGTCTCGCGCAGGATACCGCCAAGTCGGTGTTCGACTCGTTTTTGTTCTTCCTGGCGTATGAGTTTTTGCGGCAGCGGAGGATACGGGCTCGATTTGGTGGTAGTGGTGGCGCGCGGAGGAAGAATACCGTGTTGCCGGTGTTGGATGAGTTGGTGATCGGGGTGGTGGCGGGGGCGTTTGCGAAGCTGTTCACGACGCCGTTGGCGAATATTGTGGCGAGGAAGCAGACTGCTGGCAAGAGAGGGTCGGTGGGAAGCAGTTCGAGGGAGATTGCGGCGCGGATTCGCGCCGAGAAGGGGCTGCGTGGGTTCTGGTCCGGGTATTCGGCCTCGCTGATCTTGACGCTCAATCCGTCGTTGACTTTCTTCTTGAATGAGGTGCTGAAGTATGCGCTGCTGTCGCGGCGGCGGCGGCGGGATCCGATGCAAAGATCAAGGTCCCTCTCGCCGGCGGTCACGTTCCTGCTGGCGGCGCTGAGCAAGTCGGCGGCCTCGGCGGTGACGTATCCGTTCTCCAAGGCTAAGACCCGTGCGCAGGTCATGGGCGATGACTCTTCGTTGTCGTCATCTGCGCGAAAAGCTTCAGATGGGGAGCAGGCGAAGGAGAACAGCAACGCGGAGACGGACGAGGGGATCTCGTTCACGCCGGCCATCGTCAGCAATGTCATCAACATTGCTCGCACGGAAGGCGTCGCGGGCCTGTACGCGGGTCTGCCGGCGGAGGTCCTCAAGGGCTTCTTCTCGCATGGTTTCACCATGCTGGCCAAGGACGCGGTGTACTCGGCCATCGTGCAGAGCTATTACCTGCTGCTGATCGCGCTGCGCAAGTACCCGAGCCCCGAGGAGCTGATCCAACGCGCCCGCGAACAGGCCGAGGAGTATGCGGACGTCGCGCGGGAGGGGGCTCGTGACTTGGCCGAGAAGACCAAGCAGGGCGCGGAGGAGGTGATGCACTCCCTGACCGCACAGGGGGAGCCCGAGGAGGCCAATCTGCTGGGGAATAACGAGACGGCGGAGATGGTGGGCGACTATGTCGAGGACGATGGCACCCACAAGGATCTGTATCATTGGTTCTGGGAGAAGGATCGGGAGGGAAATTACTGATGTTGGGGTTGGGTTTGGGGTTGGGTGGATTTCGAAGAGATTGAGCGTTCATCTACATCTGTACTAATTTTTCTGGGAGTGTAGTTTCAAGATCATTGACTTTGCATATTGCCTGTTTCTTGTCAATTGCTCAAACCACGGTCTTTTGTCTGCAAAGCCGGGAGTCGGTAGTCTGCAGCGACCAGTCCCGGGCTGACTATTTCCAGTAACCACCCTGAATCATACCGAAGCGGTTTGCATCTCCACAGTTCAATTCCAAGGGCTGTATGCATAATAGTTCCTAGTTGACGGAACACTGGTATGGAAGGGTCCTTGGAGTCCTCAGTCAACAATCAACAATAGTCCTCAACACACAGTGCATCCTGCAGACTAATCTCGGCCTATGTCTACACATCACCTAGGAAATTCCCATCAATGAGCCGTTTTTAAGCCTTAGGCTTATATCCGAATACAGACCCATCAACGAGGTTTCTTCCTGGTGACGCGGCCGGAGGACAGCTGAAGTGTCTGCCATCTTTCCAAAAGATTGTTCAATCTTAATCTAAAGTGGTGAGGGTGGTAAGGGTGGGCTGCAAGCTGACTGACGCTGACGATAATGAAGGCGGGCTAGTCCGACTACTAAGCTAACTAACTAACTAACCTAGCACTGTACGCAGTACCTAGTGGTAACTTATCCTCCCGTCCATCGGCACACAAGAGCATCTTCTCACGAGTGCAGTCCAAAGCAAGAAGTAAGAAACCTTGAAGTAGTATAAGTATCCGTCTGTCCTCCTTCCGCCATTTAAAAAACTACATGCCACAAAAAACCCACAGCACATCGCACCGCAAACCCCTCCTCAGCTTGATACCCCAACATTATCACCAAGTGAAAAAATGCCACTCCCACCCCTCCAAATCCACCCCGTCACCGAACCCGACCTCCCCGCCCTAACCCGCCTCTTCTACGCCGGGTTCACAACGCCCACCGACCGCCAGATGTTCCCAGACACGCCGGGCCTCCGCGCCTGGTGGGCCGCCGCCAATCGCCAGGATCTGGAGCAGAAGGCCGGGGTCCGCTACCTGAAGGTGGTGGATCCGGGGCTCTGCCCTGCTGGTGCCGCTGCCGCACCGGACGCGAAAGAAGGCGATGCTGCTGCTGCTGCTGCTGCTGCTGACAACGACACCAGTATAATCGCCTACGGGAAATGGGATCTCGATCCGGGCCACCGTGGCGCTCGGTTCCCCGAATGGCATTCGGACTCGGATGCGGCGTTGTGTGAGCAGTTCTTTGGCGGGTGTGAGGTGGTGAGGAGGGAGGTTATGGGGCAGAGGAGAGGGGGATATTATTGTATTTCTCCCTGTTCCTGGTTTGCTTTCTTGTTAATCTTTGGGGGGAGGGGGTTTGGGCTTGGGTTGGAGGAGGAGGAGGAGGATGATAAGTTACTGACCGTAAACACAGACCTCGATATGTTAGTGACGCACCCGCAGCACCGGAGACGCGGAGCGGCGACCATGTTGGTCCGTTGGGGCTGCGAGCTGGCGGACCGTACGGGAATGCTCGTGTATATCGATTCGACGCGCGCCGGGGTGCCGGTGTATGAGCCGTTGGGGTTTGTGGTGGTGCGCGAGGATGCGGAGGCGGAGTTGTTTAGTATGGTGAGGGAGCCAGGGGCTGCCTCTTCCGATGTTCGTGAAGGATGAAAGATGGAAGATGGAAGTCTGGCTGTGGGAGTTGGGCGATCAGGCTCGGTTCTCTTCTGGTGGGTTTGGGTCGGATAGAGAGACTGGATGGTTTTCCCTGGTGCAAGCCTAATCCGGTAGACTGTTCCTGGATGTTTATTCGACTCAGACTCTACATATCAGCGCCATATAAGAAAGTAATTAGCATGATATCAAAGGTAAGTCATAATTCATAATCATCATCATATGCTACATCATTCATGCACATCGTAAGAAATGGCCCGTCTCACGCCCATGTCAGTCGGTCATAAGAAATCAGAAACAAAACCAGAAGCATGCAAAACAGAAAAGAAACGACCCTCAAACACAGCCCCCAAGTAAACCTGCCTCGAGTACCTGTATCAAGACCTTCTAGCCATCGCCATCATCGATACTAGACGATCTCATCCACCACATGCACATGCGAGCCCGGAAACAACCCCGTCAGGCCGGCATAACAGCCCCAGTACCAGTCATCGTTGATGTTCTCGGCTTCGGTGATTTCAGCACCGCGAGGGAACATCAGTTCATCTTTGACGCCGTCTTCAGGGTACCACGACCACAGAGCATGGACAATCAGCCCAACGCCTCCATCTGGAGGAAAGCGTCTTGATGCCGATGCCGGTGCAGCGGAGTTGGGCAGGGTTGGAGCAGCGAATGTCGGCGTATTTGGGGTGCTGGGTTCTGAGGACGGAGGAGACGTAAGGGCGGTGCGATCGCGCTCGCCGCCAAGTGGCCAGGGACGAAGACGGGAGGCCTTTTTGCGTCGCTCCGAGCCTTCCTTCCAAAGCCAGTCGCCGGGTGCGAATTCGGGCGATGCAACTCCTGGCCCTGCTCCAGTTGCAGCAGACGACGAAAATGATGTGGTGTAATGAGGGAAAGGAGAGTTCGGAGTTCCAGGAGTCGACGCAGTCGCATGGATGCTTGTAGGAGTAAGAACAGCAAATGGAGAAGATGACGACTGTTGAAGGTGGTCGTCGTTCAAGGCACATCCGCCCACTAGATCCCTGACGATGACACGGCGCTGCCCCTCGTCGTGATCTTCAAAGCCAACGACAATCATGCGGTGCCCCTTGATGCAGCGCCTCCAGCCATTGTGACCGTTCTCCTTGCGAATCTTGCCAGTGGCAACAAGGCGCAGGTAGCAATTCGCGCAGATGTCGTAGTCGCCGTCATTGCATACAAGGCAGTGGAAGCGGAGCGTTGATGCGGGGATCGGGTGTGTGCAAATGTCGCAATTTGTGGTGAAAGAAAGAATCTTGAAAATCTCAGTTCCTGACCCGGAGGCGTCACTGCAGTCGTTCGAGGCGCCATTTGGTGCGATTGTGTTTGCCCCCGTTGGCGATGCTAATGGGCTATCACGGGTGATGCGGCAGATGGGAAGCAGGGCGTGCGTGCAGCAGCGACCTTGGTTGACGCAGCTGTTGCAAAAGCCCCAGTCTCCTTCGTTGCATTGATTACACTTCCAGAGGCAGTCGTTTGCTGACGAATGGCAGCTGTCGCAGAACAGCCCAGTCTGCAATCTTCGGGCGGGGTCGTCGTTGGTGACCATTCGCCCGTCTCTGTCGGAACGGTAGGCAGATTCTGGTGCTCGAAGATACTTGCAAGACTGGAGTATATGCGATGAATCGACAAGGGATCGAGGCTCACCGGTCGATGATGCGCGAATGCGTTCGAGATCCGCTTTTGCGGACGCTCCGAAGCCAGCCCAATTGAGGCAGCCGCGCCCGATGCGATAGCATCGCAGACATAGGTAGAAGTTTCCGTCTTTACACGTGGGACACTTCTTATGTAGGTCATACTGTATGTTGGGCTTGTCGCACCGGTCGCACTTGATTGATGGTTCCATGTACAGTGTCGCAGAACGGGGAGGCGCGTTTGATCGAGAGGATGAAGGTCGTGAACGAGGCTCCTGCCTTGCTGCGACAGCTACCTCGGCCACTAAAGAGCTGGTTGGAGGCGATATTGTTGAGGGCTCATCCGGGCTTGAAGGCCAAGAACCGTTGCGTCCCCTGTGATTCAAAGTCGTGGCCACTCGAGGAGAATCAATCGACGATCTTCCAGACGGGCGAAGCTGCCTCTCCCTTGCCCCTTCAACCCAGATGTTGGGAACGTTCTGTTCAGATGCAGTGGCACGGCGTGATCGGGATGCTGCTGAAGCCTCCGCTGTGCGAACGCGACCAGCTTGCGAGTTTCGGGGTCGATCAGCAACCATGTCACTTGACGATCGCGCTGCAGGCCGCAGCGAGACTTCCGAAGAGGACGCCGCGCTGACCGGTACAGGCGACGTCCTTCGACGTGTCCTAGTTCCCCCTTGGTCTGACAGACGTCTTTGATGGCCCGAATGCCCATCACGCGCGACAAGCGGATCCAGAAGATATGGTCTCGAGACCGGGGGACCGCCATTCGACTCTCGCGTATCCCTCATAGCAGCAGCACCTGTACCATTTTCCGCCCTTTGCACAGACTGGGATCGCGCGCGAGGCCGAGAAGGCGGGGTCTGCGAGTGTTCTCGAGATTCCGTCCGTTGCTGCTGAGACCGTGCTCGTAGCCTATGCCTTCGACGATAGGCATCCGCAATGCGCTCACTGAGCTCTTCCTCCTGTGACGGACCCATGTTATCCAGATCGATATCATCCAACAACCCCTCCTCAAAGATCTGTCGCAAGATCTCCTCTTGCATCGTTTCCGTATCCGACAAACTGAGCAGCGACCTCAAGCTCGACTGATGTTCCACCCGCCTTGTCGACCGTTCCGGTCCCTCCTCCCCAGCTGTCGTCCGCCGTGGTTGTCGTCGTGAAGAACCCTCCCGTCGTCGTCGAGACCGACCATCCTCCTCCCTTCGACGCTCATCCGAATCAGTACCCGTGCCCTCCACTCGCCGATGACGACTCTGCGACGAATGTCGCGAGCGCTGCTGCTGTTGTTGTTGACGATATCCCGACCGACTGTCTTGCAAACTGAAAGCCCTCACTTCCTCCAGCACCCTTCGATCCTCCGCATCTGAGTCCGCATCCGTGGACGGAAAGACCGAATCGCCCGGTTTATACCTCTGCGCAACCTCCTCCTTCTCCGCGGCGGATTTGCCCCGGTCGGGACTGGCCGCCAAGACCATATCCAACAATGTCGTCACGGTCGCATTGGGACGGGTGTCGCGCACGGCCGCTCGGCATGATGGGCAGGTGAAGCGGGCGGACGAAGACGGTCGGGAACGGGTTCCTTGTACGGCGAACCACTCCTTGAGGCACGAGCCGCAGAAGGTGTGGAGGCAGTTGAGGAGGGTGAGGGGTTGGTAGAGAAGGTCGGTACAAATCTAGGTGGAGTTGACTGTCATTAGTTTCCTGCATATTTTTCCGTCGATGATCTTTCTGTTCTGTTCCGTTCCAAGGAGAACGGAGGTTATGTCTACTACTATGTAGTAGTTCTGACAGATGAGCTGGCACGCAAGGAGGCGAATGGAGAACGTCGAATCATGGTGGGGGGGAGGGACACCCTTCATCTCTCCCGCAGCATTCCAGTGGTTCATGTCACCAAACTTACCGAACAAGTCAATTCTTTTTCGAGATCTCTCAGGCCTGGACCTGAGTGTGGTGCTGTCGACATGGAGGTACCAGAGAGAGGAAGTATCTGGAGGAATGGGAGGAGTTAGGAGGAGTTAGGAGGAAAAAAGAGTCAAACGGAGTCAACCAGAGTAATCAGAGTCAAGGTAAACAGGAAGGAAGATGGAGTGAGTTGAGGCCTGAAGAGAAAGGGAATGAGCGGGAACTTAGTGGGAGAAGACCTGGAAGAGGCTGGGATTGCAGTGGGACTGGGAATAGGTCTGGGTCTGGGGCTGGGCTGGGCGGCCAGTCGGTTCAGGCACCACAAACACCCCGCCAGGCCCACTCGCTACCGTAACCGTAACCGCTCCACCATGCACGAGCAATGTTTATTCTCTATCTCTCCACATCTATGCAGAATTGTTCACACGAGTGGAATTCCAGAGATCAACTAGACTGACTTCTAGTGGCATTTTGGCTTCTCAATTAATCTTTCATTCTCGATCTACCATGTCAACGAGACGAATAAGCCTGTGCTTCCACAGAGGAAAGCCTTTGTCAAACACCTTCAAATGAACTACATTGGTAAGATGTACTGAATTCAGAAGGCCGTGCTTAGACCATGGTTCTGACAACGTATCAGCAATTAGCATCCTGTGACCGTCACTCACTCTTCCTCCAGACCAGCCAATTTCACCAACTCAATCACCTCCTCATTTCCCTCCCTGCTTTGCAGCCCACAGAATCGATCGCCCCATCTTATCTCTAAAGTGAACATTTGCCCCCTTGCCCAGCAGATGCACCACCGGCTCTCGCTGGCCCATGTACGTCGCGCGATACAACACTGTGCTCCATCGATCTGCCTCCACGATCCCACAGTTCGTCCACAACCCACTGGCTTCTTCCAGATCCGCCCCGTGCTCCACCAGCAACTCCAGCGCCTCCATACTACCCAGCTCGCCGCGGCAATGTGCGCGGCACTTCTCCTTTGGCGCCATCCACGCTGCAGCATCAATCGGAGAATCTCCACGGACGGCTTTTCGCCAGTTAATGCGGCCACACCGGGCTCCAGGTCATCATACCCGCATCACGCCTCGTTGGTATCCTGTCCTTTCTCTAGCAGGAAGCGCGCGATCTCCACATTGCCGTAGTAGGCTGCTAGACTCAGCCCATCACCGACGACCTCGCTGTGGTGGTCGTTCAGTCGAACCCCTTCTTGACGAGGGTCTTCCAGATGGTAAGGGGCTGCGCGTAGCAGGCTTGGTGGTAGAACTCATTATTCACGAAGCCTGGCGCGATCTGAAACCCCTCACTGCAGAGCCAGTCCAATATGTCGAGCTGAGCTTTGCCTGCCGCCCGGGCGACGATGTGGGCCAGTAGGCTTGGTTGCTTTTCGGGATCGGTTGACTGGCACAGGTCTCGAATAGCCTGAAGATTGCCGCTGGTGATGTCTGTCTCAACTTTCTCCTGCACGTGCTTTTCCAGAGATGACTCCATGATAAAATTGTGCGTCTTCATATCAGGGAGCGAAGAACAAGCACGATGCCTGATAGAAAAGGTCGTATTCCGTGCTTCATGATGCAAATGAGCAGCCCGGATGTGGAACTCTGAAATAAGTCAATGACGGAAAGCTCTGCGGTGTCCTGGTTTGAGCTGCTGAAGTTGGCGAGAATTGTTCAGAAATCATCCCAGCGGGTTTGTTCCACTGCGCCTTGTGAGTGAAAGAGATAAGAACCCTGTCAGATTCCCAATTTGGTCTCCATTGACTTTGTTAGTTGGCTTACAACTATCATAGGTAACCAACAAACAACTTCCACTTAGTGTTGAGCATCACCATCATCATCGTTTGATGTTCCAAGCAGGAACCCACTCATGAGCTTCTTCACCAGCCAGCCGCAGAAGTCCATCAACGAGCTGGTCAAGTGGCCGAACAAGCAACACCTCACCCGGTGCGCGACATCTGGAAGAACGCCAACTTCTTCCAGAAGGGCTAGTATAGGGAGGTTGACGCGGCCACCTTCACCCGCTCCCAGCGGGCCTTCTCCAAGCACTACGCGCAGCAGCCAGTGGGCACCGCCTACCCCGCCTGCCCGCACGACAGGGCCCTTGCGAAGACTAGCACCATCTACAGCTCGACGCTGTAGATGATGCTAGTCTTCGCGAATGTATACAGCTTTGGGATGTTCCGAAAGCGCTTGGGGATTTCTCCTCGCGGTTCACCCCCATCAGGGAGAGGATGAGGTTTCCAGGGAGGGTGAGTGGTTGCAGGCGAGACAACACGAAAACACTACCACGACCTCCCCATGCCACCTCAGATCTTCCCATGAGCAGTTCTTCTTTTCGGATGTTTTCAGGGCCATTACTTTCTTTCTACTTAGATCACCTGTTCCGTGATCAGTTCATTGTCCGCTCAACCCTGGTTATCTGCATCTAAAATCGGTTTCTTGGTGATTACTCGAGCGAGTGAGGCATCTGAATCAGCTATCTATGTAAGCTTTTCAGGTCATCAGGGGAGAATCTTGATATTAAGGCACGTGTTAGTATACGTTAGGAAGGAGTCGAACGGCCCCCCGGTTCTATAAGAAAGACGGGAAATTGACACTTGACCCTGCCCATAGGTACCTCGAGACGATTCATACCGTGACCCGGAAGATGCACTGAAAAGTGCTGAAAAGTGCACGATTACTGACTATAATGAGATCTCAAGATTATTGCCCTCTTTCTGTGGTTCTCACTCGACCAAAAGGTCCAAGAGATGTCTATCTTTGATCCCGACGGACATGTTCTGTCACCCCTCGACCATAGCATCCCAAAGGTGTATTTCACTTTCTACCTCTCTTTCAGCCTGCAGCAGCCAGAAAAGGGCTTGGAGTCACTTCGAAGCGGCATCAGAAAGATGGCTGAGGCCATTCCGATTATCACGTATGATGTGGTATTATCCGATATCATATCCCCGGAGAACGTTCACTGCATCCGACCTCCCTCCAGCTCAACCCAGTCCCTATCTTTACTCCAAGTTAGAGACCGTTTTCATGAATCGGTAGCAGTGTCTGTGAGCATTTCCACCTGTACGGGAGCCGAAGAGTTGGAATTCTCCAAGAAGTACGCACCTCTGCCGACAGTTTTGGATCACACGCAACCCCAGCCTGCTATAAAATTTGCCGCCAAGATGACGACGAATGGGATTCTTCTGGGTGTCAGCTTCAACAACCTGGCCTTTGACGGCACCGGGGTTGGTAACATTCTCGGTGTTCTAAGTCATTGCTGCAGTGGTACGCAGAGCACGGCAGACCTACATGAAGTCAACATGAAATTGCGTCCGCAATTGTGCCTTGAAGATGCAACCGGCAAAAGCGTATGGAAAGACTTCTCTGCCAGTTACAGCGCGGAAAGCCCTTTATCATGTTTACCCCCTGCAAAGTGCCATTCGGAAATAGCACCGCCGCTCTTCGAATCCTTCCAATTCAAACGTGCCGGACCGAACGATCAGTCGGTTGAAAGGTGTTTGTACTACCTTACTATCCACCAACCACCAGCACGAGACAAATGTGACCTCTCCGGATCACATCTCATGCCATGATGTGCTGGCCTCCCTTCTTGAGGTGTGTCTGCGTCAGAATCAAGCCCCAACACTGCACAAGAATAAATACACGATCTCCTTTGCGGCCAACCTCCGGCCTCACATGAGGCCGCCCTGGCCTGACCTATATCTCGGAAACATGGTCGCCATGTTGCACGTGCCACAGTCGTCCTTGACAGAGAACGTCAACATCAACAAAGGGATCATCGCGGCACATCATCTCAACATGCACAATGAGGACTTGATCCAAGTTGCCAACACAGCCTCCGCAATCCATCAGGAGATCCGAACCCTGACGGACCCGCACATTCGCAGCTTAATCACTTCTTTGCGGCTGCAGCGCGACTGGGGAGCAATGAGCATCAAAGGAGGTAAGTTTTCCGTCACCAGCCTTCGGCATTTGAATATTTATAACTTCAACTTCGGCAGAGATCTGGGCACGGTAGCTGACTTTCGCTTACATGTGGGGCTGCTGGATGGTTTCCTGTGTGTAGTTCTTCCCAAAGGGCAGCACAAAGCATGGGACATTCAGTTTATGCTGCAAGAAGAACAAGTTCAAGCAGTCAAAAGCCATCATCTTTTTTCGTTGGTTAATGAATGAATGTGATGGGCATGTTAAGCATGGTTACTGTGCCTACCCATTGCACGGAACCATGGATCGAGGGTAACCCCCCCCCCTCCTTCTGTATACCAGGTACCATGTGCTTGTCGTGAGCTAGGAAATGAGTTCCGGAGGGGGAGGCTCCCTTTTCCCTTTCAGAAGGGCAGGAGCCAGTCGTACCTGGGCAACAACTAGCAACCGTCCTAGGGAAGGATGCGCCTTCCGAGCCAGTTTGATGTCCCTCTATAATGGGTTTGGCTAGGAGGAATGCACCACTCTTCTCCATCTCCCAACAACCCTCATCCACTTACCATTACTATATCCAAACCATGTCTCGGTCGATCCTACCTCAAGACCGCGAAGGTCCATCCGGAGAAATCCAATACATCGCGGAGACATGATTCCTCCCTCTGTTCCCCCATCTATCCTCCTTCTATACAGCACATCGGAAACAGTCATCTATATCATTATCCATCATCATCAGCATCTTATCTACCTCGCAATCAGCAGTTCGTCGATCACTCCGTTCATAGTCATTCTCAGCCGCGCTTACTGCGTCATTTCAACGACATTGACCACGTTGAAAGAGTCAAGATTGGCTTTCCCGTAAGCCAGCCCTATCACTAAGCCTGTTGTTTGCTGATCACTCCTATGCTGCCTTTAGAGGCTGATTTGAGTCACCAAGAAGGTGGCCGGAAGTGCAATACATGGCCAAGGGAAAGTCAAAGGCAAGGCAGAGGAGGGAAAGGAGGAGAGCAGCAAAAGCTCAGCAGGCGTCAGAAAGGGCAGCCACGGCGTCAACGACTGATCCCTCGACAGTGGAATTTTCGTCCACTCCCCCGACGACAGAAACAGAGCAAGCCAAACAAGAGGAACCAACAACAAAGGCATCGGACGCAAGTACCGAGGATGGTCCGACAACCGTTGAGCAGCTAGCGGAACAGCTTGCCAACTTAGCCAGCCTGATCGATTCCGTGAACAATGCCCCCGTCGAAATCTACCCTCTTTTCATCTATCATGAGCCTTACTGGTTGGGACGAGGCAGTGCCACTCGCGCCATTCCAGGCCTCAATCGTGCTCTCGCAGTGGGCGTGATGGATTCCGAACGCATGGGCGCTGTCCTCTCGAAGATTAAGCCATCAGAGATGATGGGTCTGCGAGACATTTACCGGTCACTCTTCGATAGGGAATTGATGGACGATGTGAGAGAGAATACGGTTGGGCTGGTGGTCAGGCAGGATCCTCATGAGGAAATCCGAGCTATTGATTTTGACTGCACGGGGGCACGTTATGATCTTCCGTTGGGTAGAGCAGTGACCATTCTGAAAGCTGTGACCGCGTCTACCCAGGGGCAGTTGGACCCATTTTTGCCATCGGCGGCAGCCTCTGGGAGTGATAGATCGAGCGGGATGATTGGCAATGATGAATTTGCCGGAAGAGCCTTTCACTGATCTGCTAAGGGGGTAGAATAGTGGTCTTATGCAGTTGCATAGTATCTGGAAGCCAGCTTAGAGTACCTCTGCTAAGCTTAGTTTTGGCTATTCTTCCACAATGAATAATTTGAGCTTGTCCAAACAGTGGATGAAGTGTAAGATTGCAGACTAAACAGTGCAGTGTGCTTCGCGTACACAAGTAGATGCAAAGTCTGTTCTGCTTGCTTTGCAACGCGCCTCATGAGCTCTTTGGAGGATGGTACCTTTTCCCCCTTCGGTAGAAATGTCTTCTTGTGCTTCTTTCGATGGATCACAGGTACCATGTCGGGGGCGGAGCTTGTCGCTCAGTCCCAAACTGGAATTTGAACCCGACTCCCGAGGTCGGTCTCCGAGGCGCAGGGAAGATCCTCGGGAAATTCCCGAGGTGTGGAGACTTTCCATGACTAAGCGGGATTCAAAGTGGCCTAGACTATCGACACGTGACCGAAAGGCATGACGAAAATATTCTGTGATGTCGACTCTCCCCTCGAATGATGTCGATGTTGTCATGACAGACGTGGCCATAGTCTACCCTCTGCACAGCTGACGAACATTATGACGTCCTGGCTGCCTATTATAGAATCATCCAAGGGATCCTGCCCTCCGTAAGGCGCTCCATTTCCCCGGACTTCGTCGGGCGGCACGTCGATCGTCCTCGGAGCAATTGATCTTCCTCCTTTCGATAAGCTTCGATAGAACAGAATTCAGGACCGCTATGAAGACTGTCTAGCTATCAGTCCCGGCTTGACTATGGATGGATTCTGGTGCTGGGAATCTCCATTTAGAACACTCTACCCCTACGCATGACTTCCCTCCGACGCAATTAATCGCGTCGCTTAAACGTGCTGCCAAGATACCCCCGACTCCGGCTCTTGCAACATTGGAAACAATAGTGTGCCACTGCGCCCCTCTCATAGAGGGACTGCCAAGCACCGATGGGATGATGTGATGGTGAAGCGATTAGCCGGTTGCCCCTAAGGCTGAAGGGCTGCAGCGGTTGGAGTGGGGACCGTCGAGCTGCGTGCGTACGTATGCCTCTATCCACTTTTGGTGGCGCTGGAGCGGCTAGCGACGCCCTCGGTGGGAACATCTACCATCATGGCGCAGTCTGTTGACCACGCTGATGGAGGAACAGTGCAAGACCCTGTATGTTCTCTGTCTATCTGTCTTTAATCAAGGGTTGCAGCAATTGCGCATCGTCGAGACATCATCGTCAACAGGCGTGAGTCGGGTCATCTCCCGCCCTGACGCGTCAGGAACCGCGTACGTACCACCCGTGGACTTCGAAAGGCACGCAAAACCCTAAAGCAATGAGTGGCAGCGGAAATGCCAAGACTCCCAAAGATTGGGGCAATAGATCGGGGAGGCGCGCCCACTCTCCCCAGCTGCCTCCCCCCCTTGGATAGGCAACATCATTCGAGAATTCATCAGCCCCCCCTGCCGGAGGAGTTTTGTCAGCGGCAGTGTCATCGGGGTTTATTGACTCAAGAGGCTGATTCGATTGATAGCCAAGCCCCGATCTGCGTTACCTGTCTAACCCGATGATGTCGTATGTGGCTATGATGTGTGCCACATTTCTGGAAGGAGGGAGGGGAAGTCTGGGTCTGCTTTGCGAGCTCCACTGCTGGGCTGAGCGACTTCTGTCTATATAAGAGGGGCTGACCACCTCACTTCCTTCTAAATTGTTCATCAAACAAAAAAACCATCTATCCTTTATCTATCACTCACAATGGGTCTCTTCCACCACCACAACCACCACGAAAACCCCCCTCACCACGGCGGCCCCCAGGGCGGACCTGGCGGTCCCGGCGGTCCTCACGGAGGACCTCAAGGCGGCCCCGGAGGCCCCGGAGGCCCTGGCGGTCCTGAACACTTCGGTGGCCCTCAAGGCGGTCCTCACGGCGGTCCCGGCGGCCCTGGCGGCCCCGGTGGCTTTGGTGGCCCTGGTGGCCCTGGCGGTCCCGGCGGCCCTCACGGTGGTCCTCAAGGCGGCCCTGGAGGCCCTGGAGGCCATGGTGGTCCCGGCGGCCCTCAGGGTCATGGTGGCCCTCAAGGCGGCCCTGGCGGACGTTGGTAATGTAAGTTAACCAACTAAGTAATGTATTGTCTGCATCACGACCAATCACTGACGTCTGATAGTACGATCAGACCTACCTCCGAACACTATTGAACCGCGCTTCGCCAGGGGTTGAAGCTTGCTTGGACTGTACATACGTCGTTGGACTTGGCTGTGGTTGAACATGTCTTGCATCACATACATTTGCCATGATGGAATGGCACAAATACCCAATACAATCAGAAATCATAATTCGACAAGTTGCTTAAGACTTCCTCCCGAACTTGTATTTCTGCGAATTCTTGTAGACTTCTAGGCTCATATGCACTCTACTCTTCGTTTCAATCGCAATAGCGTTGTCAGGATAGACAGAAGATGTCATTAGGATTCCTGTTTACTGTACCCATCTCCGGCGGGGCTCGTTGTTCTAGATGAACAGGTTCCACGTGGTACGTCATGCACACAGCTGATTTAACGCTGAGATTGATAAGGAGCGGTGTTGTTAATGTACTTAGACTAAGTCCCTGGAAAAATAGTCCAGTGGAAAGCTTTGTTAGATGAATTGAGATCTGCCTAAATAGACACACATGCTAAGCATCAAAATACCCGCGACAGTAGCGAAGACTTATTACATGCATGCCTCATGCATGCCTCTATTTCCGCCCCCAAGTCGGGGAGCGAATCTCTTGTGCCTCAGGCAGAAACAACGGACACGGAATCCCGTCCCCGCATAAAGAGTCATCAGCTCCTGTCCTTTACGCTCTTCAACTAGCTCCCAGCCTGGAGCTTGCCTCGTTCTTCTAGATTCACCCAAGCGAGCGATTTCTCACTGTATCGGTGTGTTCGTCATGCGTAGCCAGGAAATTACGCCACTCAAAGCATGCCGGCCATGCTCCAAGGCCAAGACCCGGTGCGATCCCGGGCCAACCAGCCAAGCCTGTCAGAGGTACGGGTGCAATGCTTGAGAAACATAATGTATTTACGGAGTCATACTGACAGCGAAGCAGATGCCATCGTCTAAGGAAAGAATGCACGAAGCAAGTCCCAGGAGCGCATAGTCTCGGTAAACCCCGAACCAGAACGTTGACGTAGGTGCTGTCCATCCTCTCGGACTGCCATATGTGACGCTAAAATACCTCCATTTCCAGGGACGTGCGACGATTAGAAAAGAAACTGGAGAACATGACCTCACTCCTGGGGGCCACACAGCAGCCCATTGAGGGCATAATTTCCAACTGCGGGTGCCTGACACCCGTCGGCCAGATGCCCCAGATGCCACAACCACAGACCCATTCTTCGAGCGGGTCCAACGAGACACCGCAGGCGACAATTGCCATCTTCCACCAGCGCATGGCGACGCGCTTCCCGTTCGTTGCGTGCGCATCCCCTCTGTCGGATGATGAGCTTCTCCTCCGCAAACCGTTCCTCCACATGGTCATGTCCATGATCGCCTGTCAGGATCAGGAGGCGCAGTGGGCCATCGCCGGGAAGGTCAAGGCGTACCTGGTTGAACGGGTTGTGGTCAACGGGGAAGCTAGTTTGGATCTCTTTCAGGGGTTTCTTCTCTTCCTTGCGTGGTGAGTCGTGCCCCTTCTGATTCTTCATTGTATGATTACAGCTTTGACCGCCGCGGGGGTGTGTGTGTGAATTAGGGCGCATATCTACGTCCCCTCGCCGGAGCAACTGTGCAACTATCTCCATCTTCTGGTGGCTCAGAGCAGAAACCTGGGCTTGGCCAGAGATGTATCGAGCGGGGCGCCCCAATCCGTCTTATCGTATATGAAGTGCAGACAGTTTGAGCGGCCGTCCGGCGCGGGCCGGACTCTGGAAGAACGCAAGGCTTATCTGGGGTGCTTCTACCTCGTTACAATGTATGTCTAATCGTCCTTGGTTTTGACGATGCTACGACTGACCCAGCCAGGATCTCGATGTGTCTAGGGGAGTCCGAGCCCATGCAGTATACAAGCTACATGGGGGAGAGCTACCAAGTCCTCCAAGCGGCGGCGCAAGAAGAATCGGACCGATACTTGTTATGTCTGGTCGATCTCGCTCGCATGGCGGAGAAAATCCACCGCACCCTTCAGCCAGACCACCCGCATGATTCGATTAGCTCCTCGGGCTGCTCACACAGAGGAATTGCCATCCGATGGCTGCAGAAGGAGCTCGAACAGCTGAAGCCTGCGCTCGCATTCAACGACCCCACAAAGTCGTGTAAGCCCCCCCCCCCTGTAACATAGAAAAACCAAGAGCACTTTTAACAATGGACCTATTGATGCAACAGTATTCCTCCTCCTCCAATACCACAACCTCGAACTCTTCGTCTACCGCACCGCCCTCCGCCGCGACCCCGACTTCAGGGAGACCACCTACCCGCCCACCCACCTCACCACTCTGCACGCCTGTCTCCACGCCGTGAAATCCTTCTTCGACACCTTCTTCGCCATCCCCTCCTCCGCCTTCTTCCACATGCCCTACCTCCTCTGGTGCCAACTCGGCCACGGCTTCTTGATCCTGTCCCACATCTCCGTCTACGACGATGGAGACGACGGCGACGACGACGATAGCCCAGCACAGAACCTCTGGGACAGGGAGTACGCGCGCCAGGTCATAGATTATCAGGCGACGGTCGACCGACTCACGCAGAAGGTGGCGGATGCGGTGACGGTCGCCCGCGAGGAAGGGACCCTTGTCCCGAAGGTGTTTGGCAAGGTGAGTTCTCGGATCGCCATGTGGCGGGATGCCCATGCGAGGCAGGAAGAGGCCTTGCAGCAGAGGCGGCGGCAGCGGCAGCGGCAGCGGCAGAGAGGTCGGGTTCAATCCGCGTCCACGGTTACAACATCTACGACGACGATGAGCCCCGAGGTTGTTGTCGGGATGGAGACGGAGACCGAGGAGTTGGTGCCTGGTATGGGGTTGGAGGATTTGTTGATGATCGGGCCCATGTGGGAGTTTTTGCCTTTCTAACCCAGGGAGAAGGGGATCCTTGGTGCTATGGTTGGGCTGGCGAGGTAAAGGTGGAGGAAGGAGCATTATGGTTTCTATACGATAGCTATGCAGTCCGCTTGCTTCTTCCGGGCAACCTTGGCTGTCTGCTTATATATCACCTATGTACCGACTCGACTGTACCTGCCAAGATGGTTCGCACCCATTCGCTATGTGCAAGGCATGAGTGGAAAAGCTCATAAGCAACCAATACAGCCTCAGCCGCATAAGTGGGTCTGCATCCATCCATCACTATGCGGGGGGTGGGAAGGGGAATGGGGAGGGGGCTCACGTTATCTTCCATTCTGACAGCATTGTTTAACCCGTAAATTCTATCTTGATTGTCTCGCGTGGACACCGCTGTACATTGTTGGATGGCAGAGGCAGCTACCCTAAAGGCCCGCCCGCCGGATAACCGATACTGCGAATGGAAGACCATCTGCTCAGTTCAAAAGGATGAAAGGATCAAACCGAGATCATCACGCCTTGGCCTCCCTCGTCTACGGAGGTGAGATACACATACGAGCACTTAATCGGTTAGTTAGACTAGTCCTGTCCTGTCCTCCATCACTAGGGTAAGCGACCCGCCGATCGCAATCACACTACTGCGCGAGGAATGCCAGCAGCCAACGGGCACGTCGATGTCAATGGGAATTCTCCACTCGATTTGACCCTGGCCCCGTTCCCCGTGCCCGATACATTTTAGACATTTTAGCGCAGGGACGGACGGGGAGTGGGGAAACCCACGGAAATATGAGTACTTTACATAGCTTAAGTAGGTAGGCAAGGTAGGGTTCCTCTTCTCTTCTTACGCTTTCCTTTCTCCTCCGTACCCTAATTAACGTATTAGTGGCAGTGGTAGTTAAGTTAGTGGCAGTCTCATTCACCACGCCCACTCCTGATCGCTTCTTTATAACTTACTCCTATCCATCCTCTCCTACCCACCAATTCACCCTCACATCCTCCCCAACGAAAGACTACACAATGACCGACAACACCACCGAGATCCAAGGCTTCGCCTCCCGCCGCAACAACACCTGCCTCACCGACGAGGTTAGCTGCGGCCGCACCTGGGACACCTGGTACGCCTGCTGCCCGTCGGGCTCCTACTGCCCCGGCAGCAAGGTCAGCATCGCCAACAACGTCTGCTGCCCGAGCTGGACCGATTGCACCGCCCAGATCGAGGACCCGCCCGTGTGCGCCGACGCCCAGTGGGCCCTGTACAACTACAGCGGGTATTTCTGCTGCGAGGGCGATACCCAGGGGTTCGGGGTGAAGGAGGAGACGTGGGTCGGGTGTGCGCCGGCGGGGTTTCAGGGGGATGCGTCGTTTTCGGCGTTGAATGTCATTGCGCAAGGTATTTCGTTTCATCCTCCTTGAATCGGGAGTTGGAGGGGTTGGTTTTTTTGGGAAATGAGTTTTGAGGGCTAAGCGTGTTTTGGGTGGCGTTGGGTTAGAAACGACTGCGACTACGACTGCGAGTGCGACTGCTAGTTCAGGTACGGCGCCGATAACAGGAACTGCAACGACGACTGGAACGAGCGGGGCGGCGGTATCTTCGACGACGACGACGATGACGACAACGATTGCATCGACTGCACATTCACACGGGGTCAATAAAGGGGCGGTTGCCGGGGGCGTGGTTGGAGGGGTGCTAGGTGTCGCTGCGTTGGCGGTCGCCATCTGGCTGCTGATGCGACGCCGGAAGAAGACGCAGTCCCCCGGGTACCAGCCGGGTGTGTCGTCGCAGCCGCAGAATGCAGGGTATATGTATGAGGCTACCGGGGAATCGAGGCTGGGCGAGCTGCATAGTGAGCCCACGCGGATTGAGCTGGTGGGCCACAAAGATCAGTTGAGGCATGAGTTGCCTTGATATGTGCCATATTCGACTTTCATCCGTTCAAAAAGACGTCCTTCCTTCGAACGGACTGACGACTTGAAGTCACTTGTGAGAATTCATGCACAGGCTTTTCAATGAACGTTCTCCGCATATCACTGAAGAATGTGAGATTCTACTATATTGATACCCGGCGACTTGGGTGTAAGTCGAGAGGTGAACCTGGCGTCCTAGCTTCTCAACCGACAGGGATTTACTCGGCCGGGGCATCAAACAGCTCATGTCTTGCGCGTTGTCATATTGGTCCAGACAAAGGGCTTTCTTCAGACACGCAAATGCAGGAATTTGGCGAATTGTGTCTCGAGACATGCTGGGACAAGCACACATAGCCCTCATGATCGGGCTGGGGTAGAAGTGTTCTCTGGGTATTCCGGTACAGCTCTCTCAGTTTCAAGTCCTGGTACGTATACTGAATGATTGAGAACATACTTCTGCCATGCCCTTCGACTAATCAAGCCCCCTTGTCTCCGCTCCGTGACAGCAGCTGTCACCAAGTATTCCCTTGTACAAGACAAATTAGATCGACACCATATCAAATCATATGTTCAAAGGCTCACCAATCTGGCGGGCCTTCCACATCTAGTAAGTGCTGTCAGCTTCACATATTTGGTCTTTTGTGAGTGTGCAGCTACGAGAGGACTGGTTCCGGTCTCAATCTGAGCCAGGAACTCGATCTTTCGAAGCCCATACATCCCGAGACCGAAGACACACGCCGTACTGGAAGCGGGGACCAGCATGTTCACGGAGGAACTGCTCTCGTGGCCGTAGAGCAGGCCTCCCTGACAAGAATACCACAGATATAGGGTGTTCCCCGGACAAGATGGGTAAAATAAAACACAAAGTCTCCACGTAGGAGATGGATGCCCTACTCATTTTGGCGTCAGAAGAAAGTCCCGATCAAATCCTGCGGGAGGCGTGGAGTGCAAGCAAATTGCGAATGGTCCCAGGCGCAAGATATTCCCATATCATGGCGTCCAATTCGGCTGGCAAGGCTCCACATCTCTTCAACGCTTCCCAGAGCATGCTTGCCCGTGTTCGACATCTGGAGAAGTTGCAAGCATTGACTGCACTGCTTCGGCTAGTGAATACCTTCCATAGATCTCCGGTCGGAGTCTAGTCCATGCTAGAGGGGTCATGGCATGACCAGTGTTGTGGATCGTGAGAAAACTCGGGACAGCCGCTACCCCGATGGCTTGCCCCGCGGAGCCTACGGATGGAGGCGGCGTATCTAGCGTTCTCGCGCGGCTGGTTGTGAATCTGGATACGAAGGTCGCGCAGGTAAACACACTTGCCGCTTTTCTGGAAGCTTATGAGCAGAGTGAGAATTGGATCACTGCTGGGTTGTCAGTCCTATGCAGCGTGAGCAGTGGCGGGACCGAGACCGCGACAAGACGTCACCTGAACGGAAAGCTGTATTTCTATAGAACTTCTGGCCGCAGGGTGAGCAGTGGGGGATTCGCACGTAATCTTCATGGATATGTGCTTGGGAGTCCATTATTCAGGCAACGAAAAGCAAATTCGAGAAGTCGAAGATGCAATAGAGCGCAATAACTTGTAGTCGTCTCCTGGGAAAAATCGAAGCTGATCCATTGCGGGTAGTGGGGGGGGGGGGGTGTTTCGGGCAACGACAAGGACTTGAGTGCCGGCCAGAGGTTATATCACGAGACCGCCACGACTGGTGAGGTTAGTTCGCTGCCTCGCTACTCTTTCCTAACCTCAAAAGTACCGTCTCAGGAACAACGATCGAAGCTTTTAGCTACAGGGTATATACACCGGATATACATGATAGGTGACAACAGTCTATTGGAACAAAAGAGATCTATAATACAAAGCAAACCGGCGCAAATCGCACACTTGACATCAACTATACAGTCCATAAAATTTCACTTATCTCTTCCGCGAAGGAGCCGCAGCAGAGCTAGCAGCGCCACCCATCAACTCGGGCGTGCCACCGACAAAGGCGCGGACGATCTCCTTCTGCGCGCGCCAGATGACCCAGACGGGCACGATAACCCACAGCCCGTTGAAGAACGTCAGGTATACATACACGTACATCCAGTGGCTTGTGTTCAGCGCGGGGCTGCCGGCCAACCACTCCGGCACGAAGGTCATGAACCCGCCGTACAGCTCGGCGGTAGCCAGACAGGCGGCCACCAGCCAGGTCCGGGCCACGACCACTCCGCGCTGCTTGCTGCCCAGCCGCCCGTGCGACAGCCGGTACAGGCTGTAGCAGATGTAGGCGGCGGTGGGGCCCCCGAGCAGGACGGTCAGCAGCTCGATGGAGATGACGGTGGGGTCGGCGCCGCCCCAGCGGTGGTCGGCCTTGGCATACTCCTGCCACAGGCGGGCGGTGGGGTCCCACGAGGCCCCGTAGGTGGCGCCGTAGGCGCGGTCGCGCTTGTTCAGAAACACGGGGCCGAAGCGGGACTGGGTGGCGGAGATGGTGATGGAGCTGAAGAAGCAATGGTATAGGAAGGAGCCCTCAATCAGGAAGTGCGTGAGCGCGTCATACGCGTGCCAGAAGAAGAGCAGGCTGGCCAGGTCTTGGTGCGCTGGGATTAGCCGGCGGCCCATGATATAGGCGATCAGCATCGGGAGGAAGGCCATGACGAGGCAGCTGACGGTGGGCACGTCCAGCACAAACGGCTGGGCCATGATCGCGCTGTAGTCGTACAGGAGGGCTTGTTGGAGAATGTTGTCGTCGGTGTGGACGGGTGCGTTTGGGTCTGGGAAAGCCACGGCTGGAGGAGGCGCGGGGTTCGTGATGCGATCAACGGTCTGCGCAGCAATGGTGGTGCTGAGCAGGTGCGAGTGCAGGTTTGAGGCTATATTCGTGAGGTGGGATTGCGCGGTCGTGAGGATGGACTCGACCGAGTCTTTAAGTGTCATGGTGGGCGGATTGAAGACGTGGTGGTTGATCGGGGAGACAATGAACGAGAAGGAACAAGTCAATTGAATCTCTTGAGGGTTTAAGAGGAAGTGGTCTTTCCCCCCTGAGAGATCTCACCCTCAAAGAAAGTCGCGTCGATGCGCGATCCCGCGGCCTCAGGCAGGTGGGCCTTTCCTGTTTTGGGCATGGTGGCGCCCCACTCACGATGCCTCCGATGCTTTGTGCTTCCTTTCATGCTATTTCCAGCTTCTTTCAGCTCTGCCTGGGAATCCTCTTTTGCAGTATAAACAACCTCGCTCTCTGAAGTACAGTACCAGGGCTTTCTTGCAGAAATCCAATGTTGTCGTTCGAGTTCTTTGTGTCGATGTCTGGATGTCCCGCCTAAAGACGACAAAGAGTTGCTTGCAGAGTCGATTGTACCAGACCGCAAAGCTTTCTTGTGTACTTTCTGACAGCACTCACCGAAGGGCTTCTTAACCCTACTCATAATCTGCGTTGATGTATTTCTAGTGGTGTATCACCTTGTTGTCGTTATACTAACTCCTTGCTTTGTACTGCACTGTCCACGGGATTATGTTGCAGAGAGCCAGATCAATCTCATTTAGGAGCAGCGAGCCTCTCAAGCTCTCCTTTCTCTTTCAAGGGAGTAGCAGCAATACGACTAGCAAAGATATTTCTCTTGAATATCAACCAGATTTATGGAATTCAATTGACAAGCCCGCCTACTGTTCGACTCCTAATGCGCATATAGTCTCATTTCCGCTAGCTCGATCCTATTATTCTTAGCTCCCCTCAACCATCCTTCTCAGTTTAATGTCATAATTCTCAAACAACTTCTCAGTGGTGAAACTCCGAAGGATACACCCTATTCTAACCACTAGAGTCCCGTCCTAGCCGACGAAAGGCCACCCAAAAGACACAAGCACAGACAAACACCAACCCAGCTGCCAACGACCAAAGAATCACAAGGTAGGGGTCCTTTGCAAGCGGCGACAGTACCATACCCAATCCGTAGCCGAGCGCCAACGTTCCCACATAGCAGGCCTGCATCACCGACTTCATGCTCTTTGGCGAATGGGTGTAAAGGTATTCTGCGCCCGTCGGCCAGCAGAACACCTCGGCCAGCGCGATGATGATGTATGTTGGGAGCTGGATCAAGATATGGACCTGATTTGTAATCTGGCCGTGATCACTATTCGATGCAGCACAGGCCAATAGGTGATCATAGCAGGGTCTTGTGTGGTAGATTGCAGCTTGAAGAACGGCGAAATAGGTCATGGCTAAGGACATGATGAGAAATCCAAGGGTGATGCGGTTGACTGGGTTGAACAAGATCCCGATGCGCTGCAGAAACAGGTATAACATCTTCTGGACCAAGATCCCGAAGAGGATATATGCTACTGGGTTGGAAACCTTAGGTACGTCGTTGGGAATGCCGTGGCTTTGCATTGTGCCGGCCTGTGATATGCCTTGCTGAGAGGCTTGGGACATGCAGAGCCAGAAGATGGGCCAGCCCATGCTAGGATGTATCGGTTAGCTAAGACCTGGTGCTGTGTTGCTGAGGCATTTCACCAGATTTTGAAGGCCGATAGCCCACTTCGAAGCTCGGTGATGAATCCTTCATCCCAAGGAACGACACGTTGGTGCATTGTGAGTTGAGTGTGAGGATAACATGCTTCGAGGTTGAAACCACTTAGGCATGCGTACCAGAGACACTGGGCGGCTTGGGGAAGAACGGAACTTTGTGGTGGAGGATGGACTGTATACTGTCAGTCAGGCATGTTCACAGTCGAGAGGCAGCACTTGCCGAAAATTCTCCCTGCTGCTTGCACGATGACGAGGCACAGCAACACGGAGCAAAGAGCCAGGAGATAGCTCGACCAGAACCCAACATATCTCTCCATCATAGTGGTGGCTAAAGCCCCCATGGCTCCGAGGTTAGTCATCCTAAGTCGTGTGAATTCCAGAGCCTTTCAGTAAGAGTGAGGTATGGTATAGCTGGCGTACCACTAGTAGACACTGTAGATGTATTGAATAGTGAGGTCGCGGTCCACCACTACCCGCCGGCCATTTGGCCGAGTCTCAATGCGCCCTCCGGGATCTGTATATTGATCCGCTACAACGTCAAAAATTAGTCCAGCGGATAAGCATCCTCATTACCTGGAGGAACGAGTGAACAGCAATGAGATCACTTACCGATGAAAGGTTGAAGTGAGGCCAGGACCCCTCCAAGCCCAATGGCAATCAGCGCAGCTCCCACGGCAAAACCCGGTGCCGCAGCACCGTTATGCATCATGACAGGTAGAGAAGTGATGAAGAGAGTCAAAGATCCCAGTGCATAAATTCTACCATTCATCAGCGAATGTGTGAATCCAAAAAGATTATCTGATTGGCCCTCACACGAAGAACATCTGCAGAGCCAGGTACCGTCCCAATCGACCATCGACTAAGATCGAAATCGGCAACGGCAGGATATTCACCAAGACTGTGAATGCCAGATTGACCGTGTTGGCTCGTGATTCCCCAAGGCCGAGAGCCCCGGGGATCGAATCAGAGGGGCTATGCTGTAGGTAATTCTCTAGAAAAAGAACCGGTAAGCTATGCTGCTCTAGACGCTAGAGTTATGTGGAGGACTCTGGGAAATGCGTACGAAAGGTGCTTTGGGTGCCCTCGTAGGTAAATCTCTCGAAAATGGCGATTGATGCTGCTATCCAGACCCGAGGCGGTAGAGAGTCTGCGACATGGTGTAGGTGTTGGAGGTCATCGTCAGAATGGGCGGAAGAAGACTCATTGTCCTCCAATGCGTCATTGCTGCATTGGTTTGACTTCTCCAAGTGTAGGCTCATGGTTCTCTTTCGTCTACGCTTGGGTTCTGAAATGATTTCTAGAGATGTTTTATCGTCGCTTTATGTATAGTGCATCTAAATCGGCGTTTGTCGGAGTAGATTCGGTGTTCGGAGCTGGCTAAGGGCTGATACTGAACCTTCGGTGCAAAAGTAATACCTGGCGAGATCAGGTGTCAATAATACGCGTGTGGTCTCTCAGGCCTCTACCTAATCCGAGTACTATCATCAAATCATAGTTGACTCGGCCTTTTCCTCGTCTCACGCTTGATATCCACTGGCGACTGCATGTACTCCATCCATTGGGCCGATAAAGCCTTTCCACCCTGTTCTGACTTCTTGCTGTCGTGACGCATCCAAAACTCCAATTCCCCGCGGTATGCATTCAACTGAAAGTCTAACCAGCCAGACATCAGACAAGCCGTGTCGTGCACCTTCTCCAGCGGTGCATGTGGGAGGTTCCGAGCAAGACTTCAGCTCGAGCTTGCCCGCCTTCGCCAAGCCCTGTCTCAATTCCGATCCAGCGTGTTCTGCCTCCGCGCGGGAGTGTTGATATGACTTTTCTCTCCGAAGATGAGGATGACTGGTGGCCGGACGTATGGAAGAAGCTCAAAGGCAATACATGACCACGGGCATACTGTCACATAATTCTGGTTGTTATTATCGCCTTCCTTGGCTGAGATGGCTAGGTCTGGGCCTAGAAAACGCTCTGTCCTTGTCAGAAAACCACTCTTGTTATCACCGTCTATCTGAGGTGTTGCATTGAGGCGCAAGTATGTCCAGGCCTCCTGCGCTTTGGTAGTGGTCAAAGTCGCGGCATCCGGTAGGAGGGATCCTCTTGGGGCGTTGAGTGGGTAGAGAACCGTCGGGAGAGTACGAAGGCCATATTGTATATTATTTATCGACTGCACGGGGTTCCCAGCGACGCCAGAATGGATCGCTGCGTATATACCTCTCGGCTTCGTGCCTTGAGGACCACATGCACCCAATTTACTGGGACTTTTGACTTGAATCATGGGCTCGAGAAAGATGAGAGAATGCAAGAGTCGGGGGTGCATTATAGACAGATGAACACTGTTATTGAGATGTATTAGTGCCAAAGCTTTTTTGATTTTGGGGACACACTAGGACAAGTACAATTGCGAGCAGCTGAAACTATGTGCTACTCCCACGACTGGAGGCTGGATCTGATCACTGAAACGGTTCACCGTGCCCAGCAGATCTCGAAAGTGGTCAAACCAGTTCGCTATGGTTACCGATCAGCAAGTCCAATTTCTTTCTCCTGAGGAACGCATATGGAAGTTTGTCTCACGATCATCTCCAAGGTTATCTTCGTTCAACACTACACTGGCGCCTTGGTTGGAGCAGTCCGCGAACCAGATAGCCTTGATTTTCCCCTCGAAGCTTATCATCAGCTCATCCCAAAGAGGCTCATAAGTCTCCCACATTAAGGTTTTGATCGTTAGTATGCTATTACAGTGCGCCATTCTGAATAGAGTTATTGCTGACCTTGGGAATACCATTCGCATGTCCTGCTATGATCGATATTTCATTCTGACTGAGATTGGTGTTGTTGAGTGAGATGTATTGCCTGATTGCTAATTGCAATGGTCTGTCTGTCTTAACTGCGTGGTAGTCTTCACAAATGGAAGAGCAGGGAATAGTGTGCCCGATGATTTTGAACTGGGAGTTCATTTTGCGTTTCGTAGGTTTGGGTATGAAAATGAAGAGAGAGAGCCACGTGCACTGTCTCTAGAAGAGATTCTCACGCTATCATATAAGACATGGTCTACTGGGAAAAGAGAGCTGATGGTGAGAATGAAGCTGAGGTGTTAGGTAGTACAGTGATTCGGACCTGCCACCAACCAAATTCCGCATGGCATCAGACTAAGATCTTAATCTCAGGCTACTAGTATCCGAATCCGCTTTTCGAATGGCCGACTCGACTAGAATCTCTCTCCTCCACATGCCTTGGTTACTTTGTCTCTGTCTGATTCTATTATGGTTTTATTGGCTGTACTCAAGAGCTCAGAACTAGCATTGTTTCGCATTCCAGCGGATTCACCATAGCTATCGTTATTTCCTAGCATCATCAAAGGCTTTCCTACATGATCATGGCTGTGTCAGGTCCTGTTGCAAACACTACGTTAATCTTCTCCCACTTCGAAATGACTCTCGTCCCTTATCCATTTCGACTCTAGCATCATGATTTGAAATATAGCAAGTTCGGAGTATTAATCCCTCTGCTTGAGGATCATGAGATGTTGACCGAGAAGAGCGGCCACAGTCCAATTGATTTCAGTTATTTCATGCTGATATCAACCTGATAAGATCTGGCCCATGCTAGAGATTGTCCCAAGCACACGCTAATATTCTATGTCAAGAGGGAGAATGATTCTAATCGCTATTTCTTTATTCAGAGTAAAGAGGCACCGCTGGTGACCACAACGCGGAGAGTCCGATATGGCAGTTTGACGGTCGTGATGGTGTTGATCGGCCTCCTTCACCTCTTAGCCTCGATCTTTGCTTAAGTCCGGGATATAGTGGCTTGGTGCCAAATGGTGGGTGTATGCGACTGACTGCAATAGGGCGCTGCCCTTGAGATATTGTCGGCTTCGAATCTGGATCCCTAGAGAGCATTGACTGTTTCTTCTAAATCGTAGGAGGGCAACGACATGAGCCTCAGCTCGACCAATTGAGGGATCGTGGCAAGTCATCATGTGAGATATGAGATTTGCATGAGGCACGCTTTGGGGCACTCTGTTGATGCCAGCAAAGCATATCTGCTTCGCTATTATCAAAGCTGCGATCTGAATCCCGGGTGGCCACTGCGCCACTGCCAAGGGCAGCAATACGATAGTGGCTATTGAGAACGGAAACCCTGGCTGCTTTGTTTCTTCGCATCCCTGTCACGTCTTATTGTAGTTGTGCTTGACGCTTGCGATGTTGGACATAGCATTCGAGAAGAGAAAGTATCTCAAGGCAACGCATGCAAGAAGTAATTTGAAATAGCCTGAGACTCTGTGCAATATAGAAGAAATTCTAAAATCTGCTGTTGGCTCTGCGACTCAGTTGTAGCAGATAAACCTACCCACATCATTCTGGAAGACTTGACTGCGCACCTTCCAAGACCCTTGACGGAGCCATCAACCTTGGCTGAACATTGCCATGCGACCCAATCTTGTCTCTCCGGCGTACCCTATTACTCTCCTTTTCAGTGATTATAAGCGAGGAAGAATCGATCGCAGCATGGTGTGGGATTTGGGATTTGTGTGGGGTGCAGGTATGAAAGCGAACCACGCCTCAGTTCTTTGTCTCCTTCTTGGTGGCCGCGACTTGAAAGAACTTCCAACCGCAACTCACATAGCCCACTCTCCGGTCACCTTTCTCATTCGTTGAAACTACCTGATCCTACTCGATGAACCAGACTTGGCTCTGAGAAGCTCTTGATAGTGTCTTATTACTCAGTTGTTGCAGCAAAGCCTATCCCAGATGCCATTAGCCCACGATGGTCTGGTCCCTCGACCATACGTGAGATCGTCACTTGGGTGAAAACCTCACTGAAAGCGCCTGGAATAAGTGAGAATAGATAGGGCTTAATCTCAGTTGAAATCTTTCTCGACTTCCGGTCATTCAGGCTCACAGAGATTTTGCCTCGGACACACTTCTACCACATCATGACTTCCGTCGATAACGTGGATGTCACCCTATACAATTTGGTCAGAATAGCATGGGACTTGTATCATAACTGCAATCTTGTTCGTGGCGAGGCGCCTGACGGCTTCAAACAACTCGTGGCCGGATTACTCTCTCTCCATAACACTCTCCGTGCTCTGAAAAACAGCGTTGAAAGTGTGAGAGGTGATCACAGAGTTGACCTGCAGCCATCTCTTCATGCCTGCTTAGAGACCCTGCATGCACTCCATAAACTAGTGGCCAGATACAGGGCCATTGGCGCCAGCAGCGAAAAGGAGTTCTGGGAGAAGATGGACTGGCCAACACAACAAGGACAAGTTGAAGAGTTAAGATCGGAGGTATCCGCCCATGCGCATAATTTAGGATTGTGCATGAGTTCAATTGTGAGGTAAGGACCCTGGTCGTGCCAAGGCTTGGGATCATGGTTATTAACCCTTTCAGTTACTCACTAGGAAGCTTCAACAGCTCGGTGTCGGATGATTTACAAACAGACAAGTCTCCCTTACCATCACCGCCGCCACAGGCCGAAACATCTCCCATGTTTCCAGCACCACCCCCAATATCATCTCGAAGACCTCACCTTGTCGGGATCTCCGAGCTAGAAGGAAGCTCTATCTTCGAATCGACCAATTTAGATGTGAAGACACCCAATGGCTTCAGCAGTGATCCCACACGTGGGTCGGTCTCCACAGAGTCAATGGCCTCCGGATACTCTGATGGCTCCGTCATGTCGGGAAGTACGCTTACCCCTTCTAGTAGCGTATCGGGGAATACAAACCTCAACATGCCCTCGATGGATTTATTCTCAACCGAAAAAGAGGTGTTGCATTCTCGGACTCCAGCCTTTGTGAGGAAAGGCACGCCAGATATAGATATGTCACCTCACTCTCGGACGCGGGAACAGATTCGTCGATCACTGCGTTATGAGCCTCGAGATAGATTCCACCAACCGGACGCTGAGCTCATTCTCAAGTTCGATGCGTCTGTGGTCAAAGGGCAGGAAGTGCGGAACCTCACCACGAGCGGTTGGTTACACATTGCTGTGTGGTGGCTGCTGAAGGTATGGCACAGTACGTTTTGGCTTCTATGATTCGACGTCTAAAATAGTCTCAGGCCCGTGCAGTCCTTGCCAACGCGGACAAGCCAAGCCCGTTGGATCATCGTGGAAGCGTTAGCCCATCAACTTTATCGTGGTCCTCGAGCCATCAAGCATATGTTGACCTGCTCAAGGCCTCATATATCCTATATGATGTTGTGCTCAGAACTGGCAGTCCGGAGGAATTGTGCTTGAATGAGAATCGAAAAATGGTCTCCGATTTGTCCGATGTGAGTAGCTTGAGCACATATGCTGGGTTCCACTTAACCTAGACTATAGGGTATTAGGGAAGACTTCTCCCAGTTCAGCTCAGTCGATGTTCCAGACTATGCTGCCATTCATTCACACAACCAGGAGATTTTGGAAACAATACAACCCGAAGAAAGTACGGGTAATATCAATCCACGTTTAGGTCTAGGCGATGTCCGTTATACTGCAGTCGAGATCGAAGACGCAGGCAATGAGGACGAACAAGTCTTCTTCCGCACGTTCGTCAACGCCGGGATAGGTAGCAAGAAGCTTCGCATGAGAACGAAAGGCGCCCCATACATGCTTCTGTTGTCTACCAAAGAAGGAGACAATGAGCCGAAAATTACCATATGCAATCAAATGGGCACTTTTTGCCTCCAGCGGGACTGTGAGTTATCCCCCTTCATTACAGGCGTTGGTTAAATCTGACCCAATCATAGTCACGCCAGCAGATTTGGCCCAGCTTGTTCAAGTCTCAGAAGCCTCTCTCAACATTCTTTCGGTTGCCAAGTCTACGGAGCCGGTGACGCTGATGTTTGAGACGGTCAGCGTTTCTATCTCGTTTCAATATCTGCCCGACTTGGTACAGTTCATCAGCGTTCCGAAAGCCTACTTCGATGCGGTGTGGCCCCGGGAGCCAGTGAGCTCGGATGAGATTACCGAAACTATGATCTATAGAGGCACTGTTGAGGTACTGGAGCAACTCAAAGCACCTAGCATGGTAGCCATGAGTCCAGCTCTGGTTCACCGATCCTGTGAAGTGCGCATTCTAGAGAGATCATTTGGCGAAGCATGGCGATCCATCCGGAGATTGGTCATCAGTTCTTCCGTGGCCGACAAAGATCCAATGTGTATTGATTGGTTCATGCCTCTGAGCTGTGTACAAATCAGCCGCAAAAAAGGATCGAGGCAGGCGCTACTGAAGTGGTCAGATACTGGGCAAGAACGATCCGATAAGACTGATGGGAACTACAACCCTCTCTACTCCAATGTTTATGATGAGAAGAATCCCAATATCGGGATTGGTATAGAATGGTCAACAGAGCAGGCAGCAGAGGAGTTTGAGCAGGCTATAATGAGTCTGAGCGCGAAACCGATATTCTCCTGGTCTCAGACCCAAGGCTCGGGTCACGTCTACGACGCAGTGGACGACACTCCGGATCACAAGAAATACAAAATCATCATGGTGTGTCAGGCACACGCGTGCTGGAAGTCCAGTGGTGTATATTATGTCTACAGAGACATCGACTACAGCTATGAGCATGGCAGCCGCAGTGTCCGATTTCCGCATATATTTCACACCCACTACATATCATCACACGTGGATCAGTTGTACCGTGCTGACTCTCAGGTTAGATTCTCCCACAGCGAGAAGGTGACGGGAAGCGTTGCGATAAGCTTCGACGAAGTGCTCACCCTGCAGGGATTCATGAGCTCACTGGCATCCTCCCACGAACTCGTGTTCTCCAGACGTGCCACATCTCTTACAACCAAATCCAAGTTCTTCTTCGGCCATAAGAAATCATCCAAGGGAGACTCGGAGGTACAGCTGTGGCGAGATGGGGAGAATCTTCGTCTTGCTGCACGATGGAAAAGTGATCAAATCGCGGACAAGTGGTTAACATTGAGGATGCCAGCTCGGGAGCCGACGCGGGACCACAATGATCGAATAAATTTTCCCACGCAGGAGTTTTCAAGAGGAATGGTGCTCAATATGGCTAAGATAGCCGCTGGAAAAGCGAAGGACCCGAGTAAGGAACGATCGCGAGGTCCTGTGACGATTCATTTCGCAACAACAAAAGGTGGGTTCCCGAAGGAGCATGATGGGGCATGCAAGTATATATCCTGGTTACTCTCCGCTTCGAAGCTAATGATCAACATTGAGTGACCAGATCAAAGTGATTTCATTCTCGCCTTACGAACCAGGCCTACGTCATAAGACCAGAAGAAAGGAGTAGTAGGACACATATACTGCGGGGGAAATTCCGTCAAAATAAAAAAGGAGCCTAAAACAAAACCGACGACTGCGGCCTAGGATGCGATCGATGCTTCTTTGAGATCGACAAAAATAGTCACGCCCGGGATCGAACCGGGAACCTTCTCGGGTCGTTCATCTGATGTGAACGAGAAATCATAACCATTAGACCACGTGACTGTTTCTTGTTGATGACGGAGATCATATTTGTCTTGTCAACCCTTTCCCGCATCATCTGCAAGTTGGTCTGCAGATACCACGGACGGTACGGTCGGTCTGTCCCTTGCTGCAAGGCAAACCCGCCGCCGATCACCAAATGATCGCAGACAGGGACAAGTCAGGGACACAGAACCGTGGCCAGCCGGGCATTTTCTCTACGACGCTTGTGAACAGGATTGAGGGGGAGTCTGTGCCTTGGAGTGAACAAGATTTATAGTCCGTCTGGTCATCCTGCTGCTGAAGACGGGCCTCAGGAGATCCTCGAATCTTGGAAATCGTTTCTACAGCTGCGGTTCATGTCCCAGCGTGCCTGAGAAATGATAATTACACCGACTTATTTCATTCGACAAATCAATAAACTCGCTCACTTGATTCAAGATCTTTTGATCAATCGGTAATCGTCATTGACGAGCAAAACAGCCACAATATGTAGTCATTCCGTGACTCAAACTAAAGCTAGCAGGTAACTCCTGTCCGCTTTTGTCCCGTATGACTTGCAGACAAAACCCGTCAAACCAGAAAATTAGGTGTCCACACCTGCAAGTGCACCGGGCTTGACTTAGAGCGGGTGATCTCCATCTGCCTACTTCTTTTCTGGGCAATCGGGAACATTGGCGCTGCGCCGCGTGCGCCTCGCACGTGCAGGCCTCATGACTCTGATACACGAAAAGGCTGCTGCTGCGGCTGCGGCTGGTACGCCCTTCTTAAGAAGAGTCAATGCCTAGCTACGCTTTCCTTTACTGATATGTGTTATCTATTTTACTGCATGATGACTGGTTGGTTATGATTGCCCTGAAGCCCGGGGTGAATCGAATTCTGTATTCTATTCAAAAAGGATTTTTGATGTGGTACTTGGCCCGACTTCTCATTTACTCACTAATTGCAAAGCCCGGTGACTCTTAGTCTCTCTTTATAATTATTCTGTCCTTTCGCTATTGCGTCCTCCTGCTTCTAAGGCTTGAGAGACGCCCCGACTTTTAGCTCACGAGTCGCGTTCTGTCGATTCCAACATTGATCACAGCTGTGTGGGAGTGTGGATATGCCATATCTGGTTCATCATCACCGCGAGCATCACCGACGACGCCACTCCTGGCCTTATTGTGGTGGTGGAACACAGCATCAGCCGCTGGGGCGAAACTGGGTGGTCTTTCAGTCTGCACACCACCACCAGCCGCAGCAGCAGCCGCAGCAGCAACAAAAGTCCTACCAGCAACTCCTCGAACAGCATTTCCTCGTCCCCGTGGGTTCGGAAGACTTACTTGAGGACGATGCTGCGTCCGCGGGGATTGGGCCGTCGCTGACGAGGACGAGGGCGATTCCAGCAGTGGCACCGAATGCTCGATCTCGACGGTGGTGGTCATCGTGGTGGTGGTCGTCCTCCGCGCGAGGGGGTTCCTCGCCGCAGGATGATCATACGGCCTCTAGTGGACATGGAGGGCCGTTCAGGAAGATGGTGCGGCCGCCGTTGGACAAGGCGAAGTCGCTGTTCGTGATGCCCACAACGACGCCTCAGTATCCGGTCGCTGGTGGAGAGGAAGTACTCTTTACTTCGTACTTGGTGCCTTTGCCGCCGAGTTCGCAGCGTGCCGGAAATTTAGGCGCTGTAGGACTGGTTGACGCGACTCCTGGTGGGCTGTTGTCGGTGCCGGTAGTGGAGGTTGCAGGTGGTCGTGGTGGTACTGGTGGTGGTCGGCGGGGGAGAGCAGTGGATCTGCTGTCGGAGAGGAACCATCGGCGGTGTCATTCGGAGCAGCCGCGGTCTTGGAAACGGCCAAGTGCGAGCTTGTGGCCACTTGAAGAAGAGTGAGGTGCTGCTGCTCTAGTGGTTTGTTCATTACATGGTGTCGTTGTTTGATCGGGGCTCTTCTCATTCTATTTCAGGCCGGTGTGCTCGAGAGGTTTGTAGGTTTTTCTTCTGCCTGTTTTTCTGCTTCTCATTCTCACCATGTTCTATTTTGTTCTGGTCGTTGTTAGCATTCTGCTTTGGGCGTCTGGTATACATGGTATACGGGGATGGGTTATTTGCATGTTTGCATGAAGGACAGAGTTGCGCGCGGGCGGTCGGGCGGTCGGGCCATTCGCGTGGTTTTGCGGCATGATGTTACGGTCGGTCGGTAGCCTAGCTAGATTGGACATGGACACAAATAATAATACCTCAAAACTACTAGGTAGGCTTCTTGCAGAAACAATTTCGTAACCCTTGCAGACCGAATGACCGCAGGGCAACCTCGCATCTCTTGCCTTGTACTCAGTACCAGTGCACGAGACCGTGCTTCGGACCTGTCAAAGAGATAGACAGACAGTAGACAGCCCCCGGAACGACCGTGCCGAGTTCACGCGGCATGGCGATGCTGTCGCGCTTGGCATTTTGTGCACTCCAGCTGAACATGATGTCACTGGGTCCGAGAAAGAGCCTCAACGTGCCCACTTGCTTGGAGTGGGGATGGGAGTCGGGGTTTTCGGGGTGTGAATGGGTGATTCGTCTACTCGGTGGCAGGTGCAGTCAGTGGTTTTGTGGATCTCCGCGGATGTTGTCTTGTTGACTTCTTGACTTGAGTGCATGACTAGTTCACACCGAGTTCGTGTATGAGTAATTGGCAGTGTTCGAAATCGAAATCAGCAGAACTGATTGAACTGGCATGTCCCACTGAGCATCAGTGTCCGGGCCCGAGGAACGTAGTCAAAACTGTTGTTGCTGCGTTGATACTAGCAGTTGCTATCCCCAGCCGAAAAACGAGGCATTTTGTGCAAGTCCCGCTGCTATTTAAAGCCCGCACATACCTGGCCAGTGAGTTGGTCCGTGAACGTGGTGAAACATTCTGCTCGAATTATTTGCCTATCACCCTCCTCACGGTTACCTGTTGTCTACGGTAAGTGTGAGTGTGTTCCCCCGAGACAATTGACCTGGCTGGCGGGGATGGCTCACGGAACGGACGGAATCAATGGAATGAAGATCCCCCAAAGCTGAAGCGCCAACGACCGCACTATCAGCCCTAGTGAGCCCTATCACTCTGTCGGTGGTGGTCATTGGATGGATTGTCCGGTTTGGAGAGTGGAGAACCCAGTTAGCACGGTCGACGGTGTGGGGGCGGATTTACGCGTGATCTTTTTTACTTTTTTTTTTTTTGTTTCACTTTGTGAGAGGGAGAGGGGGAGAGGTGCGTGCCAGGTGCAGTGGTCAGACGAGGGTTCTGGAAGGATTCTATTTCACGTAGTGTTGGGATTGGTGGTAGATATCTTAAGTTACTGTAGGGTAGTGAGATAGATTGATGATGGTCTGGGTGTATGGTGTGAGTTGTCCACGTTTTCTTGGGGGAAGGAACAGGTATGCATGCCGAATACGAAGTGCTAGACTAAAGAACAGGCAGCGGTGAATTGGAGCCTCCTGACGGGGTTGACAGTACTGGGATGACATTGTGATTGGCACACAGGCCGACTCGTAGGGCAGAGGGGTGGAGAACACACTGGTTCCTCACCGCTCCACTCTTACTGAAAGCCCTATCGATGGAGCCCTTTTCCCTCCTTGCTGGCGTCGCCCGATTCGCCAGCCCGCCTATGTCCGACACTAAGGCTGGCCCGCTAGGCCCCAGATGGGCCCCCGATTGCTGGTAGCGTAGCCAAGTCGGCTGTCTGAAATTGAAATTGAGGGGTTAGAGAGTTGGTGGTCTGGTGCATAAATACCCTTCCTGTTCCCGAGGGTTTGCGGGTTGAGGTTTTTGTTCTACTTTTCTGTGTTTTTATCGGATATCTGAGTCGAGGGTTTGAGTGATCCAGCTTTATTTATCTTAAGATAACTACAAGTACCACAAGTACCACAAGTACCACAAGTAGCACAACTACTACCACCACCACCACCACCACCACCAAAATCATTGTCTCACAATTACAACCTTCAAAATGACCCCCTCAAGAGCCACCCAGGTCCACGATGACCACTCCCACAAGCGCACTTCCTCTTCCTCCTCCTCTGCCTACTCCCGCAAGAGCACCGAGGACTACCGCCGCTACAGCGGCACGGTCAACCACTGTGGCCGTCACTCCAACGACTGGCTCTTCGGCGGCTTCAGTCTGCGCGACACCGTGCGCGGCGGCGTCGACCGCCTGCTGCACAACCACCACACCAAGGATTGAATCCCAGTGGGGCAATACCAAAAGACAAATCAAGAACACAAACCACAACAACAACAACAACAACAACAACAACAACAACAACACCCACGATCTCTAGATCCTCTTCTCACAAAGGGTTTCTCATTCCGAAGAATCTTCCGATCTAAGTCAAGGGTCCCTCCACTGCCACTGCAAGTAAACTCGGGGGTTGATTCGCCCTGCTTAGCGGAACATGAACATCATGGAGGCAGAAAGGTCACCTTGCGATCTTCGTCTTCGTCTTCATCCTCGGCTTCATATCCCGGCGAGGAGAGTTCGCGGCAGTTCATTTACCGTTGATGGGTCTTGAGGTGCGAGCATGTCGCTTCATATGGATGAGAGTAGTGGGGAAGGTCGTGAGGGGTTAAGTCCTGCCTTGGGCAGGGGAACTGTTTCTGACCTCGCGGATCGAGAACTATGTGCCAGTGTCATGAGCCTATTGTCGGGCCTACGGACTTCGGAGTACTGGGCAGACTTCATGGAGCTCCGATACTCTGCTTGAGCTTTTGGCTCGTTTATGTTGGAGGGATGCCATGTGCATGTTCTGCACCTGAGTTATGTCTCTATTCGTTGGTATAGATCATCTGCTAGAATTGAGTGGATTGGGTGCATATGTCGATTTTTATAGCAGTTATATTAGTACTGGAAACTGGTGTCACCACTACTCATATTCTTTGATTGTTCCTCTAGTCCTATTTGTTAACATACACCAGTCCAGAATTTGGATGTTTCTGACAGTCCCGGTGGATGAACATTGTATCCGACCACTAGTAATAATACCCAGAGCCGCGGCTTATCATATATAGCTTGTACCAGTACTATACCCGCCCAACCCAACCCAATCCCCCGCTCTCGAATTTGTTCCTGAACTAAAGATGTCCGTACTCGAAAGAAACTCCACTTCCGACGGATCGACCCGCGACACCAGCCCTCAGTCCTTGATCATCATCTATTAATATCTGGATCAGATCTCACAAGATGTCGCTCACCTCGACGGCGGTTCATGACTATTACGAGATCCTGGGGATTGCCCCTAGTGCAGACTCCCATGCGATCAAGTCCGCGTACAAGAAAATGGCCCTGGCCAAGCATCCAGATCGGAAGCGGGTGCCCAACGCGACAGCGGAGTTCCAACTCGTAAGTAAGCGGTGGGCCGGCTAACGATACCTTTGCCTTTTCAGAAGCGTGAGCATTGACGCGGTCACAATCAGCTTAGGGAAGCCTACGAGCAGCTTTCCGATGTCGAAAGACGCCGGGAATACGACAGGTTATATCGAACAAGGATACGTCCTGCAAAATTGAGCAATCAAAAACAATCCGAACTTGGCAGACGACTGCGGCAGCTTGAGGATCGGCGCATTGACCGTCAAATATCGTTGTACAATTCCCGCAGGGATCTGGTCATGCTGCGCATCACGCTGAACAGTCTGAAAGGACAGAGAGAATTAATCCAGAAAGAGAAGGCCAAGGAAGAGTCATGGTGGCGGTACCTCTGCTCCTTCAGGCCCGGAAACGGAGCCGAATATACGCGACAACTGCATCGGCGAGATGATAAGCTTGTGGATGCGATTGGGAAACAATGGACGAAGGAATGGAGCATCGACCGCAAATTGGAGGAGGTGCGTGCTCTGGAGAAAGAGCTCGGAGCCATTTCTTCGGCCATGGAGGAGATTCGAGTGGAGGTGCAGAGGATAGAGGACGAGTGGAGGGAATTGATACTCACTCAGGTCATGGAAAGAGTACTCGCGGAATCGAGAAGGAGAAATCCAGAAGCTGCTTGGGGGCGGCCATCGACCACCCAGCCGGAGTTCAGAGGTGGGAATGGATATCGCCATCCATGGTGGTACTACTAATCCCGTTACAGTGCGGTTTGATTCCGATGGAAGTGACGTTGAAAGTACAGTACGCTTCAGTCGAGTTGACTAGCAGTTATCAAACCTTAGAGAAACCTCTGGCATCGATTTCTGACCTGTATCTATGTGTCTTGCTGTCGCACGCCTTGTAAAAGGGAGTATACGAGCTCTTTACTTGGTATACATTGAGTTCTGTTTTATTCTTCCCGGTCTATATCTAGTATTCTTCATGGAGTTATACAAACATTGGTGATACGGTTGATAAAATGAGCCTAGCAAACCCAAAACAAGGGTAAAATCCCCTCTCCAGGAGGGAATGAATTAGATCTAGGATGTCTTTGATGGAAGTCCGTTATTGTAAGGGTCCACAGTACGGCAATGAGAGAAAACAACCGAAGAAGAGGCAAGCCAGAGAGGAACGACCATTCGGAACCACCGGTATCTACTCAGTTTATCCATGGTTTCGTACAAGGTGCAATTCCTTGCGGGACGCGGATGCTCTCAACGATCTACACAGCAGATTGATTGCGGTACCAATCCATCGAAGAAGGAAGAGCGTCAGTAGGGGGACTTGGTAAGGGGAGCATGCGAGCCTTCTGGACGTGTAGTCGCGTCGCCTTGGAATGCACGCAGATCTTGGGCCATCGGGATGGGATCGCAATGAAGGAATGCAAGGGCGGGAGCGGGGTCTCGAGGGGCTGCTTGGTGCTTCGGGTGGATGCGAAACGGGACGGGAGTGATTGTGGTTGTGATGCTGCTTGGTCGGTGGTGGTCATTGAGTTGTTTGGTGGTGGTGGTGATAGAGGGCTAGTGGCGACAGTAATATGCTTTTCTGCTCGTGGGATACAGAATGCCATCGGCTTTGGAGAAAAGAAAACAATCTAGTAAAGACCTAGGGGGAATGTCTTAGGTCTAAAGTTGTGGCATTAGTATACCGTAGAATGTTTCTTTCCATTGAATTAATGATTAAGATCTAATGATGACTGGCTTCCTGTATATGGGGTCATGCCCGGTGCGCATCCTCTCATAGCCTCTGGAAAAGGAGCTCCACACTGCTGGTAATCACGGCAAGCTGCCTTCTTCAGCGAGAATTGACTTGGAAACAGAGCCCACGGGAAAGGAAGAAAGAGCTCATAGCTCATAATTCACTCTAGAGATTCGCGATCAACGCGAGGGGCAAACGGTGAAACAGTGCCCGAGTTCAGCTTCAGGCAGCCTGCCATGCTGCGATATCTGCGACTGTGATATCGATGTTTTCTGATATTAGGCTCTGTAGCTTGGAGACTTGTGCAGGTGCTATCCCTCAATTAGTTATGGGCAACCTGGGCCAAACTTGACGGTATACGTACTTGGACGCGGAGGTGCAGCACCCGCTTGTACCGTGATAATTCCAGAATCAACATACTCCCTCGTAGATACACCGTTGGACGAAGCAGCACCGAGCATGACCCGCATCCTGAACCTCCCAGCCTGAGTGAACTTGAGAGGCCCGAACCGCGCATAACCGCTGATCGTATTCCCACTGCTGCTGCGCACACTGGACGTAAGCACTCCCGTAAGCCCCGGAGCAGGGGCGGTCCCGGCTTCGTTCCTGAGCGATATATGCGCAACTAGCTGCTGTGTAGGGGCTCTTGGAGCTCCTACCGGTCTCACCACAACAACCACTGGTAATGATATGGAAACCCCAGGGGAGACAGTGGTCGGAGGCGCGACCTCAAAATTGATTCCATACTCCCGACTAGAGCCTCCAGCATCTGCTCTTGCGTTGCCTTGAACCATGATTGTTTCTAGACTGGAGACGAAGCGCGGTCTATATGATAGACTTATGAGATAAAGATGAAATGCTTTAAAGTCGCTCAACAATGCAAGAGTTGCGATTCAACCCAAATAAACGATGAAGTATTCGTGAGAGGTACAAGAACGAGATGCCGTGAGAGGTCTGTGTGCTCAATTGACATTCATGGAATCTGTGGATAAGGAAAAGAAGCATCGATGAGAAGGCATTCCGTGCCCTTCATATATGCAACCCTTGAGCCTACCTATGGAGTAACTAGGGTGCAATATTGACCATATCAATCTGGGCCAGGTAAAATGCTCACCGTGTCAATGAACTTTTGCCACCACGATGGAATCAATTTCGCTCCGACCTTTGAAGTTCTAGTCCGGGCAGATCTGCATAGTGAAGTCTTTGGACCCCTGTTATGCAGGAGACTGAGAGGTTATTAGAAGTTAGGCACAGATAAGCCTGCACGATCCAGAAAAAAGGGCGCCTGCATCATCATTACCCACTAACCTGTGAGATCCATTGCTTTGACTCGATACTTTTACTTTTTCTGACCCTGCATCGAGTCTAGTTGCTTTTGTTGCCCCATCCGTAAGCGCAAACCTAGAGACCCATTTTAGCGTGACAAGCGAAGCGCCAAAAGACAACTATCACTGTCTGTCCCATTTCAATGGAGACGAAGGGTGCCAATGGCATTCCTGGAAATCCCCATGGCACCTCGCCTGCAATGGGAGATGTCAGATTGTGTACTGTATGGAATGACTGCATGCCAGGGGAGATGAATGTGAAGCTTAAACTGACTAAACAACTAGACCCGAGATTGATCGACTAGTCACGAACTATGGTTCGTCGCAGTCTTTCTTTTTCCGTTCTCCTTCCATCTGAAGAGTTGACCTCCCCAAGTTCCCTTCACTTTCCACCTCTTTCCCCGCCTACCTTCCAGTCATTCTCCCCTTTCTCCGTGGAAAGTCCGAGAGTCAGAAAAATTGATCACACTTGCGTTTGTCTCCTTGCGGCCAAAAACGATTGTACACTACGGAAGAACCCCCAGGGCCTTGTGATCGTCAAGCTACCGAAGCCACGTTTTGACAGCTTCAAATGTGACCTCCCGGGCAATCTTCACCTTCGCATCCTCGGCAAACACCACCAGATCGGAATCAAGCGTCTGTTTCTAAGCTTACACTGCTTCTGATTCTAGCAAATTACGGCGGTCGAACTGAAGTCCCGATTCGGAGTCACGTACACAGCTTGGCCAGTAAATTGATTGCAATTGAACTCAGTGGAACATGCCATAGACCGAAGCTAGTAAGGGATGATCTTCTCACATCCACCCTGAGAAAGAAAGCCAGTCTTGGTGACAGAAGCAGGAAAAGGAGAGGGAAAGCCACAGTCAATTCAAGGGAGACTTCGCCACACTACATGCCTGTTTGGGCCAAGCGCGATCGACCAGCCACAGCTCACCTCAGCCTCAGTATGGCGGAAATCGTGCATCGCGCAGATTAAAAACAATAGCCCTCCCTGATAGAGCAGATGTTACGAGCCCCCACCCCCCCCTAACGCTGCTGGCTCTTCCCCGCTACTGGGTCCGGATAACCTCTCCTCTCTTTCTCAATCACGGTACTTCTGCGGTCGGACCAACGGGCCATTATCCTTCGGCTTTTGTTGAGACATAGAGGGCCTATTGAGAATGAAACCTAATTGCATGAAACTCAATAATTGGGAGCCAATCCACCTTGCAATGCAGGCTAACGCTCTTGATTTCGCGCCCTTTACTTCCGGAGTCAGCCACGCACAGTGCGCTAAGATGTGCACACACACACACACGCACACACTCACAGTGGAGTCATTCGATTACGCGGATTACTATGCATCATCTGGCGCTGACGGAGAACATCACCACGGTTCTGCGCTGCCGCTAGTACAGTACTTTTGGATTTGGAGATGCAATCGCCGATTAGACCGCAGGATGGATGACGACATCCCTTGACTGCTGAAACAGGGCAGGGCGGCCAAATTCCGTATCTACATTGCTCATGCAAAGCAGTGAAACCGATGGCATTGTAATTGCTCTACATTGAGTCTCACTAATGGCTCTATCAGAGAATCCAGTGTTATCAAAACACGAAAAATACGAGCAAGTTATTTTGTCTCGTAAGCGGAGAACATCAACATGACGGAGGAAGAGAGGCCCCTCTTGACACCGAAGACCTCGTCATCGACGCCACGATTTGCTTTTTCCCAAATACCAGGACTCAACCCAGTACTTTAACCTGCAATGTAATGCGAGATGATCGGAACTACTGATTGAGTTCTAGTCCCATGCGCGGACGGTGTTGACCGTCCGAGGTCGAGGTACGCTCATTCCCCTTTGGGCTAGAAACGTGGTCCACCAGCCACAGATGGCTTACCAAGGATCAACGGCTCTAATTGTGGCGGTGAACAGGGGGTCACTCAGCACAACCCAGTGGAGTCCTTGCATTATGGATCCCTCTATACATTAATAAACAAACATCTCTCGTGGACCTTTGGACGCTAAAGCGTGGTCCACAGTGAGCTACTTGTGTAGCTGTCACGAGGGTGATCTGCTGTCGAATGAGGGTGTTCTGTACGGTCACTCTTCGGCTTCTGCTTGATGGCAGATCCCCGAGCACACACGACGAGGTCCGCAACCATAACTCAGGATGCACTAGCTTCTTTTCTTTTTCTTTTCTCCTCGTCTCTCTTGTTTCTATGCTCCTATCTACCTTGTGCGGCCTGAACCCCTCTTCTGAGTACCACATCCCGGCACCATCAACGATTCTATGATGATTCGGCCTTGGTTGGCCTGGCGAATAGGGATTGCACGGAAGCTGGGGCTAGGGAAGCTCGACTGCGAAAGCGTGTATCTTAGTTTGAGCCCTCAACGAAGCTAGCACCTTCGACTGACTAATCGACCACCACGATTGACTTACGTGCTTCTGCCATTTTCTTCCTGTTTTCTCAGGTCACCATAGTAAACACGGATAGCCTTTCAGCCTGCCTACGCAGAAGGCAGATATGCTTGACAAAGTTTGAGATCGATCTGAAGATCTGTTCGACATGCAGATGACACTATTTGTTCACCCGCGATCGACTGGAAGAGGTAAATAAGTCCGCAGAGTTGCTAGGTGTCGCTCCGGACGTTCTCATTTGTTCGATGGAGACAAAGGGAGAAAACCCGGCTTTGTTTTCCGTTCCCGCGCAGGTGGCGTAAAGATTCTAGACACGCTTCATTGACCGCTTGGACCTTCTAGGCTACATTCCTCTGCATTACCACTCATCATTCTTGATCATGAGATGCGCCGTGAGAGCTCAACGTCAAGTCCCCATCACCCTCTCTGTTCTTGTGGGCTGCACATTGGCACGATGATTGACCGCCAAGTCAGCGGCAGCAGCGAGCTGACATCAAGCCATCAGCCTCTCACACTCAGATACGAGTCTGACTAGTTGAGGCAACACGCTGTGGCGTCTGCAGCCGTGGACCGGAAGCTCTTAAGAATCCCCCGCTGCCAACCAGAACCTGGATGTTCGATCCGCAAAATCATCACATATGTCTTTGTCGTACGAGGGTCGCCGCCCTGCGCAGTCCAGCAACTTTCAGGATCCACCCCACCGTCTCAGGTCAAAGAACTTCGATTCCACTCTAAAGACCTGATCAAGGAAGCTCTGGCATTGCGGCTATCCTTGCATCCCAAGGATTGACTATAACTACAATAGGTACTACATACGGGATAGTAGCGTATAAAGTATTGTGGAAACATAAAGACAAACTGTCCGGGACCGGGGTTCAAAGTTGGCGCATGGATCAGATTCAGAGCTAGGCCGAATGCAAATGTCGTAGACAATGTGGAGTCCTGCCCTTCTCGATCTTAGTCTACTACTTTAGTTGCCGAACCTTGCTTTTTTGACGTGGAAAACAAGGAAAATCGTTCGCAAAGAGGGGCTCCCTTCTGGGAGGATTCAAAAAGTTCAATAGATTGAGACCGACGTAATATCGGGCCTCGGAGTGATTTTATCCCACTGTGGAGGGATATGTCGCCGAGAGAGAGAGAGAGAGAGAGAGAGAGATGAGGGCAAGAGAATCTGAACGAGCAGAAGGGATCGTAGTAAGGCTCTAGAGGTATTTCCGTCGATGGCTGTCAGCGAAATTGAAATGAGGCGTAATAGTGAGGCGAGAGACCGCTGCATCCTTTGCTTAGAGAACGGTCACCTGACATGTTCCCTGCACTTGAGCATCTGTAGCAACAGTCCTGGCAATTGTCCTGTATAAGATGAAGGAGAGGTTGGTGTCAGACTGCGCGCTGTTAGGAATACTTCTTAGCATAAGAGACGAGACGAGATGTAGGGGAGGTTTGTCACTCATCGCGCATACAATGACTTCCGAACGGTTCGATCTGACTGGTCTTAGGCTGATCAAGAACTGGAGCGAGTGATTGGAATCTCAACGAGTTTCTCCGTTTTGTGATCCTTCGGTCCTCGCCATGTTGTGATTGTGGTAGCTTTGGTTCTTCTCGGCATAATCGAAGAGTTTCTGGCGAGGTCGAAAGCCGTAACTGCATGTCAAATCACAGCTCGTGGAAGCTATAGATACATACCGAGGAATGAAGTTATAGACTGTCAGTCAGGTTCAAAGCCTCTAAGGTATTCCGCGCGCCAGGATCAATCGTTGGTTTGTTGCTGTCCGTCTTGTGTAGAGCTCCCGACTGTGAAGGCTACAGGTTTTGAACATAATCTGGATAGCTTGTCGCAGTGCTTGGTAGGGGCTTTGAATTAAGCATTCCAGCTCAAAGATACCTCAAGGATTGGTTCCAGGACTTTTCGCCAGTCCTTTCTGAAGAAGTCATACGAAGGCTAGGTAACTGGTCAAGTTTCCCCGGCAGGGAAGTGATGGAGCTCTCCCTACCGCCATGCCTTCCTTCCTCTGCGACGATGCCTCCCTAATACACTCAAGTCAAACACTCATGAAGTGGCTGAGGCGAAATTCACTTCCAACGATGCACGCAATAGTATTCTTATCAGAATGACTGCCTTGCTACGCTCCTTTCACGCGTCCGATGGCACCCGTCCTTATACAGCCATACTACCATGGTCCCTTCCTCTCTCACTCAACGCGAAGCATCGACACAGCTCCCATGACCGGCCCCAAGCGGTTCAGTCTCCGGGTGTTGCTGCAGCTGTTCGCAATCACGATCTCCATCTTCGTCCTCGCGGTGCTCTTCTGGAAGCTCGGGAGATTCTTCCGCCGCTTCACCCAGGCCAAAGTTACCCAGTATGGCAACGCGACCACTGCTCGTTACGCCCGGACCTGGTACGGTTGGGTACCAGTGGAGGGACATGCTGGACTCAAGAAGCTCTTCCGAACCTGTTTCGACAAGTTCTGCAGGTGGACGGCGTGGCGATCGTCGAACCAGGACTACAGCTGGGTGTGGTGGGATCCGGGGCAGAGGGATCTGAACAAATACCGAGAGACGAGGCGGCCGTTGCGATGGTTGCCTCGTTGGATCAGGAGTTATAGCTTCACTGCTGCCGATACTATCTGGAATCCTAGGCCCGCTGACCATGCTGGTGTCATTGCTGCGCCGAGCAGTAGTCGTCAGTCGCTGTCGCTCCGAATGGCCGGAGCACTTTCTTCTTGTCATACGCTGAAACGTGTCGTGGGGAATAGAAGCACTGTGTCAAGGACGAGTATCTGCACGCAGGTCTCTATCAAGGTCTATCTCCAAGATGAATGTCACGGAGCAGTGACGCGGCCGGAAGCTCCCGCACGAGCTTGGGATGGGTTCATGAACACAATAGGAGAGCTACGCAGGCCACCTCGCTTTCAGGTCGAGGCTCGAAGAACAATGACCATGAAGCATTCTTTTTGTTCTTTTCAGGCTGCCCCGTTTCAACGGAATATTCAAACTATCGCCCCCAGATTTTCGCGAAGTCTCTCCCTCCCGTGCTTCGACCCCGTGACGGAGCGCCTCAGGAGACAGGACGGCCTCAAGACACACTGGGCCCGTCATCATATGACCAGTCCTGATAACGACTCAAGAGTCAGGCATAAGTCTCGCTACTCGCACCCATATCGCCCATGCTGCACTCGGATGAGTAACCACGCAACCCATGAGGACTCTCTTTGTCCACCTCTCCGTGTCGAAAGACCCGACAGACTGACGGGACTTCTGTCAGATACCAGTCCCGTCCCTGGACTGTGTGACATGACAAGACACTGGAGTGGCCGGATATCGTCCTCAAAATGGGGCAGTTCACCCTTCGACAACAGAAGACGCAGTGCTGCCGCAAATGCTACGCCATTTCGGCATATGGCGTTCAATTCTGACATTCCGAGACAATTTTCTGAGACGGTATACTCTGAAAGTCTCTTCCACCAAGAAAGAAATATTTTGACTTTGCGAAGCCTTGACGCTGGAATAAATCAAAGCTTGTCGAGAGACTGCTTGCCAACTGGACCGAAAGGTCTAGGGCTTGAGCAGAGTTCACATGAAGGCTTTGCATTTCGCCAAAAGGCAAACGTGGAAGACCTTAATGTGGACCAACCCAAAGTTTCTGGCATCGGACTGGCAGATTGTGATTTACGGTTGATAGCTGACCTAGACCGGAGGCTTGAGTGGCTCTCCAACCAGCTCATCCCCGGACGCAGACCGTACCATTTTGCCTTGCTTGCCAATCACTGGCTGAATCCAGAGACATGGATTGTCATTGACCCTCCTACTCGAATCTCTATTGATGCTAGGCGCCGACTGGGAGATCCAAGATTCAATGACCCATACCCAGCCCCTGACTGGACCCCGAAGCCGAAATACCCCAAGCTGCAACGCAGAACCGCCAATGTCCCGAAAATCAATTCCTGGAGAGCAGCTGTAAATCGGAACAGACGAGCGGGCGGCCTGGACGATGTCATCAAAGGTGTTGAGCTATTTGAGGGTTCAGACGACGCACCCCCGGATGGCAAGGTTGACCCTGCATGCTGGATCCTTCGTAAACCACCTAAAGGGTTCAGCATGTCCTCTCGCCAGGGGGCCGTTTTCTATGAAGGAGGAGCAGGCTGGCAAGAGACGCTAGATGACTGGCAAAAGGTTCGCCGTGGCTATCGAATCCGGAAGGCGATCCACGAAGGAAGGGCAAATCGGAGACGAGCAAAAGAGATTGCGCTTGGTATTACGAGATATTATCGACTGGGCATCTCCAAAATCTCCTGATATCTGGCTACTCGCGGGTAACAACATAATCAAGGGACCAGTCAGTAGCGCGCCACTTTGACACAGGAAGTGTGATTGATGGCAACTCTTGCGAATGTGGGGACGGACAGGGATTAGAAAGGCAAAGTATGGAAAAAGTGATCAAAACCCGAGGCACCTTCTTGCCATATTCTTATTTCCGAGCTGTCTTGCTTTGATATGACTATATGTCCACCTATCTTTACACGGTCGAGAGATACCGAACACACAGCTCAATCAAGCGATGCGAACACAATGTTTGTACGGACGGTATAAGGCGAGAAAAAAAGTGAACATTGTGAATATCAAGGAATACCAATGCAGTTATGATGTGTCATCTCCCAGTTGCCAAAAGATAAAAAACTCCGATACTCGCCCTTCCCGGTGCCCCGTTTTCCTAAACTAGGAAAGCCTCTTTATAAGGAAAGGGGGTTATCAACATGGACGGTGTGGTGATAATGTGATGGTGTATAATACAGCGTTGCGAACTCCAAATCATTGTGTGCGAGATAGAGGTTCGGTAGTGAGACGAAGGTTGTTTGTCATAGCGGATGATACGTTTCTGGAGGGCGCAAATAATCCAGTAAACGAACCATTTAGAAACCAGGGGGGTTGACTCTTTGGCTGACTCGCGTCCACTTGGGCAGCTCTGTGGAATTGGGATGCAGGTTAGCTTTCTTTCCTCCTTTCCGGAATGCTGTTGGGTCGACAGAAAGCCTTGATCGAGGGCCTGCTGAAGGCTGAAGAAACTCACTGTGAATCCCCTTCCGGTACTTCTTCTCCTTCTTGTCGAAGATGGTGTACTTGTCCTTGGGCAGCATCTCCTCCTCGCGGGGCATCTCGTTGAACCACCGCGTCACGGGCTTGGCCGTCTGGCCGTTCCGGGCCAGCGCCGCGCTCACGGTGTCCACGACGCGATCGACGGCGCGGAGGCGCTTCCGCTGGCGGGCTTTCTGGGGCGCGGAGATGCGCCAGGGGATCTTCCTGTTTGTCAAGGGTTGGTGTTAGTTATTGCTTTGTGGGATTTGGGTGGAGAGGGGATCGCTAGCGGTGTTGACTGTCGACAGGAAGGAGACGGAGAGAGACAGATTGCGGAATTCGATCGGAGGAGGGGGCGTCTGGAAACAAGTGCGAACTCACCAGAGAAGACCCGAGAGGAGCGGCGATGAGGGCTTGAACATCATCTTGAATAAAGCGTCACACACACACACACACACACCGAGTTGGAAGAGAAAGGGAAGATGTGGGATAGATAGCGTTGAGCGGGTTTGGAGGTGGAGGAGCGGACGAAAATCCCGTCGAGGTTTGGGAAAGTTGGTCCGTGCCCTCTCTTCACCTCCGCGGGACCGTCTCTGTCTCTCTCTGCTTCCAAGTTCTCACTCTCTCTCTTTTCCCTCGATTTTGTTTTCGCCCAATGAAGGCGCTACTTGGTCGCACGCTGTCGGTTTTCGGGATCTCTTCCCTTTTGTGCGTGATTTAGATTATTTATCTCTTTGACTTTTGGGTTTTCTCTTCTGTCTTTCCTCTGAGAGTTTTGAGTTCTTGGATGCGGGCGCGGTTGAACCCGTAAGAAGGCCAAACTACTAAATCTACTACGGAGTTTACACACATACAGTACAAATGTCGCGCTCGACGACGGACGCCGGCGCAACGGCGGAGGCCCCCTCGCTCCCATGGAGGACTCTGTCCGCCACGACCATGCTGGGGGTCGCATCGTTGTGCCGGTCGTTTCTGTACGTGTGCAGTAAGCCCGAGGTATACGGCTTGGAGCCATTTCTGGAGTTGCTCGATTCGAGACGTGATCCGGCCCAGAGGACAAGAGGGTTGTTAACAGGTAATTTCTCCTCCCGGATCCTGTTGTCGCGCAGTTGCGCCAAGGCTTCGAACAGAAGTGGCTAATTCTATGCTCTCCTGCAATAGTTTCGAACCATACTAGCGTGTACGTGCGTACAAATGCGCCTTGAGGTCCGAGGCGATTCCAATTTACTTCTTACAATGGAGATGGCTGATCATGGTCGCGACGCGACACCCCGAGCAGGATGGATGATCCGATCATGTGGGGGTTTCTTCCTATGCGATACTGGCTGACCTTTTCCTCGTCGAATAAACGATGGGGTTTTGGGAGCCATGATATCTGCTACCAGACCAGGTATGCGCTCTTGGGCATTTCCACCGAGATTGGCAATGGTAAGGGTGGTGGGCTAATGTGAGGGAATCGACATCAGACCCCTGGCGCTGTTCTTTACAATGGGCCAGGTCCTTCCCACCCATCGACTGGCCCATTCGCCACACGGTGGTCTGGCACAACCCGTTGTCACCCAGGCGATCCGATTGCTGTCAAAGGGCCCCTTCGCCGCCGATCCCCATCTCGCCCGCCCCGAGCGGCAATCGTGGAGCTTGCAGAATGTCTGCGTCGACCCGTTCTCGGATCTCCCGATGGCGTTCACGACCGACGGCCACGATTCCCACCTGTCCCCGTCCTCCTTCGCCTGCAACTCCTATTCCTGGTTCCACATCTTCCCCGAGGGCATGATCCACCAGGCGCCCAACAAGACGATGCGGTACTTCAAGTGGGGGGTCGCTCGGCTCATCCTCGAGGCCAGTGAATGTCCCGATGTCGTGCCCATCTGGCTGGAGGGCTTCGACCAGGTCATGCACGAGAGTCGCGAGTTCCCGCGCTTCCTGCCTCGGGTCGGCAAGGAGGTCAGCATCACGTTCGGAAAGAAGGTCGATACCGAAGCCGTCTTCGGCGAGTCGCGGAGGAAGTGGCAGCAGATCAGGGCCAAGGCGGAGCGCACATCGCCCGACACCCGCGACCTCCCGCTCGGAGTGCTGAATGACGAGCTCCTGTACGGGACGGAGGCGGTTGAGCTGCGCAAGGAGGTTACCATGAAGGTTCGGAACCTGGTTCTCGAGGTGCGGCGGTCTCGAGGCCACTCGGATGAAGACCCCAAGGCGGGTCTCGCTGAAACGTGGATTCGAGAAGGCCCCAATCGGGAGGGGAAGAAGTTGGATGATTCTTGGGTGCGCGATCTTTGAAGCAACTACAGCGACACACCAAAACCATTTTCAGTGTAAATTAGAGCATATTTGATAGACGAAGCATGTACTGTACAGATTCACGATAAAACATACCTGTTATCAAGCCAGTGTGTCAGTCAGCCAATGGAGGATGTGTCGGGCCAGGCCAGGCCAGGCCAGGCCCACCGTGAGTCAATTCGACTCATTGTTCCTTCCAGCCTTGCTGACAAGTTAACTCCGCTCCGCAACTTAACTTCAACCCGCCGACGTCAATTGTTTCTTGACAATAACCAATGTTAATTTAACTTCCGCTTCCACCTCCTACACTCACCATTTCAATCACACTCCATGCCACCCACCACCGCCACCACCACTATCCCCTATGCCCAAGAAGTTTAAAAAGAATGCCTATGCGAAGCCAGCGAGCACAGCCCATCACACTCTGGCCTCTGGTGGTTCCCGCCCCAAAGACCATGATCGCCTCCGCCCGTCTTCCACCTCCTCCCCCGCCGAGCAACAAGAACAACCCTCCGTGAACGAGCTGATCGACCACCTCCGACGCACCCAAATCACACGAACCCCCGACCACGGACCTGAAAACCCTTATCGATTCGTGGTCCCCCGCTCGGTCCACCCGTCTCTGCGCAATCTCCTCGAGCTCCCGGAGACCCCGCCCCCGCGCCCGCGGCCGGGCTCACGCCGCCACGCCGTCGTCGGCGCACGACGGGGCACGCGACGAACCGCCGCCGGACCCCCCGCCCCTCAGAGCTGGCTCGTGGGAAACTACGGTCGGGAGGAGGAAAATAAGGAGCTGGACGAAGATGGTGCGACGGAGAGTCGTCGCACCATCTACCGACTGGAGGAGCGCTTGCCCGGCACGACGTTCCCCGCCAGGGGAAGTCTGCAGCATACCGTGCTGAAGTCCATGGCGCTCTACTGGGCGTGGCATCTCGAGTACGACGGCCCGTTTCTCGCGGACTTGCCTAATCATGTGAAGGTCCGATTGCTCAGTTTCATTGGTGTATACACTCGGGAGTACCAGATCCCGTCTGGTTTGGGGCTGCGGCCGTTGTTCCCTCGCTCTCAGCAGCAGCAGCAGCAGCAGCAGCAGCAGCAGTTGGACGATGACTTCGCGGCTTCTCATGAGCACAGCACCGAGGCAGGAGCAGCAGGAGCAGCGCAGGAGAATGACGACGAAATCACCCGCCTCGACCTCAGCAGCGCCCTAGGCCGCTGGCTCACGCTCAAGCAAATCTCCAGCGAACTGCTCCCCACGACCAAGCAATCCACCCCTGCTCTCCAGCAAACACTCAGCGAGCCCACCGCCGCCGTCCCATCCTCCTGGGAGGACGAATACGACGAACACCAAATCCCACAACCTACTACACCCACATCCCTAACAACAACAACCCTGCGCACCCCACGCTTCACCAACCTCCGGTACCTCTCCCTCGCCCACCCGACCCCTACCTCCGCGAACTGGAACAGCCTGATCACGCTCCTCGCGCGCCTCACGCGCATCACCCACCTCTCGCTGGCCCACTGGCCCCTCCCGACCGCCACCCCGCACGCCCGCACTGCCACCGTCCGCCACCCGGCCCACCGCTCCCTCACCTTCGCCTACGGCGGCACGGACGCCTACGCCGCCAACGACAACAACTGGGCCGAGGTCGCGGGCCTCCTGCGGCGGCTGTCGCGCGCCACCTACTGCCTGAAGTGGCTGGACCTCGAGGGCTGCGGGGAGTGGCTCCCCGCATTGAATTGGGTCGGCCACGGCCCGGACGGCGAGGTGTATCCCTCTGGTCCGGAGTGGAATGGCTCCTGGCGCGAGGTCGAGTTCATCCGGTTGGGCGCCGGGTGGGTTCCTTCGCTTGAGGGCGATGATGATGCTGCGCTACTGCAGCAGCAGCAGCGTCAGCAGCAGCAGCAGCGTCAGCTAGTTCCGGAAGGCATTAGACCTGCTACCCTAGTAGAAGGTGTAGGTGGGGCGAGACGAACCCTGGCTGCGTCTATGCATGCCCCCCCTCCGGCGGGTGCTGCCGGCGGCGGCGATGATGATGATGATAATCTTCCCTGGGACGTCGAGGAGGAGAGGATCAAGTACCGGCGGATGAAGGAGGTGCAGCGATATCGCCAGATCGTGGAGACGGCGAAGGAGGTGCAGCGGAACGTGCAGCGCGTTCGGAAGGAGGGCAAGGGGAAGTGGGTGACGTTCTCGTTCGGGTTGGAGGGGTTGGAGGACGACGCGTTGAAGAGGTTGCTTGGGCCGAGGTGGTTGGATCTGTTGCCTTGATTTCTGGGGTGCGGGAGTAGCGTTTTTGGGGGTTTATGGTGCAGTATATACTGTGTAGTAGGATGTGTGGATACATGGGGTCGCGTGGTATACACCGGACTTGGCGTAGCGTGAATGCCTTGAGTCGGTCGGTATACATAGACGCATCCATCGGACGCCCGCTTGTGAATAGGAAGAATCTATAACTGCAAGGTAGAATATACAGCAGCAGCAGCAGCGGCAGCAACAATAGAAGATGTATCTTCAGTCCTTCAGCTACGGCTACTCCGCGATCACCATAAACCATGCATCCCAAGCGAAACTTTTCTTTCTATGAACCAAATCCCAAATTATGTACAGTACAGTGCAGAACCCCCTCCATCCAAGCATAAATGCCACCACCCTCCAGTAAAAATAAATTACTTCCTCCCGCGATTAAACGTCTTCAACGGATCGACCTTCCGCCCACCACCGCCAGGCTTCCTGCCGCCCTTCCCCTTGCTGCGATTCTTCTCGCGGGCCTTGCGGATGCGATTCTCGCCGCCGACCTTCCGGAAGCCCACATACCCGACCGTCTCGGACGAGATGCCCTTGCGTCCCTTGGCGGGCATCAGATACTCGGGGATGTGCTTCAGATGGGGCTGGATGCGGGCGGCGCGGAGCTCGCCATCGTGGCGGAGCTGGCGCAGCTCGTCCGGGTTCTCCTCGAAGTGGCGCTTGAGTTTCTCACTCTTGATCAGCTCCTGCCGGATCTCGCGGGCGCGGGCCTCCTGGACGGCGAGGCGGGTGATGGCGCGCAGGGCGTCGGTCATGCGGTACCGGAAGGCGTCGACCTGGGCCATCTCGAAGTGGTAGGGTTTGACCTCGTGGCCGAGTTTGGCCTGGCGCTTGACGATGCGCGCGACGACCGTCTCGTCGTGCTTGGCCGTCGGGAAGGAGGTCGGCTTGTGGCGGCCGTACTGGTCGGCAGGCACGACGAAGGAGAGCGCCATCCCCGTCTTGCCGGCGCGGCCGGTGCGGCCGATGCGGTGCGTGTAGGATTTCGCCGTCGTGGGGAGGTCGAAGTTGAGGACGCACGCCACGTTCTGGAAGTCGATGCCGCGCGAGATGCCGTAGTCCTTGTCCTTGGTGGAGAGTTTGCGGCGTTTGCTGTTGGTTTCGGGGGTGGTGGGTTTCTTGGTTTTCTTGGTGGTGGTGGTGGTGTCTTCGACGTCCTCTTCGTCGTCGCTGGAGCCGACGAGTCCTTCCTCGTCTTCTTCGACTGCGTCGGCGGTCGTGTCTTTCGTCTTCTTGGATTTCTTCGCGCCGAGAACCTCCTGGTCGTCGGCCGCGATGATGATGTCGTAAACGCCCTTGTTGAATTCCTGGACGACGTGGATCCGCGAGTTGACGGGCAGCTCGGAGTTGAGGACACAGCTCTTGATGCCGAATTGTTCGAGGAACAGCTTGACGCGGTAGCAGCGGTCGACATCCCCGACAAAGATGATCACCTTGCCCTTGATCAGCTGCAGCTTGAAGATGACGTAGGTGAGGAGGAACTTCTCGTCCTCGGCGCATCTAGACCGACATAAAGATTAGCAAACGGTGTATCCTCTGCCCCCTCCCCCCCACCTCCCAAAAAAACTAACCTGACAACAAACTGGCTAACCCCCGCCCCCTGCTCCTCCTTATCCTCCAGCTTCAACACCACCGGATTCCGACAGAACAGACCCTTCAGCGTGTCCACTTCCGAGGTCAGCGTCGCACTCATGAGGAAGGTCTGCACCCCGCGCGGGATCGCCTTGGCCAGCGCGTTGATGTCCTCGTCGTACCCGTACGACAGCACCAGGTCCGCCTCGTCGATCACCAGGTGCGCCAGATTCTCGAGCGACAGCGCCGAGTTGCCGAGGTTGGCGATCACGCGCGCCGGCGTCGACACCACCAGGTCCGGGTAGTCGGCCAGCAGCGTGCGCTGCACCGCGTCCGACACCTTCTGCGTCAGGTTCACCGACCGGATCTCCTTGCCGCAGAAGGCGGCGAACGTCGTCACCACGTTCTGCACTTGCTCCGCCAGCTCCCGCGTGGGCACGAGGATCAGCCCCGTCGTCGCTTTCAGGGAAGGGTCGGCCTAAACCATTGGGCAAACGTCCGTCAGTTTCGAGTCCACAGGCTGGGAAGGACCGACAAAAAAAAACTCACAGCTTTCTTCTGAAGGATAGTCTGGAGGATAGGGAGGACGTAGGCGGCGGTTTTGCCGGAGCCGGTCTTTGCCCGGGCTGGTTCATGGTCAGCTTAGTTGAATACGATCATGAAGAATCGAAGGAAAACTCACCAAGAATGTCTTTTCCGGCAAGCGCCAGAGGGATAGCCTTGGCCTGGACCAGCGTCGGCTTGGTGAACTTCTCTTTGATCAGGGCTTGGCGCAATCGCGGATCCAGATTGAGGGTTTCGAAGTCGGCATCTTTGACCTCGGGGGTCTGGGTCTGGGTCTCGGCGGTGGTCTCGGCGCCCTCCGGGGAGGGCACGTCGTTGGCGTCCAACTTGCGTTTCATTGTGACAGACAGCACTGGAAAGACAAAAGATCGTGCGTGTCTTTTCGAGGGGGAGGTGTTTTGAAGGTTGACGATATAACTTGGGGAGAGTTTTCGTGGAGGGCGGCGGGCTGGGAAATTCTGTCGGGCGGTGAGATTTTCCGAGGCAGTATTTTTAGCGGGTCCCCACTTGCCTCGATCCACTCTTATCATATCAGCCCTCTCCATCTATACACTAATAACAGCGTGAATATGGTCAACAAGGCTCAAGCCGAGCTCAATACTACCTGTGCTGGATACCAAATAGTCACATCGAATAATGGATCGGATTCGACACAGTCTGCGCACCATGCTGCTCCACCATGACAGCGACAGCGACAATCAAACGACCAATAGGCAAAACTATGAAGACATCGTCTCGATTTCCAAGCTATCGTCTAAATCAATAACGAAGGTAACGAGACTGCAAGCGGATCAGGCCAAACCATCGATATCATACAAACGCTACATATTAATTCCGCATGCAAGAATCCAAAGTCGTCCCGCCCACAGCGAATAAGGGATACAAATCCAAACTCAGTCTGCACCGAGGCAAAACAATAACCTGAAAGGAAGGGGTTGTTCTAAGTGGTATCATAACGACCAAACTTGACCGGAGACTGCGTAGATTCCCTCTGAGTTTCCAGGTCCTGCAAGCCGGTGGATCTGGCTCGTCTCTTCCTCGGACTGACCCCGAAGTCAATGCTGGGGATCTCGCTCAAATTGAAGGACTGACTTGGGGTCTTGGAATCTCTGTACGGCAGGACGGTGTCATCCGAGAACCAGAGCGTGAGCGCCAGGCGTCTGATGCCGGCGTTGGTCCACCCTTGGCCACGCAGTGTCTCCCACTCCGGGAGCGAGCGGATGCGCGCCTCTTCCAAGGACGACGTCCTCAGCTGGAACAGAAGCCACTGGTTGACGAAGACTTTCGACGGCGAGCTCGGTATCAGCACCGGCTCAAAGATGCTGCTCTGTTTGAGCTCACAGGAGGACGGCTGCAGCGTATCGCCATGCCCTTCCGTGAGGGTCTCAAGATCCGACAGTCTGGCCCGGTACTCATGAAACAGATTCATCCGTCTTTCATCGTAGGTTCGCAGAAAATCCATCGCATCCCTGTCGAGCCCTCTGTCTGAGACCAAGGGATTTTCAATATTCTGGAGCTCCACGATCGAGACCAATTGCCCGTCAAGTTCGACCAATTGACCCCGCAGCTCTCGCAGCCTCTGTGCGGCTGCAGACTGGGAGAACGCCTTCAAAGCATGCTCGCTGCGACCCAGAAGCCCCTCAGCTCCGTCATTCCCCATAGCGGCGCCCTCATAGTCCTCCTCCGTGAGAACGCCTCTGGAAAAAGACCCGCGCAGCTGATCCAGCAGGCCCGCAAAGTCCTCCATCGACTGGACCAGCTGGTTCTCCCGCTCCGTCAACGCCCCATCGGTACGTTCGTACTCCGCCTCCAGCTCTGCAGGGAGCAAACCCACCTTCATTAATGCCGGCGTCCAAGCACCATCACGATAGGTATCATAAACAACCCGGGCATCGCCATCCGCATCAACATCAGTGGTCATCCACCCCGAGATCATGTGCTTCCTCACCTTCCTCTCTGCCTCGAGCCGCTCCCGCCGCATCTCAGCGTGGATCTCCTGAATATTGGTCCGCAGGCCCGCGATCTCGGTCTGCTGCGCCATCAACACCTCCTTGGTAGCGTGGATCTGCTCGACCTGCGCGCAGGTCAGCCGGACTTCCTGCCTCATGCTGCTGCTTCTGATGCCGCCACTGCTGCTGTTACTGCGGCTACTACTACCAGCAGCAGTAGCCAAGGTCGAGAACGTTCGTTTGTCGATCGGTCCGGCGGGATCGGTGAGACTGTTGGTTACTACTGCTACTGGCTGCTGGGCCGGACCGGTGAGATTGATGGCTGCTGCTGCTGCTGCTACTGGCTGCTGGCATTCGCGATGCGGGGTCACGTCGGGCTCAGGCGGGCGGCTGTCGATGTCCATTTCGTAGGTGGTCGGGATGTGCGATGCGTATAGGATGACCTCCGGTTCATCCCATGAGGGTACCGGGAGCCGCACGGAGGCCGACAGCGGCGGCGGCGTGGGCGCACCACTGCGCATCGTTCGGGGGGAGCCGAGGGCGTCACTGAAGAAAGAGCTGATCGCCTCGACCTCGCTGGGCTGCATCTTTTTCTTTGTGGATGCGACGTGCAACGAGAGAAGGCAGTGGCACAGAAACTGGAATCGGGATCAGGCCAGCGATAGTCAGACTGTGAGTTGGGCGCGGGGAATGTAAGAATTCAGCAAGATAGGCATACATGCACATCGTGTAAAGTAGGCATCCTCAATGAGCAATCTGAAAGCTACTGGGTAGGTATCTCTGTATCCCGCATTGCCGACAAGACAGGCAGGCGCGACAGTGGCATTGGCACTGACATGCATGACAAGGTTCCGAATCCAGAGCAAGGAAACAAAAGGGAAAGAGGTATGCACAGACTTGCTTCGAGTAAATCATTAATTATGAATAAAGCGCCTCCCTCAAAGGTACAAAGTCAATATAGAGACATTCGGTCAAATATAGAGTTTCATGTAGCGACCACGCATGATGTTGAAACATGATCAGGGTATTTATCAAACATCAAGGAAATCCAGGCCGCAAGTTCGTCTTAACCCACAACTCAACATCGACCGGCAAGACAGGTTTCACAGATTAATAGATAGAACAAGGTACATAATCAGTGTTGAACGCTACGCAGTAATAACTGAAGGGGAATATGTAAAACATGACGCAGGGATATATAGGAAGAAGAAAGGAAACAAAATAGATGATGCATCAAGTTGAAACCATGCAAAGTAAAGCAGCAATCGCCGGGGTATATACCTCGCTCCTCTCCTCTGCGCTCATTCATACTCGTTCCTTCCAAGCTGCCCTAACAAATGCCACAAAATAGAAACGAGTCCGAAGAAGGAAATTTATACAAACGCCCATCACGCACATCAACACATTAGAAAGACGAACATCAGGCATGAGACATAAAACATAAACATGAGCATAGGCATGGACATGAGCAAGGAGTATCGCATCAGCTAGAGCTGAGCCAAGCATGAACATAAACATAAGACATCGAGAAAATCGTGCAGGTCGTCAAGAATCGTACAATCATGTCGCCATGATGGACGTGATCGGTCAGAGCCGTCAAACCCGCCCTTCCTCTTTTTGAACACCGAAGTCAAACCAAACCAAAGCAAAGAGGACCAAAAGCATAACCGCCCAATGTCGATATCAAACATCCAAACATTTTTTCCTTTGTTTGTGGTGATCCCTTCAATACCATCTGAGCAGAACCAAAGGCTCATTGCCAATTATTCAGCCCACCACAAAAAAAAACACAAGAACTTTTTGAAGAACCGATATGCGTTGTCAAAGACAGAGATCTAAACCATAACTTTTGTAAGATCGCAAAAGTAACGCATAACCCGGAGATTGTAAAACCAGTATGGATCGCATCATAAGACTTCAATTCAAGCCTCTTATCTAGTATCGACCGCTGTAGGTGGACCGACTCGAACGTCGACTAGCTCGGTCTGATTTCCGGTCACTCATGGCTCGGCGCGGGTCTTCCAATTCTCTTCGAGAAACACTTCCGGTGTAGTCAGAGCCTCCAGTGAGGTATTTCTTCGGTCGGTGCTTGCCTTCGATATTCAGCTCCACTGCACCATTGTCCCCGGTCCGAAGCATTACCCTCTTGCCCCCAACGGATCCTTGGCTAAAGCTCATAGTCACACCGTTCATCGTCATGATAATATTGTTGTCCTCCTCCGGTTTGAGGCCGCTGTTGCTTCCAGTTTGAGTCCGAGCGTCACTGCCACGGCTGCTGTTCGAGCGACTCTTCTGGCTGCCGCTGTCGCTTTCAGCGCGTTGAGAAGTCTTCGCCTTGTACAAAGCGTCTTCGGTCAGGGGAACAGGCGCCGATGGCTTGCCCGACCGGGAGGCTTGGTACTCCTCCGCCTCTCGTTGCTTCTCGACAATTTCATCATCCTCGTCCTCGTCATCATCATCGCCGTAGTTGTATACTGTGGGCCGGCGCCGACGAGAATTCTCGACAGCGATTCGTGCCGGTCGCGCAGGCTCGTGGTAAGCGTTAGAGCGACGGCTGTCGCGGTTACTTCGGCTGCGTTCGGGGATCACGGTCTCGCGAGGAGACTGCCGATACCCGTATTCAGGCAAAGCGTCGCCTAATTCCGATAGGTCTAGAGATCGAGAGGAGCGACGGTCGGAAGGAATCAATGGGGCAGTCACGGACTTGCGAGGCGGGTCGGGCCGTTTCTGGATGATGTGCGGAGCCGCCTTGTGCTTCGTGGGTGGAGGCGGCATGCGATAGTAATCTTCATCGCGATCATGAGAGGAATGAGCGGACATCCGAGGCCGTGTCTGTCGGCCCGGGGCAGGAGGAGGCGGAGGAGGAATGTCCACCACGTCGTCATCATCATCATCTTCATCTTCATCAAAGCTTGCTTCATCGTAGTCCATAGCAGGTGCGTATGCCGACGACCGGCGGCCCCGACCGTGGTCTCGAGACCTCGAAGCCGATCGTTCTTGTCGACTGTCAGGAGGGGCTGCATAATCGGACACGCCATAGTAGGGAGGCTGTTGCGGGTAATGAGAGGCGGCATACGGCGGGGCGTTGGCATACGCCGAAGAAGACAGCGGCGGACCGTGGTCGTAGCGACTCATGGAACCCGGAGGGTACATCATTTGATTCATTCCAGGCATGGTACCATGGAAGCTCGCCGGCCGGTTGTTAGGATGATAAACGGACGAGCTTCCCCGAGCATGAGGACGGCTACTGCGGGTGACGTTGACGTCTTGAATCACAGAAGGAGGGTATCGGGAGTTTTGCGGTGCCGGAGGGGGATATTCATGACCTGGAGGAGGCGGGGGCATGAAATACGAATAATCCATCGGTCTTGCTTCCAGAGGTGTGGAGGCAGAATGGTACAGCCCCTGATCGCAATCATAACACTGCCCCGGATAGTGCCTGAACTGAGCAGTATCACGTCGGCGGGACCTGGACGGGGAACGCTGAGCATGGGCATGAGGGTGCGGGTGGCCCACAGTGGGAAAACTTCCGACCTGCATTTTGTCCTCACGTGGTGGACGAGCAATTCGGTCCTTGGAAGGACGTTCTTTGTGGCCTTTGGATCGGACGCGTTCGAGCTCAGCTCGTTTGAGGGTGGTGTCTGGCTTATGAGGGACAGGACTCTTCCGGCCCGACGGCCCAGATTGGGTGCTGTTGACGGTGGCGGCGGTACGACTGGAATACCCGGAGTCACTTGCAACGTCGACCAGGGGCTCTGCAGGCGATCTCACGGCCTGTTTATGACGCTTGGTAGTGAGGTTGGCGACTTGACGGGTTTCGGGGCGGATAACATGAGTGTCTTCGTCATATTCCTCACAGAAGGCGGCGTGGGGGACTTTGCTAGACATGACTTCTGGAAGGCGGCCTAAGGCCCAACCCTAAGAGGGGAAAAGGGAAGAGGGGTCTGGCTTGATTTAGGGGGGTGGGAAAGGCACGAAGGTGGATGACCTGAAACGTGGTGCTCCAACAGGCTTTCAGATGCTTGCTTGATGGCCTACAGCAGCCACCAACTGCTGCTCATCCGAATATGACTCAATCAGTGCCTGGGAGATTTTTTTTTAGCGTTTTCTTTTTTTTTTTTTTTTCGTCCCTCTGATTTTTTTTTTCTTTAGGCGCGGTTAGTGATTTGTTTCTCCCTCTTCCCTCTTAGTTCGGAGTGAGGGCTGCAAATCCACTTGGCGGCAGTCGCCTCTAGAAAACAACCGGAAGATGCAGACGGGCCAGACAACAGTCCGAAAGACAGAGCGTCTAGATCGTTGAGTGTCAACGAGGAGTCGTTGGTGGGCACAAAGAATAGTCGTCGTCCACAGTCTGCAATGTCTCCATCGAAAAGAGGAAAGGAAGAACGGGGTTGGTTCGTGGTGGAAGGGGGGGGCAGGCGACGAAGTGGACTGGGAAAGTGGTGGTGGAGGACTGGTGATAAAGAGACGACGAGTCGGGCGGCGGACAGTCAGTAAGACTGAGACTAGACTGAATAGATAACCCGTAGTGGACAAGCCCAGCGTGGGTCAACCGGAAAAGAAAGCTGCAGTGAACGGTTGGCAGCCGGTGAGTGGAGGGGAGTTAGAATAGAATGATCGATTAACCAAACAACCGACGGGGCTGCAGTCCTTCAATGCACCCAGCAAAAGCGTGTAACCGACGGCTTTGATGACTGGTGCGTCTGGCTAAGCAGTCGTGGTCGTCGGCCTTGGGACGCGATGATTGATGACAGTCACCAAGGCGATGGGAAGATGCAGAGAGAAAAAGGGGGGAAAGAAGATGCAGAGGGTCAAAGGGACTTTCCAGTAGAATTTGACAGTCTAGGTTTGAAGGTCCGAGGGGGAGGGGAGGATGACAGAAGGAGGGGAAGAGAGTAAGTACTAGGTAGACTAGGAGCAAAAGCAGGAATGCGCAGGGAAAAAAATGGTGGGGAGAGAGAGGGAAAACAAAAGACTAAGTGGAGTAAGGGAAGAACAGGTGGGAATTTTCCACACCAGACGATAAGAGATTATCGTAGTAGAAGTTGGGAAAATCAAAGAGGGGGAAAAGCAGGAGACGGGAAAACAATGAGGAGAAGGCCGGGGGGGGGGGAAGCTGAGAGAAGGAGGGATTGCGATAGGAGATCCGGGATTGATTGACTGACTTGATGAACTGCCAATGGTTGAGTTGGTAGTAGTAGCAGCAAGAGAGGAAGGAGGAAAGAGGTATGGAAATAAGTAGAGTAGGTAGGTAAGGTACGGAGGATTGGATGGGTTGGAAAACTGTGCTGTGCGTCGCCTCGGTTTTTAATTGCATTCAATCATCAGTGTACTGTAGATGAAGAGTAGGTTGAGTCAGTTCTTTTCCTTGCCTTTTTCTTATATTTACATGATTTTTACATTTACAATTATCATATAAAAGAAAATGGGGGAAAAAGGAAAAACGAAAAGATTGAGGGAAAAGCCCTGGTACCGACTGAATGTATACCTGAATGATTACACACGGTATGGACACACACGGCTGAGCCCGCTGCCGCTCTATGTGTTTGCATTTGTTACTTCATTTATTTTATCTATTTTATCTTTTTCTTTTTTCTTTTTCTTTTGATCTACTGTGAATTGCTTCTTCCAGTTACTATCTCACCCGTCGTCTTGTGGATTTATAATGAGCATACCGACGATTCCAACGCCAAAGTCAGCACGAGCAAGAGTTGAAGCCGGAAGGAATCAATCATCGCAACCCGAGCGAGGACGGAATATAAAATTCGATCAAGATAAAGAAACGGAAAGTGGTTCCATCTCACATCCGAACACATCCCTGTCCAGAGGCTATTGTTTCACCCGCGGCCTCTTAGAACTACAAAGTATATACGGCGGATGAGTATAGTAAAGTACTTACCCAAATCTTCCCATGTATTCACGCAACCGCTGCCTTTTGGCCCCCCATCAGATTTGTCACTCATCTCCTGGATGGTTCTCTCCAATCCGGATGGAAAGGTATCGAGACGGAGCAAATCGAAGAAGAAAATAAGAGGAGGTGGTGGGGGTTCTCCCCTGAGTGGCTGCTGGCCGCTGCCTGATCGGCCGCTAACATTTTTTTTATTATGCATTTGGTTACTGATGACTGACAGACTGATGGGAGATACAGCAGACGAGGACGAGAAAGTAGAAAAACCCGAAAAACCCTACTCTGGTCACCTCGATCATCCTGGTCGAGATGACTCGATCAGCATGACTCAATGAGCTATTGTATCCTTCATAACCATCAATCGCAGATTCCTCATTGACAGGTCGTCGAGCATGTTGAGGAAAGAGCCGTCATCTCTATCTGCGATATGTCTTCTGTCTTGCATACGTCACGGGCATGGTAGAATGGAATTTAATTTCATAATGATGCGATCATGGTATATTCCGCACTGCGACTTCCGACCGACAGGGAGCAAGAGGCCTGCAGCTGCAAGGTGAAATCGGAATTCTTCCATTGGCGTATCAGGATACCCATCACCGGCGAGTTGCGGCACGATGATGAAGGGTCATTAGATCGGTCGCAAAGAGCTTCAGGGGTGACTTTGATAACCGGAGTATACTGCATCCATGCTTTCCATGGAACGGCTGGTAATTAACACTAGATATCCGCGATACCCCAGGCGCTTGTCCGTGCGGTTTCAGACCCTCAGTGCGTGGCAATTCATCCTGGGGCACGGCTCCCCACGCACGGCACACCACACATGGATCAGTGACATCAATGGGCTTGTTTGGGGGAGCCTCAACCATCCTGAGGATCTCCTCCGATCATTCCATCCCTTGCAGATTCGCGATAACCTCATTTTCGCTTTAGAGCCATTTCAGAAATGCTCATCACCGGATGTGCAAATCAGTCTCCTCAATGGGGAGCACATAACACGTGCGGATCGACATACCATAGCGTCCGTGTATAGTTGAAGCAAAGAATATCTCTTGAGTGCAAATCAATTCGAGATCGCTATGTATAGCAGCCCACCACCAAATAGATTGCTTGCAGCCCGCGCTGATAGGCTCCTGAAAGATAGTGGCTATGCATAATACCACGAGAGTACGCTATACCGCTATGCCTCTCACGCTGAAGTAACGGCCAGTTTTTATTGCCATGTCGCCTTGGTGTAACCTCATGATCGTGGGAATGAACAATAGTGCCTCGTGACCCGGACATGTCTCGCAGGCAACGAAAAGGTAAGATCGTCAATCATTCCGGTGTTCTGTCTCAGTCGGTCCGGTGAGCTGGAGTTACCCAACCACTAGTGTCTTAGGCGGACAGATGAGATTGAGATATCTCAGAATCTAAGAGTAAAAGTAAGGTTGAACCTGAGTACCATCGATCCGTAATCGCGGTGGAGGGCGTGGTTAGGGCGGCGGTGGGAGGATGGGAGGATGGCCGGGGGAGGGGGTGGAAATAAGAAGCGATGGTTTGCGAGGATCCCCACCCGGCTCCATCTCGACGGGAAGAACCCCTGGGTCTGAGCGGATTCCATCCATTCCATCCATTCCATCCACGGACCATCCGGAGTTTCTCCCAACATCTACACTACTCTACTCTAGGTACTCTGCACTACTCTTCCACCTTCATTTTCATCGATCTTTACTCAATCTCCTCGTGATCCTCTCTGGATGACTCTTGTCGCCCGTCACAGGTCTTCAATCTGCTACGGTTTGTACCTACCTGGCCCCTCCGAGAAAATCCCGTCCTGTTGGCTGCCCAAAAGTCCCGATCGATGACAAGGAACTTTCCCATTGCGGCCCAATGACGGTGGCCTCCACCCCGCGGGGCACACCTCGTTGGTGAAATTCTCTCATTCCGGAGACGAGAGTCAGTTTGAACAAAAGGAAAGAAAGGGGAGGCAAGAAACCCCTCAGCATCAAGGATCTAGGTTACAAAGTTCATTATTGAGTTTATTCGAGCTCAATGGGCAGGCATTCTTCAGCCGACCTGATCTAGCCCAGCAAACAAGGATAGAGAAAACCGGTATATCCCACCGACTCAACAGGCAGATCTACTTCGCTCATGTCATCGTCATGACACAAAGAATTGCTTCCACTCCCTTTCCAATCCTCCAAGATCTGTCCTCACCCCCCGCTTGCGGTGTTCTCCTGATGGGCTGATAAGTTGGCTATCCTTGTGGGGAGGCCCGCTGAGCGAGCAGCATGGAAGACTGTGTCGAAGCGCGCTAGAAAAACATGATCCCGGTAAGTGAGCCATTCACTTACCCTCCGATTCTCCAGGCCGGAAGTGCCAGGCGGAATCAATGTTTACTGTAATGTTTGCTTCGTTATTCATACTGCACTAACCTATTGAGAACCCGAGAAGTCTCTCCGCTCAACAAGAAACCTTGACTTATCCGGGTTCACCCATCATTAATTCAAGTCTCCTAGAAGGCTTGTACTCCGATGAATGAACACCCTCCGTTCCGATTGCTTCACAAAAAGCTTTCTCGGGCATTATTCCCCCTTTAATCACATGACCTAAAGTCTGCTAGACCCTGAACCCTGTGACTCACACCACAGCGACTGATGTTGGGTCGTGTCTCCATACATCTGGTAAGGATGAAGATCAAGCTGTCCAGACTGTGGTAACCCTGCCTAAACCATGGATACATCTACCGGTGTGCAATGCGCCCACACACGGAAAAATTGACGTCCGAAACGCTGGCTCAGATAGACCGGGTGAATTTCGTCCAGTGGAGGCTGGTTGACGAAACTCTATCGCTCTCTCTGCGTCATTTATGCGTGCTGCCAAACTGTCAATGACAATGATCCTGAAGGGGACACAGTGCATCAGCGGGGCGTTCCGTCTGCATCTGGTATTCGACTCAGCCAATTCTTGCCCCTGTAATTTAGCTGTGCATGATTATTGATCGCTGAACCTCGTGGGTGAGATTACCTCTCTCCATGCTGTTTCGGCGCTCGCAAGCTTGCGCCCCCAAGCATTTATTGATGCCCGAAGCTCGTGATTACCTTCCTGCATAGTCCTGGCCGCCGGATCAAAGGCAGCAGCTTTTGCTTACTGCTTTGACCATCAAGTAGTTGCTCGAAACCACCCTTGTTCGTGTTGGCGATACACCGTAGGAGTAATACCCAGGATCCCTTGTTCTCATCCACCCTCACTACCTACGCCCAATTCTGCCTAGAAAGATAAACTGCTGAGTAGAAAGTATGAGTCTCAAGAGATGGGCTACTTGCTGAGTTGCTGATATAGTGGATATCTGATGTTCAATGCCTGCTCTGATTTTCACAAGTAGTTGTAGTAACTTCCAATTTTTATAGAAGTAAAGTATGTGCACAGTACAGATGTGGAGCCTCAGGCACCAAAGGCCGATAAGATAACTAACGAGGGGAGGCTGCTGAGTCATGCCAGTTGCCGGGGCCACGGGAATCGCCCAAACAAAAGAGCGTCATCCCCAGCCTCCCCCCAACCACCTCAATTTCCGCCTGGGCTTCGCTTGTTCTGCCGCTTGCGTTGCGTTGTTTCTTGCTCTGCCTTCATCCTCTAAGCTTGTGAGCAAGCCAGTACTAACACAGGTGGTAGTGCATACCATACTAGCATTTGTGCTCACATCCACATTGCACACTGCATTCCAACCATCGGTCTACTATCTAGATTCTGGTACCCGAGCATACCATACATCTCAAAGTGGATCGGGTGATTGAGATCGAGCCCACCAGGATACCCAAAGTGTCACTTCCAGTGGGTAAGACATCCCGCATTCCAGCTCAAGTCAATCAGACAACCATCTCTATCCATCAAAGATCAATCAGTCAATCTATCAATCATCTACCCTTTCATCATCATCCATCCATCCATCCATCCATCTATCTAGAGAAACATCCACCTAACCAAGCCGCAGAGTGCCCGTCTCGAGCACCACGCTCTTGACATCCACCGCCACTTTCCTAATCATGCCTCCCGTCCAAACCGCCGGCGACTTTCCCGGCATTTCCATCCTCGAAACCCTGACCACAGGCACCCACCCCCCCGAACTCGCCGCTTCACCGTACTCCCCACCCAGTCTCCAAGACAGCACCAGCACCAGCAGCAATGCCCCGCACAGCCACCTCCTCCGCGCCCGCGACTCCAAATATGTCCCCGGCAGCGGCACCGTCGAGGCGCACAACATCAACATGAAGGGCCTGATGGCGCTCTTCGCGATTCTCGGCGCGGCCTTCGTGCTGGCGGCGATCTGGTTTTTCTTCTGGGCCAAGAACGGCGGATTCGTGTGGCGCAAGGGCGACTGGGAGGAGTACAAGTCGACCGTGCTGCGCCGCAAGGGGCCGGACGGGCGCACGCTCAGTAACGCGACCAAGAGCACCAAGCTCGGCGGCGGCAGCATCGTGCACAAGGGCTACAGCGACGACGGGTACACGTACACCGAGACCGCGACCACCATCACCGAGAAGACGGGCGCCCCCGGCGGCAGCGCCGAGCGCAAGCGGCGGCGCAGGCTGCGCGAGAAGTTCCGGCGCCGTCGCAAGGACGACGAGATGACCGCCAACTGGGAGAACGAGGTCGACGAGGACGTCGCCGCGTACCGCAAGGAGAAGCCCGCGCGCGTCGGCGGCATGAACCGTGAGGGCGACGGGACCACCTACTACGACGGCAGTGACTACGATCTGTCCAACCCGCCGAGTTACTGGCAGGACCGCGAGCAGAGCGAGGTCAGCCAGGTGCGGGATTATGCGTACGATCCCGTGGTCGAGCGACGGCAGAGCAAGCGGCGAGACTTTTCATTTGTGGCCGGTAGTGAGGAGTTGCTGAGCCAGGCGGACGACTATCATTACCATCGCACGATCCGGGAGCCATCGACCAGAAGACATAATCGCCGACGCGAGCGAAGGAGACACGCCCCGACGGACAGTGGTGGTGGCGGTGCTGGCAGTACCAGTAGCCCGTCCCGCTCGTCCCGGCAGAGTAGTCCCCGCAAGCGTCCGTCGGTGACGGGCCACTACACCGAGCCGTTGGATTTTTCCTCCGCCGCCTCACGCTCCGAGTATCAATATTCCAACGTCGACACCGAGGATTCGGGCACCAAGAGCTATCACCATCCGATCCCCGGGTTGAGCAAAGGCTACCGCCGGGAAGGTGGTCGGGGCCGTCGTCGCGACAGTCTGAGCGAGAGTGATGGCGAGGAGACTCGGTACTCGAGACGTTAGGTTGCAGCACACTTCATATGTCTCTCTCGCTTTCTCCTCCATTACACAGAATCATCTTCATCAATGATGCTGCCAATGGAGGAGGGAACAAGGGGAGCTTGCTTGTAAATAAATGGTCTTGGCTTAGGTTATGCTTTCTGTCCATGCGGGTTACTTCTTCGGGCTTTGCCGTTTCTTTCTATGCGTTCAAACTGAACCGCGAATTGTTCACATGGGATTATGATTGATGGGACATGGGATGAATGGATACAATACAAGGCAATACAATGCAATGCAGAACTCAGCATGATATGAACGAATACGTTATGAAGGTTTTCTGCGCCCGAAGCAGGAGTTTTACTATTGATATGGGTATGGATAGGAATGGCGATTATTTTCTCTTAATATTTCTTTCCTCGTACATAGTAATTCAGCGATAGGTATTGACCTTTTTTCTTTTTTGCTCTATCTTGTCTCGATGAGTACTAGGTAGTCTGTCCCATAGCCCATCCAATTTCGCCGGGTTGTCCTACGTTAAGTATACTAGCGAGGAGTAAGTTGTACTATGGACGGTCCAGTGATCTAGGTTAGAAGAACCACCACCACAGTCGTCTAACCTATCCACGCCGCAAGTTCAATCTTCGAGAACATCCTCCCAAGGATCTCAGTGAACAGAGCATGATGCAATGATCCGATAAGCTAACTAATGTGACAGAACCCACGCTACAAAACCTGAATGGGCCCACAGAAATCCGAAGATCAAATTCATTCTATCTGATATACAGCTCGCCCACCTCCTTCTTCCCTTCCTCCAGGATCATCCAGAGAGTTAACAAAAACGCCAGCACAGCATAAAACCTCAACCCCAGCCTCAACCCCAATAGCGCAACAGCCGCAACAAATAAAATCACATAAACCACCCGAGAAATCTCATCCATGACCAAAGAAAAGCATGTACAAACCACACACCCAGCGAACCCCCCCCCCCCAAAGCGTCGAAGTATATACCGGATGCACGCACCCATCCTGCTAAAAGCCTACCGTCTCAGAAACACAAGAGCCAGGTACCCGAATAATCGATACACGGCGATGATCCCCAGCAGGATCCCCACCCATTTGCCGGTGCGGCCGGTGGCGTAGCCGTATTCGTGCAGCACGCCCGTGCCCCGGATCTGGCACTGCGCGGCCAGGTCGGTCTGGTACATGCAGGTGCAGTCGGCGGCGCAGGCGAAGATGCGGTCGGAGAATTGGTTGACCATCATGCCTTGGAAGACGTAGGCCTTATTTGTGGGGTTGTGTTAGTGGGATTGTGCAGTTGGGGATGAGGGGAGGAGGTGGGCAAGGAGATAAGTGTGGTTGTTAAATGCAAATCAAGTAAACTGAACTAACCTGATAATCGATGTAATGGAAGACATATTTCCAGAATGGATTCAGGATGGTGTTGGTCACCAGGAACCCACCCACCGCCATCCAGAGCCCGTTGGCGAAGGCGACTAGGGCCAAAGCGATGACAAAGTTGGGGAAGATGGAGGAGACGAAAACTACCAAGGACTCGGCGGCCACGAGGTCGAGGAAGATCCACATGATCCAGGTGAAGAACGCCGTGGCGGATGGAGTGAGGTTGTTGAGCCAGTAGGCGATCACGGAGTAGAGGAGGGAGATGAGGACTAGACAGGAGTCTTGATTAGCGTCCAAGCAGGCAATGACAAACCAAGGACCTGCGGTTGCGGACGAGGAAACGTACACAGAAATGGGAGGCCGATAATGAAGTTGGACACGAGAAATGGAAATGAGCCGTAGAGACCGTTCGCACGCTCCTTGGTGAAAGTTGCTAGGTCTTCCAGGAAGGCAGGGACGTATGCAACGGCCATAAAACTCATGAACGCGGAGCCGAAGAACTAAAACATTAGTATATGTATTCAATGAACTATATCGGGCAGTTAGAGTCGCTGGCTTACTATTGAGTTGATGAATGGCTGGATATAGGCTTGTTCAGTATGCAAACGCAGCCACACAGTTCCCACCATTATGGCTAGTGCTAGATAAAGTCAGTAAGGTTAAGCGCTGGCTCTTTCTGGCACTCTGGAACATACCCATATACATAACAATCCGGATTCCGTATGCCACAATATCACGGTAGCTCTTGATGAAGGCGCGGTGCAAGAGGGACACGATAACACTGAACATCCCTGGATGACCGAGCTCTGCAATGTCCACCTTGCTGAAGCCCTTTTCGTGGCCTCCCAAGTCCTGTGATAGCTGCTCGCCCAATGCGTTACGCTCCGCAGAGTGTTGCCAAGCCGTGCAAATCTCCTCCACTTGATCCTCCGGCGCATCGAGCGTACCACCGCCGAAGTCGGCGCTAATCAGGTCGAGAATGAACTCCGCTGGGTTTGTGTTCGGCGGGACAGGATGACCAAGTCGGTCGAGATAATGCGGCACACCAGTGACAGGGCCGAAAAAGCAGGTCTGTCCGCCTGATAGCAGAAGCAGCTTATCGAAGAGTTGGAAAGTGGTTGATGATGGTTGGTGAATGCTGGCGATGATAATCAGCTAGCAGAGGTTAGCATATTGTGTCATTCCTCCCTAGCGAATCCATACATTATTTGCCACGGCCAGATTCTTGATGTAGGAAATGACTTCAAAGCTGGCAGTTGAGTCCAGACCACTGGTAGGCTCATCCAGGAACAAGATCTTCGGACAGGTGATCAGTTGACTAGCGACACTGACTCGCCGTTTTTGCCCACCGCTGATGCCCTTGCGGATTGGTGTGCCAACCAACGTTGAGGCCTGATTCTGAATACCGAAGGCCTCCAACAAAGTGCGAATGCGCTCTGCCCGTTGCGATTTGGAGACGGAACTGGACGTATTAGTGTTTCGATCGAGAATGACCAGAGATCAATTAGAGAAGTACCTTGGAAGAGAGAGATCGGCTGCAAACTTCAAAGTCTCCTGAACAGTCAATGAACCAATCAAGGCATCTTCTTGTTCCACATAGGACGTGAGCCGTCCAAAAGTGGTGTTATCCATCGCCGACCCATTAACATAGCACTCTCCAGTTTTTGTTGCGCCCGAGGATGCTACACGCCGAGCAAGGACATTAAGGAGGGTCGTCTTGCCACATCCTGATGGCCCCATCAGTGCGACCAGCTCTCCTGCTCACAATGCATGAGTTGACCTTCCTTCAGCAAGCACAAGGCAATAGAGGAACCTACCTTGCTGGATTGAGCCACTGATGCCATCGATGAGTTGTCGAGGGAGTTTTGTTCGACGGTCCTTGACAGTGACTCGTAGGTCATTCCAGGCCAAGCTTTGGACAGTGTTGTTCATCAAGAATTGATGCGCTTCGTTCCGCTCGAGATCGAAATCATCTTTCTTGGTTGGTAATTCGGCCTCCATAATCAGCTGTGGGGGCTACACCAGGTCGTCGAAAGCAGGTATGTGGCCTTGATGTACGCCAACTAAGACGGGGGAGAATTGAACTATAACCTCAGACTTGTGTGATCTCCAGAAAACAGCAACAGGGATTAGGCTGGATCTGAACAGCAGAAAAGGGCCGTTATAGGGTCCCAGCTCAACCCAGGGTTTCGTCTTACTTAAGACGAGGCCGAGCCCATTATACGATCTTTGAAGGAATGAGATCGCCGAACATGCTCGGCGTCATGGGTCATCCTGCCTCGCAGCCATAGTGGGGGGGGAACCCTGCACGTCACGGTCGGTCAGTCAGTCAGTCAGTCAGTCAGCATTCCAATGCAGCAGCAGCAGCAGCCGCCGCTTCAGGCTTCAGGGACAAATCCAGCGAACCATGGATCTGAAGCCCGAGAGAGTTGATGCCCGCTGATCGGGTGTCGCCGTCCGTGGGGTCGGATAAGGTTCCCAGTCCCCGAAATGCCCGAAAGTTATTTTTTGATGGTAAGAACAATCCCATTGATTTGCCATTCTATTGTTCTCTCGGGGAGCGGAGCGTGGTTGTCTGGTCGAACACGAGACGTGGAGTTTCGAAGGGGGAGAATAACACAAGGAAAAACAAAGAAAGGGAGCTATTTCCCCCTAGTCCGCTGGCTCCGTACGATAGTCGGTGATTCCGCACTCATGATTGGCCTGGTCGCCCCCCGAACAGCTCTGGGCAAATGGCTCATTTTTTGACCAGCTGAGCTGGGCTGAAAATGCTGGCGATAGTCGATTGTGATTGAATCCTGTCGAGCAGCATTCTCGCCTTGCGCCTTGTGCTTGAATAGTCAGTCAGCTAGCCAGTTAGCCCCGTTGCACAGACACCCAACCACAGCCCTCGGCTAGACTCTCGCCATCGTCGTATCTCAATCGCTGCTGGCTGGACGCCACTTCTAAGCGATGACCGGGGCCAGCATAAAGTCAGCAAGCTCCCTCAGGTTAACGCGGCCAAATGCTCGTCGTTGGTCTGCGACTCCCTTTCAGCCGACGGTTTATCGTCGCTGCAGCCGCGCCCGAACAAACCGTTTTTGATCAGCCATCACACACCTTGTACGACGTGTGAAAACCCCTCGCTAGATCACACTTGCTCAGCAACTAGTCTAGCTATCAGCCCTGTCGAGTTCTTTGCCGCTTGGTTGCCATTTTCCTCGGTGAAAGGGGTGGAAATTGAGGCGGGGTTTGTTCTGAGCATGATGTGATGGTTGATATTCCGTCTCACGCTGTGTACCGTCTGCGATGCAATGGAGAAGTGTGTCTGTCTCACTCAGATCAAGAAGAGCCGTATAACGATAGGCAGCTTTCCAAGCTGGAGTGACATCTTTCGGCCGAAGTACGCTGCGCGGTGCTGCTGCGCCATCGTGGCTGGTTCATGCGCCTGCTGTCACCCGTTGGAATGACAGCTACCCCAGAGAAAACGTCAGTAGGTCATTAGCTGGGGTCAAAACAATGCTGATATCGTTCCACTCTTTGCATGAGTGTAGAATGAAACGAGAATGTGTCAGCGTTGCTAATCCGGCCACGTGACTCCAAAAAAGCCCATTTCATCTTGTTTACATACGGCAACGTAGCTAGTTCCAGCCACCAAGAAAATCAAGGAGCTTGTCCCAGCAGCCTACCTCTAAAGCTTCAAATTGTCGTCAGAATGCTGCTACTTCTGCTGTTGCTGTAATTATCCCTGTCTTGGGTGCTGTGAACAACTGGAGATGCTGACAGAAGCCACATGCAGTTGGCTTCGGGAAGAGGAAATGGGATGCGCGAAGGACGACTGATTGCCCTCAACAGCAGACATCAAGCATATCCAATGTCTTCAGTGTGGGTGGTTGACGTTGAATATGAAGTAGGCCAGGCGATGCGCCATACTACTAGGCGTTCCCGAGTGTCAAAAGTAAGCTACTCACTCAAGCTCAATATATATAAAATGCGGTATTCCGAAGCATGAAAGGTGCCGAGTCAATCATATCTATCGGTATACACAGATTAATTGATATCATTTTCATGTACAATATATCTCTTCTGAGCTCTATTGCTGTCTGCGCATACTTTTAAACACTGAGGTTCTTCAATCAGGGCATCACACTTTCGCCTTTTCTTGACTTACAGTACTTGATATTCTGGCGAGTGCTGCAATGAGAGTGCTCAAGGACCGTTACGCAAATACGGGATTGATATGTGTGACTGACTGCGAGCTTGCATTCGACTACCAGATTCAACCTTGGATTCTATTAGGATTGGCTACTGTTATATGTTGTTGTATGACAAAGTGAGGGAGGCTTTGGAGACTTCAGCAAGCAGCAGTGAATTGAAGTTGAGTTACGCTGAGTGAGCTGCCTAAGGCATAGCATCGTATTCGTTCCTCCTGCCACTTATGGCATTGTCTCACTTACTCCCTCACTCTCTTCCCTCCCTCCTCCATCTTTCTACTGTCAATCCCACCCAATCTCCAACTTCTTTGACCTTCCCCATCGTTTTCTGAGCAGAATCAGATCAGTTATCGACCGCAACGGATGATACTCCTGCACAGCTCGTTATTTCTCAGTCCTGAACCACAGCAGAATGAGACATCGAGCTTTGAGAACAATAGTCAGCGGCAAATCTGCACCACTTGGCTTCACCGTCTTATCTGGGCAGAGATGAACTGATCAGTAATCATCGAGAGATCTCTCATTTCAAAGACCCGCCGCGATGACAATTTTCCACTCATTCCGACGCTTCCTGTCATTCCGTCAATCAAGTCGAAAGAGTGTTGACAACTGCCGGTCTCGAGACGGGGATGCTTCACGGCACTCTGCAGAACCCGAATCCGAACTCGGGATACTCCTTAATATATTTCTTCTTACGAGTCAATTTATGCTGAGGTAGTGGAGCCTATGAAATCCTGTCAGGACCCTCAGGATTATTGAAGATAGCAACTGCCAAGAAGTCCGTTATCAAGCCATCGGCGCAGGCACGACGGTTTCAACTTGCGAATGGTTTGGTGGACGGTGCCGCCGGAACATGCCCAGAAGGACCGTGGGTCTGATGTCTTACCTGAGCAGTCCGCCGACCAATGTCCGCCACAACATTTCTATCCTTATTTCTTGGGATGGGTACTGGACCCGCTCGAGCTTCCAGAAATACGCTAGGGCAGAGTAACCGCTCAGGATTATGGTGGAAACTGCTCATTTAAGCTTGCATTCGGTGAGAAACATCTCCTCAGGATGCCCATAAGCCAAGCTTCTGCTAACAAGCTTGACTTGCTTGACTGAGTCTCTTTCGTGGGTCAATTGCATTGGCAATAGACCTTGAAAAGGCTTGTCTCTCTTGTTGCCAACAAGCATCTCGCAAAGCTCCTTGCAATGAGTCGCATCGAAATTCGCATTGTTGCCTACAGCAAGCCGATAGCCGAGCGGGGCGGGCAGCAAGCCACCAGGCACTAACCCACTCTGCCTGTTGCTCCGTCGGCATTTTTTTCAGGGCGTTATATTGCAACCATCCACCGGCGATCATGAAACCATCCGCCACTCATGGAGGTAAGTTATATTGCATGGCCAAAGGGTCTGGCTCGATGTCTCGGCGCCTTGCCGAATGGGAGACTTCAGGGGTGTCTAAAGCGAATACAGACAAGCTCCAACCGGTGTGAGTGGTCAATCCTCGCGGCTAAGGATAAGCTTGCGTTTCAAGTTCGACAGACGAACCCTTTGGGAATCGGTTGAAAACCACCCCGAGACTCTGAGAACCCTATTTAGAGCCAAATCGGGGTGCTCGACGACCTCATACTAGCCCTATACGATTTAGTCGCTCGGACCCAGTGTGCTCTGGGCCTGCTTGCCAATGTACCTACCTTCATTTCAATTTACCGGAATTCTTCCATGCCAGAAACCGTTCGATATAGCTAATAGCTATAGCTCAGAAACGTGCCCCCTTCTCAGCTTGAGGCAGCGCAACCACGGTACCATAAATACCTTCTTCACCCGCCTGGTTGTCATGATGGATTCTCTTCTTCCTCATCGCACTCCTTTGCTCTCTTTCCTACCCCATCCAGTCTCTCTTTAATCGGTTTCTCCTGTTGATCCAGGTTTTCATTCATTTCATCAAAATGCATTTCATCAAGTCCTCTATCTTGGCTGCCACCATGGGCGCTGCGCTGGTCGCAGCTGCTCCCACCGACATCGAGAAGCGCTCCAGCTGTACCTTCACCGATGCCGCCAAGGCCAAGTCTGGCAAGACCTCTTGCTCGACCATCTACCTCAACAACATCGAGGTTCCCGCTGGTGAAACCCTTGATCTGACCGGCCTCAAGTCGGGCACCACTGTAGGACGCCCCTGTTCCTGAGATGCATGGTGCAAGCTAATCATTTTCCCCCAGGTTATCTTCGAGGGTACTACCACTTTCGGCTACAAGGAGTGGAAGGGTCCCCTGATCTCCATGTCCGGTACCGACATCACTGTCAAGCAGGCCTCTGGCGCCAAGATCAACTGCGATGGTTCCCGCTGGTGGGACGGCAAGGGCAGCAACGGCGGCAAGACCAAGCCCAAGTTCTTCTATGCCCACAAGCTGGATCAGTCCAGCATCACTGGACTCAAGGTCTACAACACCCCCGTCCAGGGCTTCAGCATCCAGGCCGACCACCTGACCCTCACCGATGTGACCATCGACAACTCCTCCGGTACCTCCGAGGGCCACAACACCGATGCCTTCGACATTGGCTCCAGTACCTACATCACCATTGATGGCGCCACGGTCTACAACCAGGACGACTGCTTGGCCATCAACTCCGGAGAGGTATTTGCTCAGCCTGCCGACTATGTTGTTGATTCTAGCATCTAATATTGTCCTCTAGCACATCACTTTCACCAACGGCTACTGCAGCGGTGGCCACGGTCTCTCCATCGGCTCCGTCGGTGGCCGCAGTGACAACACTGTCTCCGACGTGACCATCTCCAACTCCCAAGTCGTCAACTCCCAGAACGGTGTCCGCATCAAGACCGTCTACGATGCCACCGGTACCGTCGAGAACGTCAAGTTCGAGGACATCACCCTCTCCGGCATCACCAAGTACGGTATCGTCGTCGAGCAGGACTACGAGAACGGCTCCCCCACCGGTACCCCCACCAACGGTATCAGCGTCAAGGACATCACCTTCGAGAAGGTCACCGGTACCGTCAAGAGCTCCGCCACTGACATCTACCTCCTTTGCGGTTCCGGCAGCTGCTCTGACTGGACCTGGTCTGGCGTCAGCGTCACCGGCGGCAAGAAGAGCTCCAAGTGCAAGAACGTTCCTTCCGGTGCCTCTTGCTAAGCAGGTGGATGTGTTTCTGCTCGAAGCCTTTCTGGGCCATCAGAGTGCGATCTCGTGGTGGATGGGGTAGCCTGTCAAGGGGATGGGAATAATTCTTTCTAAGCTCATCCCTGAGAGTGAGGCCTTGTGCATATAATCTATAATTCAGTCGAGGGCAACAACAATACAACTTGATTGGCAGCCACTTCTTTTCTTGGCCTTGCATTGTGTTTGTAGCAAGTAATCGTCTGCAGAAATGTAGAAATTGGAGCATCGTCAAGCTTTGTCAGACCGGATTCTCATACTCACGACAGACAACAACTCAGCGAATAGGCTAAGTTCCAAGCCATGTGCCTCACTCCAGCCGTCATTCCCACGACCGGATCCCAAAACCCTGATATCACACTGACATACCACTACCCGCACGTTGAAATCCCCTCCAAACCAAAGAAAAATCGAGCAAAGAAGCCCCCCCTGGCGCTCCATCAGGAAAGCAATCTTCCCATCGCATTCCATCTAAACCCTCCGCATTTCCGAAAACCGCATACCCAACCCATTGCCCCCACACCACCCTGACCCCCCCCTCCCCCAAGCCCAGCGCAGTAACCCCGACCTCAACTCCCCCCCCCCCCTCCCCCCAAACACCGCAATAAAAAGAAAAGAAAAAACATGCCACAAACAAGACTCGACCCTGCAACCTCGCCGCCCCGGAAAACTGAGGTAAGGGAACAAAAGACATGATTGGCAATGTCGAACACCCAGCAGCGTTCGACATTGCCAATCATGCCTCTGAGGGGTGAGGGCTACAGTGGATTAGAACCAGCCCTGCTGGTGTCCGTCTGGACCGTGATTGCTGGGCTTGGGGGTCTGCGCAACGGGGTGGGTTCGGGGGTGGAAGGGTGGGGAGTGCGTGAGGAGGGCGGTTTTTTTGAAGGGCAGGTTGGCTGTCTTTCTCTCTTTTCGGTTTTGGTTTTGTTTGGGGATGGGGGGTGGGGGGTGGTTGGGTTTGCGATGAAGGTTAGGTTTACCTGGTGTGAGATGGGTGGGATGGGATGAGTTTGGTAAATGGGGATTGACTGATATCCTGGCATCCTGGCATTCGGGGTCTGGGGTCTGGGGTTCAGGTGGAAGTAGGACTGCCTACACATTCATAAAATTTCCAGTGATGGAAGACAAGTAATCCTTTACCGTATCTATATTCGATGAAGAAGTCCTTTCATCTATATATATCCAAAAAAGGCCGAGTGGGTTGGAAGAAAAGAGAAGGCTGGATCCAATGCTAGGTATTCATAACATGTAACAAAAATAGCTATTCAAGATTCTAGTTTGACTTTTTTATTTCATTTCCTTGTCGCGTCCGTTTACATACTAGAATAGAGACAAAACGTTAGAATGCATTTTTTGGACGACGTGTTATTTGGGGCACGTTATCTTGGACGAAGCCGAGATGGGGGGAAAACAGACCGGTTGACGGGGCTCAGACCGACAACCCGCATGCCGTTGTGAAGAACCTGGCGGGCAGACTCGTACAACGCCATACGGGCCTTCTTGAGCTCGGGCTCGCTACCGACGACCTTCAAGACATCGTAGCTGGAGCTCAGGACGTGGGTCATGCGGAAGAGGTAGGTGAGGATGGTGGTGGGCTCCAGGGTCTTGGTGGTGTTGAGCAGGACATCGGGCCACTGGGCGAGCTGGCGGGCCAGGTCGATGGCGTGAGGCTCCTTGAGCAGGCTGAGATCGGCATCGCCGAGCTCCTCGACATTGAGGCCGGACTTGCGGACAATGGAGCACAGACGGGCGTGGGCGTACTGGAGGTAAGGACCAGTGTCACCCTCGAAGGAGGTCATGGCATCCAGGTTGAAGTCGTAGCCGTTGATACTGTTGCCAATGAGTAAAACTACACGTCAATTAAGCAAGAAACACATACCGCTTGCCAGTCATGTCCTGGACCATGACGGAGGTAATACCCAGGATGTCGGCGGTCTCCTCGGGGTTCTCGACCTGCTTGTACTTCTCCTCGTTCTTCCTCATGACCTCGTGCATCTTGTCACCCACATCACGGAGGATATCGTCCAAGAACTTGACAGTGCCCTTACGGGTGCTCATACCACGGACCATACCGAAGTTGATGTGCTGGCAGCGGTTGGCCAAGTCCTTGTGACCCATCAGCTCGGTGATCTTGAACAGTTGAGCCAAGTGCAGATCCTGCTGAGCGGCAACAACGTAGATCATCTTGTCGAAGTTGTACTTCTCCGCACGCTCGGTGATGGCGCCGATATCACGGGTCAGGTAGAGGGGCGTGCCGTCCTTGCGGACAATGATAGCCTTGCCGAGCTTCTTGGCACCGTGCTTGGTGAAGTCCACGATGACAGCGCCCTCGGACTTCTCGGAGACACCGGTCTTCTCAAGGGTCTGGTAAGCAGCGGTCATGCTCTCCTGCTTGATCTGAGACTCGCCGGAGTAGACGTCGAACTCGATGTTGAGACGAGCGTAGGTCTGCTCGTACTTCTTGATACTGAGGTCACGGAAGCGGCGCCACAGAGCGAGGGCCTCGGGGTCGCCGTCCTCCATGCTCTTGAAGTAGCGACGGGCACTCTCGTCCTCACTGGCATCAACGAGCTTCTGCAGCTCCTGCTCCAGCTCCGCCACATCCTCGCCCTTCTCCTTCTTGGCCTTGATCTGTTCCTTGAGCTCCTTGATGGGAGCCTCCTGCTGGGAGACGATGTTGTTGATCTTGACGTAGACGTCGAACAGGTGGTTGATGGGGTCCTTGGTCAATTGCTCCTCGTTACCGAACTGCTTGAAACCGTTGGCCAGCAGACCGTACTGCTTACCCCAGTCACCGAGGTAGTTCATCTTGATCACATCCCATCCCATGACGGTGTAGAGGTTGGCCAGGAAACCACCGATGATCGTACTGCGCAGGTGACCCGCGTGGAAAGGCTTCGCAATGTTGGGCGAGGAGAACTCGACGATGATCCTCTTGCGACCCTTGGAAGGATCGGCGGCGTCGCGGAGACCCTGGTTGCCGTTGGTACCATAGGCGGACTTCTGCTTGAGAATGCGGTTGATGACATCGGAGGTGAGGATTTCCGGCTTGAAGAAGAATTGAAGGTGGACTCCGAAGGGGACGGGGGGGAGGACGAGGTCGGATTCGGGGAACTTCTCGGCGAGTTCCTTGCAAAGCTCCTGGGGGTTCTTCTTGATTTGAAGAGCGGCGACCTACAGTGCGTGACACTATGTTAGTCTGTTTGTCGCGAAAGAGCCTTGGCAGCCCAAGAGATATTGGAGCCCAAGGTGAAACGTTTGTGGTATATATCGCATACCGGCAACACCAAGTCACCCTTGTCGAGGGAGTTCGTCCATGACAGGCGAGAGTAGATCTTCTCGGCGTCAATGTCAGTGGCAGCGCTCAGCTTCTCAGCGATGTGCTCTCTGTAGACATCGACGACGTTCAAAGAGGGGTAGCAGTTGGGGAACTTGGAGGTCTCGGTGGTGGACTGGAGAGAGAGGCCCTCAACGGAGGAGACGAGATCGGCAGCGGAGGTAGACATGGCGACAGCTACGTTCTTCTGATGCGTCGCAGTAGCAAAAGAGGAACGCCAGGGAGAGGTTAATTGAAAGGAAGAGAAAGCACAACTAGAAGAAGAGGAGGAGGAAAGGAAGAAGCGACGACTATTGTGTGGACAGTATGACTGGGCGGAAGCAGTCTTGAAAACGGCGTTAGAAAATCGCCGGGCCCCGCTTACCAGAAGGCGACCCATCAATGGAGGGGAAGGAAAGGGAAGGGAAGGTGGGAGGGAGGGAAAAGCACCAACTGGAACACGCCTCAGCCATACAATTAAGAGAGGGGGAACTCTTTTTTTTCTTTTCTTTCGCTCATTGACTGACTCAATGCGGCAGGCAGCCCACCATTCTGCCATGGGCGGTGAATGAATTGATTATTGTCACATGACTGACCATATCCACGTGACTTACCCCAGCCCTTGGGAAAGCCCTACTATCCCTGTCATAGCCCAACTCAGTATAGCCTCTCCTGACGTCACTCCTTCAGCGCAGCGGCCTTCCCATGGTCACCTGTTCGACTGCGAGTTCATCAACACGATTTCACTTGTACTGACCACTCTACCACCTCATGATGCACTGTCACCATCCCAATCGCCTCTCCCACAACACTTCAACCCATATTCCGCGACACCAAAATGGCTAACAGCCGCCACGCGGCCCTGTCCAAGTCCATCCAGCGCGCGATCTTCCGCGACCCAGCCAGCTTCCGCAAGACGGTGCTCGGCCGATTCCTCGCCTTCTTCACCATCCTCTACATCAAACTCATCCGGTACGGCCACGTGCAATTTCAGAAGCTGCGCAACGAGGTCTGGCAGATCGACGAGGAGGAGTACAAGGCTAGCTTCCGCAATGATAGCAAGAAGACCGTGCCCTTGAAGCCGATGGGCGACCTGGGTCTCTCGGGATCGGTATGCGTCCCCCCATCCCCCCCCCTCCTTAAATTCTGGTCTTGGTGTCTCTGCTTTAGATTCGTAAGGCTAACTTTTATGTGTGCTTACGGCAAATAGACCTTCTTCAGCACCTCCAACTCCCGCTTCCTGATCAAAAGCCTGCCGCGACACTTTGAGCATTCCTTCTTCCGCGAGGAGCTGCTCGATCCGTACTACAGGTACATGACGGAGCATCCGGAGTCCCTGCTGGTGTGGATCACCGACTACGTCTACTCGCCGTACTGGACGATCGGGAATCTAGTCGGCACCACCCCCGCCCACCACATCATCATGGAGAACCTACTCTGCGGCCGGGATACGGATCCCGCGGGGGATCGGTGGGAGACCTACGACCTGAAGCCGGTTGACTATTTCTTTCCCGAGCGGGATCTGGTCCCCGACCCGCTGGTCAGCAAGGCCACCTTGAGCAAGATCGCCGATAATTTCGATGACAAGGTCCGCATCAACCAGTCGGCGTATGTCGCCCTCATGCAGACCGTCGAGGCCGACACGCAGTTCCTCGAGGACGCCAACGCGGTGGACTACTCGCTGTATCTGGTCCGCTTCCCGGCCTCCTCGACGCCGGATATCGTCGGGAAGCCCGTTCCGTGGCGGATTGGGCTGGAATCGGCCGATGGGAAGTGGAAGTACCGCGCCGTCATCCTGGATTTCTTCTGGGCCAGGCACAAGCTGCATGCTCAGGCCATGACAGGTGTGATTCAGACCTTCAATGTGATTGGGCGCCAGGGCCCAATGACCATTACAACCACGCCAGATGAGTACAGGAAGAAGTTTCTGACCATGGTGAAAGCCATGATCGAAGTTCAGGAGTAAGCTAGCCAGAGAACCTAATACCACTCATAATGTCTATATCTGTGCACAGAGTATTATGATAATATCATATCGTTTCAAAGACCAAGTGCAACTTGGCCCTGGCAATATCGTTTCGTTTTAGGTAGATTTCGCTTTTGCGCATTCACTCATAACACCGTATATCTGCAACCCCTAGATAACCAATGATACAACCTTTCATGATGTGACGTTCTATCATATCTATAACGTGTGGAGGTACCGGCACTCAGGCACCGGTCCAGCCGACCGCGAGACGAATACAAGACACTGCAACCCAGGCACAAGCCGCTTAGAAGCAGAAGACCTGGTCCTCGAGCTTGCTGACGGGGCGAGCCTTGGTGTAACCAAGAGACTCGGTGGCCTTCTTCATGGCGCTGACCATGGGAGGAGGACCGCAGAGGAGGATCTTGATGTCGCTGGCAGGGGCGGGGAGGCGTTCCTGTAGTCAAGGAAGCATTGTTAGCACGTAAACCGGGTTGGATCGACTGGCGGGTGCAACGAACCTTGATCATGTCGGGAGTCACGAAACCAACACCACCGGTCCAGCCCTCGGGAGGGTTGTTGAGGACGTAGTAAATGCGGAAACGGTCGTCCTCCTTGGCCAGCTGCTCCAGCTCGTCCTTCATGAGGATGTCATCGGGGTTAACATTGGCGAAAATGAGGTCGACCTGGGTGTTGTCGTTGCCACCGTTGCGGGGCCGGTTGCGGACAATAGCCTTGATGATCTGGTACATGGGAGTGATACCGGTGCCTCCAGCGATCATACCAATGTGACGGCACATGTTGGGAGTGTAGACCATGGCACCCTTGGGGCCGCGGACCTTCATGGTCTGACCGACCTGCAGGGTAGTCAAGTACTTGGAGATGTTACCCTGGGGGTAAGCCTTGACCAGGAGATCGAAGTAGCCGGCCTCGTTGTCGGAGGAGATGGGGGTGTAGGAGCGGACAACCTCCTTGGGCTGGCCCTCAATGTTGGCAGCGAGAGAGATGTGCTGACCGATGGGCAGACCCAGGATATCGGTGGGGCGGGGGAGAGCGAAACGGTAGATGGTCACATTGTGGGAGATATCGGTCTTTGCCTTCAGGGTGAAGTGCTGGAACTCAGTGGGGTTGAGCACCTTGCGCTGCTCTGGAAAATGCGATTTCGGGTCAGCAACTTGATCATTTAATTCCAACCTGGTAAGCTTGTGGTGATAGACGTACTGTTGCTGAACAGCTTCCAGCCGAGGAAGACAGCAGCCAACGCGACCGCGAAGGGAACAAGGGCCGAGAAAGAACTGGTCGAGATTAGTTTCTGTCAGTCCCCAATGGCATGCGCATTGTGTAGAAAATGCTTGAAGGCCACAAACCTCATAATGACGGCTTCTCCAGTGGGTTGAAAGTTGAGTGACAACCGAATGGAAGGGGAGGGAGGAGGAGAGATGGGGGAAAGGAAGAAGAGGCGGAGGAGGAAGAAAGTCAGAAATAAAGGTGAGTCGGTAAAGGGACAGCCGGTAAGAGGAGACTCAATGTTTTGTGACGGTAAAAACAGCGGCAATCCCAAAGTCACGGGAGGGGGAATTCCCGATTGGGTAATTCAAGGGGGTCTGGATCGGCTGCTTATCGATAATCGATAAGTTAACTCGATAACCTTGAAGTCTGTTGAATTTGTTTACTGCAAGGACAGTAGATGAAGAGCAGATAGATATACAGAACAAGTACAGTACTCCAACACAAGAGAATAATACCTTTCTATTGAGTTAATCTACACGGAGTACAATACAGTACATTGAAATAATTGAATTTGTCAACTTGTACAAGTTTAAAAATACGTCTACTGAGCTTTTGTGAACAACAACAACACACCACACACCACCCAGGCCAGCGCGGAATCCAGCCCCGTTGGGGATTTGCTTTCCCTCTTCTTCACTTGGGGTAAAGAAACCCGTTCCAGTTCTTACTCGGTAGATCTCCCCCTCACGCCACTTTCAGGCTCCGACCCTGATTTTCCCTATCTTGTTCAACAATTCCGATCTCCATTCTTCTTTCGCCATTCTCCTTTAGTTCCATACTCCATACTCCATAATCATAGATTTCTTCCCCTCTCCCCCTTCTCACCCCTCTCCCCTTCATTTCCAAATTAGACATCCTCTTCCAGCCATGACGATCGACACCAACCCGGCCGAAGAGCCCCCAGCATTCAACCTAACCGAGGTCGATCGTCAGGTCCTCGCGCAGACCGATGAAGAATTTATACTCCACGACTGGGAGGATCTCAAATCCATCATAGGTGTGTGCCTTTTCTTGAATCTGGAATCACATTTTTACTCTCTATCACCATACCTATCAAATCCTACTGTTACCCCTCATTCCTTCCCCCTCTCCCTTAATCACCCCTCCCCCAACAACAATCCCGCCAATTCCGCATTTCCCTCCCCCAGAACAACCACCAACCACTAACCAAACGGCCCTCGGCAAACCCAATAGCGCGCAACGATCTCGGCATCCTCAAGCGGAAACCCTCCGACCTGCACCGCTACCTGTCGTGGTCCGCCTCCACGAAACAAAAATACGGCTCTATCACCAACTACATCTGCCAGGAGCGACTGCACTGGGCGCTGCCGGACACCAGCGCCACCCTAACCACCACTAACACCACTAACAACACCATCAACAAAAAACCAGGACCAACTCCTACCGCAGCGGATAGCGGCCCGGTCTTCCCCTACAACAACCCGACCCCCTTCGCCGACCCAGCCGACTACAAGATCCTGCGGAACGACTGGCCCTACGGCCTGAGCCCGGGGATCACGCACTTGGTGGTCTGGCTCCGCACACCCGTGGCCGTGAACCCGGACGACGGGGATCTGACGCCCGAGTCGCGCGCGCTGATCGAGGGGTTCGTGCTGCGCACGTTCGTGGGCCGGTTGGCGGCGGAGCAGCGCGGCGGCGCGGGGTTATTCCCTGATTCGCCGCGGGACCATGTGCTCTGGTTCAAGAATTGGACCGCCTTGCAGAGTGTGCGCAGTCTCGAGCATATCCATGTCTTGGTGCGGGATGTGCCGGAGACGATCTTGTTGGAGTGGACGGGGGAGGGGCCGCCGCAGCATTGAGATAGATGAATCTTGGTGGTTGCGAAGGGGGGCGCGGGGGCGGTTGGTGGGCGAGATGCATATAGATATATATCCATGCCATCGGTATCTACTGTCAATAAAGCAACCGATTTGTCGCGTTTGGCGCATACCCCAGCTTGAACCACCAATGGGAAATCCTCAATTGAACCTACATAGCATTGGGAATCGTACACCTCCAAACAAAGCATACATAAGCGACAGCTTAGAAAAATACAGCAACCGAAACGAAGGAAGACGACATCATCGAGGAAATAATCATTGCTCCCTCTACATCAAACTATGTAAATAGTGTCACTGCCACTGCCACAATAAGAAAAACCCCTCAAATGCGCCTGCTCCCTTGAAAACAAACCCATTCCGGAAACCATTACCCCACCCTACTGATCATGTCTTTTGCTCTTCCACAAACTTCAACGCCTCTTCCCGCGACACCACGTCGATCGTACTGGCCTTTTGCCGGAAGCTGACGCCGTAGCACTTCTCGGCCACGTGCAACATCTCCGGGCGGAAGGTCGTGCAGATGAACTGGCCGTTGGTGGAGTCCGAGATGGACTTGAGCATCTGCGCGACGGCCGTCCGGTACTGGGCGTCGAGGTTGGCGTCGATCTCGTCGAAGAGATAGAAGGGGGCCGGATCACAGGCCTGGATCGCGAAGACCAGGGCGAGAGCACACAAACCTGTTAGTGGAGAGGGTTAGGCGATTGGCAAAGAAAACGGTAGGAAGGAATACGGAAAGGAAATAGAGGGCCTTACTCTTCTGTCCACCACTGAGCTGCTGGATCCGTTGCTGGTCATCGTGCTTGCTGTTGAAGCTGACGCTGATGCCAACGCCAACGTAGTTTTCCACGCTTTCGCGGTTCTCCTCGTCCTCGGACTCCAGGTCATCGGGCTGGCGGAGAGCGCGGTCCGTCTTGCGCTGGATGATCAGGCGCCCACGGCCAGCCGGGACGAGCTTCTCGAAGACATTGTGAAACTCGCGCGAAACCTGCTTGAAGGTACGCTCGATGGCCTCATCCTTGCGCTGGTCGAGGACGGTGATCAGATCGTCGATGGACTTTTCGGATGCCTCGAGCTCCTCTCTTCGGCTCGTCAGCGTCTCACGCTGCTTGGTGAAGCTGTTGTACTGCTCAAAGGCCTTCTTGTTGACGTGAGAGTACTTCTTGAGGCTTTCGTTGACCTTGTGCAGTTTCTTGACCACCGTGTTCGAATCCGTGTTCTTGTACTTGCTGAACGCTTCATCCGGTAGCACACCCAGGTCGCGGATGTTGGCAGCACATTCAGCCGCCTGTTTTGTCAAAGCCGCCTTCTTCTGCATGCTCTTCTCCATGCGACGCTGGTGTTTCTCGATGGACTTGGCCAGTTCTTCGAGTTCACGGCGGGTCTCGGCGTTCCGCTGCTCGAGCTCGGAAACACGAGCAGTAGCCTGGTCGATCGAGTCATCCACCTGCTGCAGGCGTTGAGCAAGCTTCTCCAGGGCCTTGTGCAGGCGCTTCATCTCCCGCTGTGTCTCCTTCAGGTTGCCTTGGCCATCGTCGTCGGCCATATCCATATCCTGGCCTATGAGCTGGTCCAACCGCGGGTTTAGGTTCTCCCGCAATTCCACCTCAAGAACCGACTTACGAGCCTCGAGCTCACTACGCTGACTGGACAGCTCTTGGTATTGACGTCGCAACTCTTGCGCAGTGTTGTTGAGGGTCTCTAAGCGTGCTTCTTCCTCGTTACTGAGCGCCTTCTGGAACGGTGATTTCAGTTCTGCCTCGAAAGCACTGACTTGATCAGACAAAGCAGCCAGGTTGTTCTCAATGTTGCGGATAGCCCGGCGTTTGGCTTCCAGGTTGTCGGTCTTCTTCTGGAGAAGATCGCGCTTGGCCTTCAGCTCTTGTCGCATCGGCCCGCTGCTGTTCTGCACCTGGTGTCTTTGTTGTTCCAATTTCTGCAGTTCGCCTACGGATTTCGTGATGAGCTGGTCCAGATGCTCCAATTCTTTTCGGATCTCGGTCCCGCGGCTCTTCTTGTTCTCATACTCATCTCTCCACTTTGTCAAGTTCTTCACGGCATCGAGTCTTGACTGCCGCGAATCGTGGAAACCACCAGTAAGGGCACCTCTCTTGTCAGAACGATCCCCCTCCGGCGTAATCGCATTGACTCCGTGGCTGCGGGCATACTGTGAAGCCACCTGCAGGTTCGGGCAGATGATGGTCTTGCCAAAGACGTGGTTGAAAGCTTTCTCGTATTTCGCATCAAACTGGAGTTTCTCAATCATGGGGATCGTGTCGCTTGCTCTGGGCATCTTGATGGGTCTGGTTCGTAGCCTGTTCAAAGGCATGAATGTGACTCGCCCAGCCTTCTCCTGCTGGAGGATTTCCAAGACTTTCGTGGCAGTCTCGTCGGTATCGACAACATGGTGGAAGAGACTTTGACCCGCTGTAACTTCGACGGAGGTCCGATACCGATCACTGACTTCGAAGAGTTCCGCCAGGGTACCGTATACTCCCTCAAGATTGTACTGGCGCTTGATTCGTCTGACGGCCGCAATACCGCGGCTTGTGTTGTGGTCCATCATCTGAGATAGATTGCGTTCCGCGCGCTCCACTTCGTTCGAGGCGTTCGACAGAATCGAGTCCAGCTTGGCTTCTTCTCTCCAAAGCTCCTTTCGCTGGTCCATCAAGCGGTCCCTCTCATCCTTGGCGGATTGAACCAGCTGTTCCACGGACTGCATAGTGTCTCCTCTGCCATCAATCATCTTGCGCAAGCGCTCAGTCTCCGGCTCGAGAAGCGCAATCTCATTCTCAAGCTCCTTGATATCCTCCTGGGTCTGCGCCATGACGTCCTGGACTGAGGAAATGGAAGCATAATTCTCTTTGATCTCTGTCTGGAGCCACTTGTCGCGCTCACCCTTGTTGCGGAAACGGGAGTTGCGACCTTGCTTAGCATACAGCCGTTGGCGTGCCGTCTCTGCTTCGGTAAGCTTGGCCTTGACAGCCTCCTCCTGATCCTTGGCAGCGTTGAACTGGGGTAGAAGCTCCTGCAATTCTGCCTCACGCTCCTGGATCGCCTCCTGCACGGTCTTGAGATCTTCATCGTGACGTGCCTTGAGCGCCAGAGCGGCAGCCTGGTTGTCGGACAGAGACTTGGCCTGCAACTCAACCTGCGCCAGAGCTTTAGAAGCCTCGCGACGCTCGTCTTCCAATTGAGCCTTGTCAACCTTTAGGAATTCGATCTGCTGTTTGCACTCGGCGATCTCCGAGTCAATCTGCGCCATTTCCTTCTCTCCCTGGATGAAGCGATCGCGGTTCATATCAGTGTCCTCAACGCCCGTCTGCCTTTGCTCCTCCAAGCTGTCGAGGAAACTGGCAATCTCCTGCTGCTCACGAGAGTAGATGGTGTATTCCAAGCATCGGCGTTCCTTGTCCTTCTCCTGATAATTCCTTAGCTCGTCCTTCTCCTCCTCCAGTTCCGCCAGACGCTCGTTGATGAAATCCAGAAGCTCGTCGATCTTGGCGCGCTTGTTGTTTGTCTCGTGCATGATCTTCAGCGACTCCGCCCGGCGGGCCTCGTAGACCTGGGTTCCGGCGACTTCCTTGAGCAGATTGAGGCGCTCGGAGTCCTTCATGTTGGTCAAGGCCGTCACGCGACCCTGGGGCACGATGTAGTACGGGTTGGACCGGGAGAAACCGGCCGACTCGAGCAGGTTCATCACATCGGATTTGGTGGCGTTCTTACGGTCGAGGGTGTATTCGTCTTTCTTCAGGCCGATCGTGCGACGAAGGACCACCTCAGGCTTGCCGGTGGGAAATCGGTCGTCCGAGTTGTCGAAGATGATTTCCACGTACGCCGACATCACCGCGGACCCCGATCCTTCCTATTGACTTGTCAGCTTTCGCTCGCGCGCGCGCGACGGCGGGAGGGGAGCGAGTTGCTCCCAAAGCCACGTACATGAAGAAGCGCCTGGCGCTCTTCTCTACCCAGGTGCGTGTAGGCATCACTGAGAACGAAGCGGATGGCGGCGAAGAAGTTACTCTTGCCGGATCCGTTGCGACCCACGATCACATTGTGTTTCGGCGAGAACGGTTCAATGACTGTTTGGTCCTTGTAGCTGTGATGACAAAATCTCCTTTAGCTGGGCCTGTCTGGACTAACAACTAATCATCTGGTCTCTTACCTCTTGAAGCCCTGGATAATAATCTGTTTGACGTACATCTTGACGAAGCGGCGCGCATGAGACACGAGAAACAATGGCAGTCGATTACAACAACCAAGTCATCACGCGTCAACCACAGACAAGAAGATTCACAGGAGCCTGCACCCTAGTTGAAGGTTAATTGGGGCGGCGAGAGAATCTAATCACGACCACCAGGAGTTAAATGACACCTGCGATGAATGGGTGGTGAGCTTTGAGAGCGGAACCACGCGTGACAAACGACCCGATATTGTCGGTGTTCTTCGCAACGCGCGTTGAGAGCCGCGGGGTTTCTGCCGGGCGGTGACCGTGCACTTTTGGGGCCCGCACTCAAGGTACCCGGCCGCCGGCTATTTTTTTCCCAATCTACATTTGTTCAATCATTTTTTTTGGGAGGCACCAATTCGAGGAAATTCTGCCACCAGTGTTGGAGAATTCCTTCTTCTCGACCATGCCGACTTCAAGCACTGATGCGCAAGCATCCGGTCTGGCCGATGGACTGGCCCCCGCTCACACTTACATCCCCAACCAAGGGTATGTGAACGCTGATGGCAGTCTCCCCGCGATGGCGGGGCAAGATCCTGAAGCGCAGAACGGCGGCGGCGAGGGAGATGAGGAGGACGAGTACTACGACGACATTTTCGAAGAGGAGGAAGAAGAAGAAGAAGAAGACGAGGGCCTCAACGAAGAAGACTTCAACTCCTCCAACCTGGCGGATCTCACAAAAGCCTACAACCGGCAACGGAAGGTCAACGAGCTGGCCGCCGATTCCAACGTCCCCAAATGGACCTACCCGAAGACGAACACGCAGAAACCGACCGTCAACACACACGCCTTGGTCGACGACCAGATCAAGTCCCTGACGAAACACGCCGGCAAGATCAAGCTGGACGCCATGCAGTCGGGCATGGCCGCCCGCGGTGACCGCGGTGGCGACCGGGCCGACCGCGCGACCTCCGAACAGGTGCTGGACCCCCGGACGCGGATGATCCTGCTGCAGATGATCAATCGCGAGATCGTCTCGGAGATCCACGGGTGCCTGTCGACCGGTAAAGAGGCCAACGTCTACTACTCGATCTCGTACCCGAACGCCGACGACCTGACCCCCGTGCACCGCGCCATCAAGGTCTACAAGACGAGCATCCTGGTGTTCAAGGACCGTGACAAGTACGTGACGGGCGAGTTCCGCTTCCGCGGCGGCTACAGCAAGAGCAACAACCGGGCGATGGTCAAGCTGTGGGCGGAGAAGGAGATGCGCAACCTGCGCCGCATCCATGCCGCGGGCATCCCCTGCCCGGAGCCCATCCACCTGCGCCTGCACGTCCTGGTGATGGGCTTCCTGGGCAACTCGAAGGGGGTCGCCGCCCCGCGCCTCAAGGACGTCGAGTTCGACATCCCGGACCCGGACGCCAAGTGGCGCGAGATCTACTACGAGCTGCTCGGCTACATGCGCGTCATGTACCAGACCTGCCACCTGGTCCACGCCGATCTGAGCGAGTACAACATGCTCTACCACAAGAACCGCCTCCACATCATCGACGTCAGTCAGTCCGTCGAGCACGACCACCCCCGCAGTCTGGAGTTCCTGCGCATGGACATCAAGAACGTCGGCGACTTCTTCCGCCGCAAGAACGTCGACGTCCTCCCCGAGCGCACCGTCTTCGAGTTCATCATCGCCGAGGACAGCGGCCCCACCGTCCCCACCCCCGTCGAGCCCATGCTCGCCGCCATCAACCACCTGTACGCCACCCGCGCCGAGAAGGGCGATGAGGTCGACACCGCCGTCTTCCGCCAGCAGTACATCCCCCAGACCCTGGAGCAGGTGTACGACTTCGAGCGCGACGCCGAGCAGGTCCGCGCCGGCAAGGGCGCCGACCTAGTGTACCGGGATCTTCTCGCAGGCGGGAAGAAGCCCGCTGACGATGTCGACGAGGACGCCAGCGACGCCGGCTCCGATGTCAGCGGTGGTGGCGTCTCGGTCGAGGGATCCGAGTCCGGGGAAGGTGACGAGGTGGACCCGTTTGCGCCCAAGCCGCCCCGTGGGAAGCGCTTCGAGGACAAGGACGAGAAGCGCGACCACAAGCAGAAGGTCAAGGAGGAGAAGCGGGAGAAGCGCGCCAACAAGATGCCCAAGCACATGAAGAAGCGCTTGGTATCGGGTTCCTCGCGCAAGAAGAAATGATCAACTCGCTTGTCGCTCATTTCCTAAATCCACTCTCTTTATCGTTCTGGGTTGGGAAGGCAACCCGCCCTCTGGCTCTGGGAAAAGGGGGAAAAAGTCATTTTGCTTACGCACGATCTCATGATATATACTTTATGACTCCGGGTTTTGTTCTTGTCTCGTTCTGGGTAGTAATGGTTGGTTGTTGTCTATGTCTATATAGATCACTTGGGAGTAAATAGATACGCATACGTAGAAAGCGTTCGGAAATGTGAATAGGACTTTGGGATTCTGCATGAACACAAATCTGAAGATATCTTAACCATTTACTATCTCCATCCATCTCAAAGTATGAACCAATCAACCTATCAGAGCTCTCTTTGAACATCAAACTAAGCCATATACGGGACTAGGTAAACGAGAACAATGTGCAGGTGCTTACGTCGCAGAGACGACCATGGCTCAGGAGTATGCATCCAGCGAAAAGTTCATGTCCATGTCACACGGACACCTAGCCAGGACATGGCTCTGTGCGTCAGGGCGAGGAAACGCCTATCGGTGATTTCATCATGTAGGTTGACTGGAACATACAGGGGAGGGGGGCAAGACCTGTGTTTCAAACAAATACTCAAGCTCTGTCAATGAGATGTCAACGACTAGCCGACTTGCTTGCTCCTTGCCTGCAAGCGAGCGAGAGCTTGCTCAACGATTAAAGTTGGTAGGTCAGGGATGACTTCATCATCGACGATGGGCTCTTCAGCTGCTGTTGGGCGCTGCTCATCGCTAGACTCGCCGGCAGCACGATCAGGTGGCTCAGATGGTTCTCCATCTCCATTCTTTACATGGCCGCCAAGGATGCGTCGGAACTCGATCCGCATGGGTTCACGGCCAATGCCAGGCCAGATATCCGACGGCAAGTAGTCACCTTGCTCGACTCGGAATGCTTCGCGAGCATTGACGTCCTCCTCATAGAGCTGGTCCAACTTGTGCTTCGCATCACGTAGCACTTTCTCAACACGTTGCCGGACATGTCTTCGCCGCGACACTTCCAGAATGAGGCTGTCGTAGGCCTCCAAGAAACCATCATATAGTGAATTAAGGTCAGAGAGGTCCGAAAGACCGCCGTCAATCCGTTCATGCTCCTCGTTCCATACACGCGTGAAATTGTGTGCCTGCGCAATATAACCGGGTAGACGCGCTGAAGCTAGCGACGAGATGTGACCAAAGACGTCCGTCGTTGCACTGTAGATAGAGAATAGACTATCCCGGTTACAGACTAGAATTTCCAGAACAGATTCCATCTCGCCAATGCGATCCTGGATCTCCATCACAACATCCTCCGCCTCAGCAGCATCCTTCATGAGTACGTTGACCATCTCCAGATATCCAGACTCACTCAGAGGATCTAGAGGGGCATTTAGATGAGCGTTAATTTCTTCCTCAATGTTAGGGCCACCACGGCCGCTGACATTAACACCAGCCGGCATATCACCAGTGATGTTTTGTGCTGCGGCACCTCCGCCTTCGGTATGCTTGACGGCAGTGACGCAGAGATCGAAGTGCCGCACTAATGACTCTAACAGATTGGCCATTTCCTGCGCATGCATTTCCAGCGAATGCAGCATGGATGGCATGGATGACAGGCTAGGTAAGCTAGAACTAGAGGCAGAAGGCGATGAAGAGGAGGAGGAGCGAGAGGAGGCTAATTTCGTAGCCTCGCGGTAGTTGCCCAGGGCTTTCTTGATCGACTGAAGCTCATCGTCAAAAGCATAGTTGGAAGAATCCAGCTCCGCTTGAGCAGCGTTGGTGCGGTCTATTGAAGCCTTCAGCGCCGCATGAAGCTCGTCGACACCACGTTCATCAACAAAATCATGTAAACTTTTTTGGTCCTCTCCATTCGGCCGGAAGGAAGAATGAACGATTGTCTCTCGTAAGAGACCAAGGGTCTTTCTGAGACGGGCATCAGCTGCGTCCAGATCCTTCAGAACGCTGGCAAACTCCGATCGACCTCGGAGAGATATTTCTTCCACCTCGGACCGAACACTATAAAGAAGGCGGAGCTGGTTGTTGAGCCCACGTCGGAGGAAGCCCGTACGTGCAGAGACTATGACACTTTCCTCCAATGCGGAGCGAGCGGCAGTGACTATCTCATTGGCTCGCCAGACATGATTGATAGAGGATAGCGATCGCTTCGCTGCGACGAGATGCGAGATAAGAGTGTCCAATTGCGGAATTGAGCTTTCCTGGTCTTTCGCGGTCTCGCCCGTAGGATGCACATCGTTCGATACGGCCGAGGATTCCATGGCTGACGACATCATGGACCGGGCACGAAATCACGACATCAAAGACAGAATAAAAGAGTAAGGTTGAGCAGAAGCTCGTACGGCGACAAGTGCTCGGCTAATGAATTCCTTCACGTGCTTGGACAGGTCCTTGAATGCGATATCTGAGACAGAGGACTAGTGACCCAATGAGACGTGTTCCCTAGGTAGGATATGTCGCGAGAATGGATAAATTTGGTACACAATCACCTCATAAAGCATATGTTGAGCCTCGCCCCCTGTTTGTTTGTGTCTGTTGACGCCTTATTCCAATATTGAGCGTCAATCCCATGCTAACTATGCATCTGGCGGTGAGTTTGATGAACGCTGACTGGTAGATATGGTCTGACTGTGCGACAGCGGTGTAAGCCTCGATTATAGGTCATAAAAGTCCCCTGTCTCGGAAGTCGATCGAAAGTCACCGAGCAAGGCAGAAGGATGAATCAGGGGGGATGAGGTTAGAGGACTGGGCACTGGGCTGACCGACCTTGGTGAGCTACTGCCCGACTATCCCGCGTCAGGGCAAAACAAGAGTATGTTAACTAAGGTGAATCCAAGTAGTGATGACTAAGGTAGAATCATTGCGCGATTCGACGCAAATGGAAGGTGATCTGGATCGCCAGCGATATTGGGAGTAGAACGGGACGGAGGGACAGGTGATGTCCGGGTGCATCCTGACTTTGCTGTAGTCGGAGTCGAGATGACGGAGATGTCACGCTAGGCAGGCGGAGAAGAGAGGCCTTAGAGGTCGGGTGTCAGCCTGCCCGCATCGTCACCGCCCAGCGCATGAGCTCCGGAGAGTATGTACTGTGTACACAGTAGAGACGGGCTCTAGAATACTCAGAATTGATTGCTTATCTTCCTAGATTGACCCCAGATCCGGAGCTCCGGCGTGGTATGCAGCTAAGCCCAGCTAGCCGTCAATCGCCTGGAGTAGTGCACCATAGAGTCAGAAACAAGGATCCGCAATTGGCAAAAGAGTGGGAGAAGATGGCGACATTGGCGACAGATGGCAGAATTATGGAGATTATGGAGACGGCCGGCTCAATTCTGCCGTGGCAAAGCGCTTTTACCGCTGTTGTGAACTCCAGCCTCGATGGCGCAATCGCAACACGTGACTTGGCCGCCCACCCCAGTCAGTAGCCGACGAGGTATGCTTTGCGTGATCGCTGCTCGATGTCGCGATCGTTGAAGAACACATCCCTTTCTTCCTCCGATTCTTATTTATCTACCTATACCCTTGCGCTGTTTCTCGAAGTGAAGTTTGGCTGGTCCATATATTTTCGTTGAACGACTATTATATCCCGCATTGAATTTACCCTGACTACATAACGACCAACCAACCATACACTACACTTCACACACCCATATCTACACTAAATCTGCCTCCCGCCTCCCGCCCTGACCCCGAGTCACACTACCTTTGCGCAACTACGACCTTGACGACTGCTTCAATCAAACAAGAACCTTTACCAGGGTCTTCCTTACACGCCTTTCCTCGCCACCCTCTTTTATGACAGAAACAAATCTCTTCAAGCTTTCTACTGGTTGACCAGACGCTCTGAAACTCACAGCGACATTAGAACAGTGTTCGTCGCGACAGCCGAGGCCACGCAAGCCTGTGAACAATCAGGCGCTGGGACACGTCCACTATCTTCGCCTCGACAACAGAGATGGAAAACGCTCGGCAAGAAGATGACATGATCGTCCCATCGCAGTCTTCGTTGCAGTCTATCTTCGGCGGACCAGCTGAAGTCGTCGCCTACAGTAACGATGCCGATTCCGACAATCATCAGCACGAGCCCCACAGCCCTTCCGAACTAAAAGCAACTTCTGCGACCCTCGGCGATCAAAGCGTGGCACCTTTTCTCGCTCGACACGTTCCCGAACAGTACGGCGCTCTTGGACCTCAGAACAAGGGCCTGATGGAGCTGAGCGGCGCGGATTCACGCTATTGTTATCGCCATAGGCCTGACCGTAAATGCAGGCGACAAGCAGACGAGCCGACCATGGACAAATTACAGCGAGTGAGTCTTGCCATTCCCCGCCGATCTATCGCGCGGTTGTTGCAACAGTTGCAGCATGCAATTTTAGTTTTCTCCAAGCTAATCGTTACCCTGCATAGGAATTGGAAACACTGCCGCAGAGCGATCAGCAGGGTATCGCACATGTTTGGTCCCTCTTTTCCGCCGCGCCAGCAAAACACCGAAAATTGCTCCTTCAGGGTATCATGGCTCAATGCTGCTTTCCGCAACTCTCCTTCATTTCCGCGACCGTTCGAGATCTCATCCGCATCGACTTCATCGCGGCACTTCCTCCGGAGATTTCTTTCAAAATCCTGTGTTACCTAGACACAACTTCACTGTGCAAGGCTGCGCAAGTATCACGGCGATGGAGAGCACTCGCAGATGATGACGTGGTTTGGCACCGGATGTGCGAGCAGCATATTCACCGCAAATGCAAGAAGTGCGGCTGGGGACTTCCTCTTCTAGATCGAAAGCGTTTGCGGGAATCGAAGCGTGAAATCGAACTGCGCGCCACAAACTGGGATATCAGCGGACCGGCAGCGGGTGCTGCTGACGCCTGCAACGCGGAGACTGATGCGGCAGCGGTTGTTCCAGCGAGCCCAGCGAACCCAGCCAAGCGAAAGCCTGATTCTAGCGAGGAACAGTCCGCTCTCGTCAAACGCCATTGCTCGTCGCTTGCTCCGGCCCCGGGCCTTGGGAATGACGACGCCTACTTCAAGACACGATACAGACCTTGGAAGGAAGTTTACAAGGATCGTTTCAAAGTGGGAACGAATTGGAAATATGGACGCTGCTCCATCAAAGTTTTCAAGGGACATACGAATGGTGTGATGTGTCTCCAATTCGAGGACAACATTCTTGCCACGGGGTCTTACGATGCTACGATCAAGATCTGGGATACCGAGACTGGCCAAGAGTTGCGCACGCTTCGTGGACACGAATCTGGCATTCGTTGTTTGCAGTTTGATGACACCAAATTGATCAGTGGTAGCATGGATCGCACCGTCAAAGTGTGGAACTGGCGCACCGGCGAATGCATTTCCACCTACACCGGCCATCGCGGTGGTATTATTGGCCTACACTTTGATGCCACTATTCTCGCTTCTGCCTCTGTTGATAAGACTGTCAAAATTTGGAACTTCGAGGATAAGTCGACCTGCCTTCTACGGGGACACACAGACTGGGTCAACGCAGTGCGGGTGGATTCGATGTCTCGTACAGTGTTCTCAGCCTCGGACGATTGCACCGTCCGACTCTGGGACCTGGATAGCAAGACCTGCATTAGGACATTCCACGGCCATGTGGGTCAAGTCCAGCAGGTGATCCCGCTTCCTCGGGAGTTTGAATTCGAGGAGCATGATGCCGAGTGTGAAAACGACAATGTGAGCACCATCTCCGGGGACACTGAGCCGGCCTCTCTTCAGGCTACACTGGGGTTAGAGTCCAATTCTGTCATGTCGCAGAGCTCGCCTTTTGGACCCGCTTTCGCAGACGGCCGTCCAGCACCACCGCGCTACATCGTCACCAGTGCCCTGGACTCGACGATCCGTCTGTGGGAGACGAGCACCGGTCGCTGCCTGCGCACGTTCTTCGGCCACCTGGAGGGTGTCTGGGCTCTTGCCGCCGACACCCTTCGCATTGTCTCGGGAGCCGAAGACCGCATGGTCAAGATCTGGGACCCCAGAACGGGCAAATGCGAGCGCACATTCACTGGTCACTCCGGCCCCGTTACCTGCATGGGACTTGGTGACAGTCGCTTCGCCACCGGCAGCGAAGACTGCGAGGTCCGAATGTACAGCTTCCAGAGCTGATGCCTTCTCTTTTCTTTTACCTTTTTCTACAATTCTCCTTCCGCTAAAAACTACTAGTGGCTTGGTTTAATGTTTGTTGTCGTTGAAACTTTATGAAAATACCCACCATGTTTTCTATTTTCAGGCGTGGCTGGAGGGTTCGGATGGCTGGAGGAAGCCTGGCGTTGGTGTTATGTTGTTCTACTGGTATTGTTAGGTTATAACCTATTTCCAATTCATCTGGTAATCCTGCTTATCACGGTTTGTGTGCGCTACGTAAACCAAAAACTGAAGAAGTCTTTAATAAGTATGTTAGTGCTTAGAGATGCCTTAGAATGACTTTAAACACAACAACTAGTAGATAGCATCTTCCTCTTGCCCTATAAAGTAAAGCGCACACATCCGATTGTTAAGAGCATGATGCTGAAATATTCTTCCTAAAAATGCAAGTCGTCTTCTCTGGAAGATGCTTTTACTACTGACTCATAGACACACACACACACGTTCCATATCATGTATTAATCAAATCAAATCTCTGCTAATGCAGTATAGAGCTTCGACCATACCTTCCCATAGTAAACCAAGCTATATAAACCCCCCATGCCCCGAATATACCACCTTAACCCAGTCAACCCCAGCCCAACAAGCAACCGAAATCACCAAAAGAATGTATAGTATAATAGCTAAACCGCAGCAAACCAAACAAACCAACCCAATCCAAACAACCATACAACCCCAACGCCCACCATCTTCTCCAACCCACACGACTCCCACCCAAAACTCAAGGCTTGCACGCCAACCCCTCCAACTGCTGCGCAACGAGCAGCGTAGCCACGATAATCAGAATCATGATGCCGATTTGGCCAAACAGGATCCAGTGCTGGTTGCGGACGATGGCCTCGTGGATTCTTAGTCGGTGCTCATCGATACTGGTTTGCTTGATGTGTATGGGGTGGGCATGGGCTGTAGGGGCTGTGGATTGCGGTCTTAGTAAGGCTCGAGCTTTGAGGGGATGTTTTGGATGCTATTCTGGATGATATGGCTGCTCTTACCAGCTGGACTGAATATTTGTGTTGCGACGACTCGTGGGCTGGTCGAAGGGAAGGAGCCATGTCCTCCTGCGAGGGGGATTACGATGTAGTCCATCTCGTGGGTTTCTGGGGGTGGGGATGAGGAGGAGGAGGAGGAGGAGCTGGAGCTTGATGAGGACATGGTTCTTCAGTTCAGTTGAGTGAAGCTGTATCGAGAAGGAGAGGAAGTAGTGTTTCAGAGACTGGAATGGATATTGGAGAAGGACTTGCAGATAGATAGGATTACGTTGCAGAAGATCAAGATCCTGCACTACCGAGGTGCGTTTTGCTGAAATATCCAGCGGCTGATGTCCACATTACGTTCTTTCCACGGTTGAAGATGATTCACACCCTCTCTACACCAGAAGAAACGGAGGTGGTGATAATGGTGAAGTCAGCTGGTCACTCGACCAGCCCCAGCCCTATAAGGATAAATATTTCCACGTCGACCTGCGCCATCCAGTTCTCACCATTTCAATCCGCATAGAGAAGCTTATACAAAAGACCAAGAGAGCATGCCCAGAAATGAAGCCCCAATCATCACCATACCAAGACCCTCTAGACCACACCTCCAAAACCACCACCCCCCAACCCGCGTACATCACCATCGACTCATCTGGCAGCGCAGAAGTCTATGACCTCGAAGCATACCCATCCAGATACAATGACGAAAGGAATCAGCCCATTCACGTTCCACCGCAGTCCACCGTCTCAGAACCAGAACCAGAACGAAGACGTCGTGAGTCTTTTCCACCGCCACATATCCCCACAAATCAACCTGCCCAGTCCCCTCCAACAGTTTAACCCATGAAGACGCAGGACGAAGTCCCCCCCTCTCCTTCATCATCACTGCAATCGTCATGTTGGCCATAATCGGCGGGGTCTTTGCCCTCACACTGGTCGCAATTGTTTTGGAGTGAAAGAAGGTAATCTACATTTCTTCCCTCCCCTACATTACTTTGATGGGTAATTCCATATAACATAGAGATTTCCACTGACGATATCCTCTCCCTTTTCCCGAATCCAGAAAAAGGCCACTACCAAAGCTGCTTCTTGAAAGCCACGGTTCCGTTTTTCTGCCTGCCCTTAACCCTCTAGATAGTCTTCAGGTTGTTAAATGCGGGTGATGTGATTAGGGGATTGAGCTGGGTAGGGCTTTGCTCTGTTAGCTTTAGGAATGGGGCCTGGGTTTTCTTTGCTCTGCTCTTCATGACTTTTAGAAGTTGAGGGGGTCATTTGCAGGGGTGTTCATGGTTCTTGGAGTATAGAGTATAGGGCCTAGTTCAAGCTTATAAGGTCAGTACCCTAGCTTAGAGCGCCTGGCTTATAAGTTGTAGTCGAGTTCATATACTTCAAGCGAGGTACTTTGAATATAGCTTCTGCTTGATGAAGCTTTATAAGAAGTCTATACCAATATTAGTTTATCACCCAAGATCAAGACTCTGCACAGTATCAAGATGAATTACATCTGCTTCAAGCTCCAGCAGCTGATATCTATACTATATCCTTCCTACGCGTTGAGGATGATTTACATCATCTTTACACTAAAAGAAACCGACAGAGGTGATAATAATGAAGTCACTTCGTCACTTGACCAAAGCAACCGCGCTGCAGACCTAGCTATATAAGCATCTCTACACTGGCTGATCTCGCTTTAGCAGTTCCTTGTTCCTTTGACCTACCCCCCGGAAAGAAGCAAACCTATAAAGAAGAGCCCTAGAGGTATCCCGTCTACAATCATGGGGCCCGAAGAATCTAATCCACCGCCATACCAAAACCCTGAAGATCACCCCTCAACAATGACCATCCCACCACCCGCGTACATCGCCATCGACCCATCTGGCAGCGAAGAAGTCCACAAGCTCGACCACTTCCCACCTAGTTACGACGACAACTTCGGAATCAGCTTCACCAACCCAGCCAATTTCACCGCCACCGCCACAATCTCAGAACCAGAACGTCTCCACCAGCCCACTGCAGCCATATCCAGCCTTTCGTTCAAGCCCATCACCTTCCTCACCACCGCCTTCAAACGCGAACGCAAACGCAGGCGCAACCCTTCCACCAGGAATTCATACGCAGGAACCCAAAGCCGCAAACGTGCGTTCCTCCCCCTGCCACAACATCACATACCAAGCCTTCCAATGCATCCTCCAAATCTAAACCTCGACCCAGGCGTATGCCCCTGCTCCGGAAGCAGTATCATAATAGGAGTTTTCTTGCTCAGTGCCATCGGCCTCTTGATAGGCGTGTGTTTTTTGCTTGACGCGGAAAGTAAAACTACATCCCTTCTATATCCATCTATCACGTTGAAAAAAAACAGCCCCCAAATGAAGACCCGGAATTGAAAATGCTGTCCCGAAAAACTAACAGAATCATCTTTCTCCGAATCTAGAAAAGAAAGCGGCCGAAGCCGGGGTGGTTCTTCCTGACTATTGGGACGCCTTTGTGACACCTATGAACCCCTGGACTTGGTCTTCGGAATCATGAGGCGGTGATGGGATCGGGAGGTTTGAGTTGGGTGGGTAGGGCTTGCTCGGTTGGCGTTGAGTTAAGAGGGTTATTTGCTGGGTTCGTGGGTTCTAGGGGTCTGGAGTTATGGCCTAGATTGGGTTGATGGTTGGGTTTGCAATGTAGGGGCGAGGTGCTTTGGGTATAGCTTTGGTCTCGTGAGACTGGAGTGGGTGAGTGTGTAGGAGGTGTGTTGACATAGCCCTTAAAAGGCAAGACTAGGGTAGATGGGTCATGGTGCTATTTTACTTGTTGCTGTAAGCTTAGCTGGAATAATTATTCTTACTTCTTTTCTGTCTGTGTATATAGTAGAATGTACAGTATTTCCCCCCCACAATCAGTAGCTGACCTGTCTTCAAGCCAAAAAGTCACAGATCAAATCAAAGATCTTAGAGTAGAAGTGCACACAGAAGGCAATTATCACAACCATATTGTCTCAACTGTAAGAACAAGAATACCACTGTTTGATCATAAAGCACTATATATTATACAGTAGAAGCGATAACAGTAACATCAATATAAACAATCTATTGAGTCCTTAGTGCGATTGATAGACCCTTCTATAGAACAAACCACAGAACAGTATCCAAGTATAAACTATGATTTTAGGACTTCTATTGAGCTTTCACGGATCTTTTACTTATGTACAAAAGTAGGTAGAAGTAAAATAGAAGTAAAGAAAAGTACATACATTATAAAAATAAATAAGAGAATCAAGAGAATAGTAAATTGCATATATAATTACCGAATAAATAGAACCAATTGAACTATTTCATGGGAAGTTAAGAGCAAAACCATTCATTTTGCAAAACAGATAGGGCAGGTATACAAGCTTATACCAGCTTATCCTAATGTCTTAGACAGACAACCAGGTCTTATATTAGATAAATAAAAATAGTAGCAGCTATAGTATATAACAACAGTTTGTTATCTTAATAGTATACTATCCAGATCATTCTCTAATAATCCACACTGCTTAGTGTAGAGGAATAATTCATAATTCTATGTATGACCTTTGTGAGCTATGCGTTGTTCCAAAATCTTTCTCACCTTGCAGCTCTTGTGAGCGGGGTAAGGGCTACTAATAATGAGATCATGGATTCCGCAAGCACCCTCCTGCTCTCCATTGTAGTTTAAAAACTGCTCTTTCTCCCTAGATACAGTACAACACCCTGCTACGCCGTTCAATAATCTCTACACTAGACTGAAGCACTTCTCGAAATGCCCCACGACGCAGACTTCCTCAGCCCACGCGAGATGCTGGTCAATGATGGGTTTGTCTGCAAGCTTGCTTCCTTTCGCAAACTGGGAGATCTCTGCATCAGGAATGAGAAACTGCCCGATTCTGACGACAGCCTGATGCAACAAGCTGGCTTTGAGGATAAAGCCTATTATGGGGTGGTATGTCCTTTCTGAGACATGATTTACTTCAATATATCTAGATTCCGCGGACAAAGGCCCTTCCCCTCCTGGCTAACTGCTTGTCAAGCTTTCATCATACTTGCAACCGATTCCTGTCCAATTCCTGACGGTATTTCTCAGTCCATATTCCACGCTGCCCCTCACACTCACTAACGGTAGACCAGGCCCGGCAAGTCGCTAATGACCTCAATGTACGCTGAGAATCACGCGTCGCTGCTGCTTCAAGGGGACACAACTCAGCCCTCCCCAGACGTGCTTCCATTTTACAAACTGACAATCACACCCCTTTATGTGACAGGGACAGTACAACTATACCGAGACTGTGTGCGATACCGCCTTAAACCTTTGTTCTGCAGCGCCGGACGACTACGGTGCGTCGATTTTAGTCTCCGCCCCCGAAAAGAGACGTTGAAACCGAAGCACTCACGCTGAACTGAAAAAACAGACAAGATATTTCAGGACATGGAGGCATTGCGACAAGACCCGGACAACGACGTTCTTCGGAATAAGGTCCAACAAGAGATCAACGATCGAAAGAACCAAATCGACATACTTAAAGACCAGGCGGACGCCTGGAGCTCGAACCTGAGAGCTTACAGCCTGGATGCGGAGGCATGTGAGACCAATGTGCATGAACTAGCTGCCCCTTTGCAGGGAACGACCTTGGCCGACATTTTGAAAGATGAGATCTCCGATCCCGAGGACCTCCAAATGGATCTTGATGCTTTGGATTGGACTAGGGTAAGTTTAGATCTCGACAGTGGCTGGCTGTCTGTGTGCTTATAATGGACCTTCCAATCAGAATCTGCTCGAGGGGTTTGCCATGATCGATGACTTACAGGATTCGCTTCAGGAGGTTCAGAAGATGGCTGGTATGTCCTGGCATTTGTGGTCATCTAGCCTTTCGTTAACGTGATAAGCAGGAGCTGCATACCTTATTGCAGATGATATAGACGTGCTGCTGAAGTACGTCGAGGATCACCTTGATCCGGATGATGACCCTTTAGATGGCCTGGTAAAAGCGACCATTCTGCGTAAATGGAAGAACCTGGAGAATGATGGTATGTCAAGGTCCGATGTACCCTGTTTGTGAAGACTGCCTGGTGCTGACTTGATTGGCCAGTCAATGATTTTCTGGATGCCTACAAACAGTAAATTATATTGGATAGGGCCTTTCCCAGTGATCATGCACACATGATACCGTGTGTAATCAAAACTCTTGATTTGGATCCACCGCAACGACAGGATGCAACGGTAGTTGTGACGAAAACACATGAAATCATAATGAGAAGACCGGCCGGTAGAACGCGTCCCAGTGTAGCTCCAGTTTTCCTAGTGTACTCAAATCCAGATCGTCGGGGTTTTCAAGAGTGAGCTTCCAGAGTGTAAACGGGGGAGGTTGAGCGTGCTCATGGTCATCGTATGTGGCTCGCTCCACGTCGCGGAGCCACGCGCCCGACTCGTCAACCGCGTAGACATAGCGGTTCTGTCGGGGCTTGCTGACAAAATGCCAGACCTTGGTTTCCTTCGTGTCTGCGTCATACCCGAGATCCGAATAGGTCCCGGAGGTTTCGATGCGCAACCGCACAAACGCGCGGCCATCGTGCACCGCGTCGGGCGTGGGCTTCACCCCGAGCAGGCGAGGCTCCAGGCCATTCAGACGGTAGTGGAAACCACCGGTGAAGGGATATGCGTAGTTCTCCGGGCCGGGGTCGTAGTTGGCGCCTGGAATGGGCAAGAGCGTGAACGTGGCACTATACCCTTGCGCACTGCTCTTCAGGCCTGCGATAACCGTCTCGGGAAAACTGGATGCTAACTACGAAGTGTGTTCTCGTCAGTTTTGGTCGTCGGATAACTAGCCAGAGTTGAATCATTTCCTGGGCCGCCGGGCTCGTACCTCATCAGAAAATGTGATAGGAGTAGTAGCTGAGTCGAAGACACGGATTAGCTGTGCGAACCCCTAGAACGCCACCGAAACCTGGATTCTACCCACGCGTGTATCCATTTGCGTATTGATTCTTGACATCTTGCATCGCACCCCGTAGATATGCAATGCAGGCGGTTATCTCGTCCACCGACATCTGTGAGTCCAGATTGACCTCGGGTTCTTCCAGAGTGTAGAAGCGACAGGCATCGACCGCATATTGCAATTGAATGGCGAGCGTGGTCCGCAGCTGGAGGTATCGATCGTAGAACTTCGCTTCGGCCTGAGCGTATGCATCTTTCTCTTCCTCGTAGTGGGCGAGCAGTTCGTCGATGGCCTCGATGTCGCGGTTGGCTTCGAGCACCAGGAGGGTGGCCTGGATATATCCCTGGCCTTGCTTGACAGCCTCGGCCTGGGCCTGGGCCAATGCGCGGCCGTGCACCGCATGCTTGCGCAGCGTCAAGCGGTACTCACTGGCTCCGTCGATCGCGGGATCATGTTGCGAGGTGGCCCATTCCATCTGTTGGTCGGATTCCAACTCCCACTCGTCCCAAGCGACCAGGCTCATAATCAAGCTGGCGTCTGCATCCGTTCCATCGGAGCCGGAGACGTCGCCGCCCAAGGTCGGAAGGTCAATATCATCATGATCTCCCAGACGGTCAATCTTGCCCGCCGCACTGACAAGATCGACCATCTTGGGGAACAGCTTCCCCAATGCCTTGGTATACTCCCACAGATTATTGAAGGCCTTCGAGCCGAGGATGACATCTTCCGCAGCCCCTGCCGTTTTCTCTGCTTCCTCAACGTCTTTGACGATCTTTTCGACCGCGGCTGGGTCGCCCGACCCCTTCCCTACGGCGTAAATTCCGACCGCAAATTCTAAAGGCGGCGGCGGAACGCGGACATGTCAGTTCAAGGAATATGGCCCCCGTGATGGGGGTTCAGTTAAGGAGGGAGAGCCACCCACGAAAGATGGCACCAAGGATGGTGCAAATTGCCAGGAAGGTCTGCCTCTGTATCCATGCATCGAGACCGTCTTGGAACCTGTCCTGTGCATGTCTCAGCTCTTCATCATCATCACTAAGCATTTTGTCACAGGCTTCGACGGTAGCGGCTGCCGCCTGATATTTGGCCAAGGCCTGCGCCTGTAGATCGACTCTGGTTGACTGTGTGTTCTGAACGGTTGCCAGAAGGGCTTCCCCCGCCGCCTTGGCGTCATCCACTTGGTTTTCGGCGGCCTGAAAGCGCTCGTACTGGTCCTGGAAATCCTCGGCGGCCTGTCGCTGGGTCTCAAGCGTGAGGACATACTCATCAAAGGTGAGGGTCGGAGCATAATAGGAGTCGGAACCGGTCATGGCATGGGCCGCCAATTGCTGGCCCAGGGACACGGCCTGGGCCTGGGACAGCGCATGCGAGCCCGCGGTGGCCACCGACTTGGCCACCCACGAGCAGATCGAGATGGCGACGGCCGGGGATGACCAGCAGACCGCGAGGGCGACTCGCAGTTCCGTGTCCAGGAAGGCTTGGTAGGCCGCGGTCCGGTCGTCCCCGTGTCGGTCGCTGTAAGAGACCTCCAGCTTGCCATCGTCGAACTTGATCTCCGCCTGCAAGTGGCCGGAATCCACTCCAAGGTCCAGCTCCGTGCGCTGATCGCCCTCGATCGAAACACTGATCGCCTGATCGAGAACGGCGGCATAAATCACCATGATACACTTCTTGGCGCCGGTCTTGGACATATTGAGATGGACGGGCTGGTCGGCGGTGATCACCCGGGCATTGACTTCGAGCTCGGTCAATTCGTCGGCCGACATTTGGATCTCGGGCGCGGTCAATGCGAGGATATCGGTGTAAATCTCACAGTAGCGTGGGAGCTGCTGCAGGATGGGTGTTCCATCGCAAAAGACAGAACGGTAGGTTGGTCCCTGCACGCGAACGAAGGAGGATCTTTAGAGCGGGCTTGGAAGATTGGAAAGGGGAAATACGACAGGGGATTCGATTCACACCATTGCATTGTCTTCATCCTTGGACTCATGGTCTGGGCTGTCGTTCACCTGCTTCATCTGGCTGAATTTCTGCCATTGTGCGGGATTGTTAGGCTGTGTGTCGGTAGCCATGCTGCATCAATCCAATCGACTGAGAACTGTATAGATTGAGTTGGCGAGAAGCATTTGCTTCGTATCTCGGAGAGAATTGGTTGACGCGGGTGATGTTCTTAAATTTGATTGAGGTCTCGCTGGCAGTGACTGGCAGTGACTGTTCGCAACTTAGCTACATCATTCTGCTGCTGGGGGGTTACACTGCGTGCAGTGCGTGATTTAATTCCCTGCTTCGGACAAACACCACAACCAGTTCTCTCGTGGAATCATCATCCATCATGTCAGACTCACATCATGTCACATTTGATTCCTGATCTGAACTAGCCATATCCTGCATTCCCATGGTTTGAACAAGGTAAAAAAGCAACAAGGCAGCCAGCCGATCGACCCAATGCTGCAACCCAGCCTTGCTGTACGCTCCCACGGCATGGCTGCACATGCAACTCGGAGCCAGACGGCTACAGAATAGTTCGAGCGGAGCTCGCGTCATTAGGCTTTACAGACCATACGTGTCGGTGACCTTCTCAGACCATAAGTAACCAGTTCTCTCAAAGTGAATGACCGTGCCGCATCCTCTACATCTCACTCATTAACCTCTCAACCTGCCTCATCTTCATATTCACACCGGCTAGATCCGCACGGCCCAAGATGTCCAAAGCCCGCGACGACGAAACAAGATGGTTCCCCATCGGACAGACAGTGGAAACACCTTCGCGCGCTGCTCGACGGACCAGCCGTGCCGTGAAGGATGGTGATGACGACAACGACGACGATGATGGGGCCACCTTTGCGTTTGCCGCCGAGGACATGGGCAAATTGAACCGATATCTCCATGGTGGACGAGTTTTACCACGCGATAAAGACAGTTTCTGTCAGAAGGTTGGCATCTTGGACCAGAGCAAGCTCACCGACCACATCTGGACCCAGATTAATAGTTTGATCGGGACTTACAACGAGGCAAGTCGAGTCTCTGCATGATAATATAGTTTGAGCGTGCTGACTTGGACTCCTTTAGATCTGCCAGGACTGCACCGATTTCCTTGGTGGTGACAGTAGCTCTGAAAACCGCAGACAGTGGACGAAAGAGGATGATGGCGATGACAGCGCCTTTGATGCCCTCTGTACTTTCGATAAGATGAACACCCTTGCGTCGCAGATTTACGGGTACGCAGACACCGCCGGGGCGGATGACAGCTCTTATTATCGGTTCATGCTCGACAAGTGCAGGGAGTACAATGATGAAGACGCAACTGAGGAGCAGAGGCAGAAGGCCCAGAAAGCCATTCAGGATGTCACGGAGGATTTGCTGAGTGATATCGAACCGATGCAGCGCCACGCTAAGAAGGTCTCGGATGCCCTGGCTGCGTTTGAAAAAGCCTGTGAGAAGAGAGAGAGTGCGCTCGGGGACTCTGAAGCTAGCATGACCACCATTCTCAACGATGATCTGGGAGACATCAGCGATTTGCAGCAAAAGATTGTATCGCAGCTTAAGGATATTGACGCCGATCAGAAAATAATCGATGCGGGTCAGTCCCAGAAACGAAGCTCGTCTAACTCTTCCCTCAGATTGTCGACTTGAAGGCTTTTTAGATCGCTATGATCAAGAAATGACCGCAGCATACGTTTGGATGTAAGTTTTGCTCACTCCCTCACTCACCAGGTAGCACCCTGTGCGCCCCTGCCAACCCCCCAACTAATCTGTTGGCCATAGCCCTATCATGGGGACAATTGCTGGCTCCATCGTATTCGCGGAAAGACAGGCAGATATTGAGAAATACGAGAAGAAGATTGCGGCCCTCAAGGAACTGATCAGCTCCGAGCAGGAAAAGATTGCACTGCATCAGCTACTACAAGGCCATGTCACTTCGATGTCGGTAAGCTCACCATCCCCGGGTTGCTTAGCAAGAGATTCTTAGAACTAATATCCGTTGTTTAGAATCAATGCCGGGACCTGAAAGCACTCATCGGTCCGGCTAGAGAGACGGCCGAGAAGCTCGAGGGTGGCTGGAACTTGATAGGAGCTGAGGTCAAGGTGGTCCACGATACCGCGGAGAGATTTGAAAACAAGATCCCCGGCGTGGACTTTGCTGAGTACCAGCTCCAAACTATTGTTGATGAGTGGAAAAAGCTCTATAAGGGTGGTATGAGTCTTTTTCCCCTAGGCCCCACATATGCCCCAAATCTATATCATCTGCTAATGCGATAATTTCAATCATCAGTCAGGGAGTATATCAAAACGGCCCCAGTCTTACCGAGGACCGATGTCATGTCAATTGATGACTACCATGATCAGATCAAAAACTTAATCAATTGAGCCTGCGCATGGACACGAAATGATTGCTTGGATTAGGATGTGGAAGGTAGTAGGGAGACTGTTAGTCAGATAGCACGTGAATCTTGTATTCTTCAACCATAATATACGGGGTCCCGAACCTGATTATGTGTGATGTGTCTGAGACGTGAGTAAGATGCATAGTAGTACTTTGACTGCGCGTCTACGTCTGAATACGTTTCTCCCATCGCAGGATACATCTCATTGTCAACCTACACTCAATATCAACCACTGACTATTCATACTCACTGGACCTTGTCGTGATTGTTGAATGACCCTGCCATCCAGAGCGCCGCGGAGAAGTGTTAGAGGAATCAAGGTCTCTTCCAGGCCCAACTCATCCACAATTATAGGTACGGTGCCTGTCAATGTCAACCTTGAACAGTCCCCATGATTTGATGTCGATGTCTGCTGTCCGCTGATCAGGGACTAGACTAATATCAGGATCTCCAGGTTTATTTACTATCTACTATTCAGTCTCTATGGCTAGTATCCTAGACAAACTTACATCAGCCCCTTATGATTCCAGACATCCCATTCTAATCCGAGTATATCGATCAAGGTTCACGCAGCCAGCCTGGCGCTCACAAAGGACCTAGGAACGCCACCACCAAGATCCCTAGCGTCGCCGCCGTGGCCGCGACGACATCCGGAAGCAGATGCCAGTCCCGGGTGGACCACGAGTACGGCTCACTCGGCCCCGTCAACGCGATGATCGTCTCGGCAAAATAGCCGACCGCGGCGCCCACGGCCAGAAGACAGAACAGGCCTAGGAGGACCTTGAAATACGGGATGGCGTAGAGTTGGCGCTGGACCGTAGCCTGGAGAGCTTCTGCTCGCGAAGGGTCATACTGGAGGAAGATTTCGGAGAGGCGGGGGGAAGACGAGGCGAAGGGGACACCGGTGGTGGACTTTATAATCGGTGTGGGGGACATCGCCGGCGGGGCAGTGGGCTTGTTGTTGTTGTTGTTGCTCGTCGGCTTCATCCCCCTTTCGTGAAGATAGTGCTCGATGAAACTGTAAAAGGAGCTGAGCAGGAGCAAGAGGGGGAGGATCTGGCCAAAATCCCATTGATTGAGGGCCTGCCGCACGCAGTTAGGGAAGACGTGGAGTCGCGGAAGGAGGAGTTCGAAGTTCGCCCACGCGAAGCTCACCGTCACAATGCCGAGGAAGCACGCGAAGGAGCCGATGAAGTCGAGAGAGGCTGTGAGAAAGAGATAGATCCCCAGCAGGAGGCGGTAGTGGATGTCGTGGAGGTGACGGTGCGGGGGGGCTAATCGTCGCCGCGCGGCGCCATGGAGCGCTTGCGCCAGCCAGCGCAGCGGGGTCCGTATGATTCGACCCGTGCGGCGATGCGTCGGTTCGAAGAGCATCGCCGCTTGCCAGGTATAGCTGACGATCAGGAGGAAATATGAGATGACCCCCTGCGGACTCAGCATGCCTTGCAGGTTGGTGCGGCTGGCGATCCGCCACATCGGCAGGACCTCCGTTTCCAGGGCTACGCATGAGGATGCATTCGCGCACGCCGGTTGAATTAGAATATGATCCGCCCATTCAAAGTTGGTGGTGGGGAAGATGGCAACGCACAGCATGGCGAGCAATGTCACCATGGTGAGCAGTTTCATGGCGCGGATCGCCGGATTGTGTTGCAGATAATCGCGGAGTAGGGTCAGGGTCGCGAGATAGCCGTTCGAGGACATCCAGGCCAGATAGATGATCGTATGAAAGTCGGCGACCAGCGCGGTCGACAGGGTGGCAAATGCCGCAGCAAGGATCCCGATTCCAGTGACCAACTGCTGGGCGCTCAGCGTCAATATGGCAATGTGGAACTCGCCGTGCCACTTGTTATTCGTGCGATCTTGGATTTGGAGGTAAAGGATATCGAAATCACTGAGTAGATCTTGCGAGGTGAGTCCGCCGATGTACAAAAGAATGGCCCCCAGCCATGATAGATAGGCAGGGAACAGAAAGGCGACGAGAACCTAAGAAGAATTCCATCCGGTGAGTCTCTTTACTTCTCGTACCATGCATTGAGATCGCTCTCACCCCAACTCCATTGATATCAGCGTTTGGCAGGGGATAGGTCACATTGGTCAGATCCCCTGACTGCGTGTACTCGAGGCATCGCACGGAGGACGATGACTCCATTGCCATATGCTTGCGACTCAGATAAGAAGGCAAGGCATACAAAAGAACAAGACTCGGTCATTGCCCTTCCAGGTCAGGCCCAACATTTCTCATTCTCATTCACTAAGAGTGGATTGCATCGCCATTCTATACAGCTAGATAAATCACCGAGTTCCCGAAGGGGAACATGCAGGGGTTGGAATTGGCTCTTCTGACATGGCATGCCACGTCACCCCATCCATCAAGATCAACACATGGCTATGTACGTCAAAATTAGCCTTTCTCCATTTCATCGGCGAGATAAGAGAAGCTAAGGTCCCAAGGTGGAGACACCAACTCGCCTATTTGCCTCGCGGTTATTAAGTATACGTATAATGGGTTGGAATGTATGTTCATCATCAACAGTCCATCTGAATGCATTTTAACATGGGCGCATACTAGACCTAGATAATACGAACCCTCGGGCTCTATGCTGAAGCGAAAAAAACCTCGTTGCTTTGCGCTGGGAAAGAAAAAGCAATTCGCAGCCACAGCATGCTACTTGCCGTATCCACGTATGCACGCTCGGTCTGCCTCGTATCACCTCGGCTGAAGCAAAAGCAAATAGCAACCTGTGGCCACGTTCCGCTACTGGGGGTTCACACGCGAGGGTCTGTGCTGCAACGAGGCGCAGAGCCAGGGCGTTTGTTTGCAGGCGCAGCAACAGCAGCACGCTTATCGAACAAACTCAAACGCCCTGCCGGTCTCACCCTTCCCTCGGTGATCCTCATCCCTGGCGCCAACGGGATATCGAGCCCGCGAAAACTACTTATTCTTGCAGAAGTACTAGAAAGTGACTAATTGGCAAGAAACAAGCACTTTCTAGGTGCCTAAAGTAGTCAAGTGCTGAGTCGGTTAGTGATACTGTTGTTCACACCCGAGCCAGCCATCTAAACACCTAAGTTATTATCTTATATACTGAGGTGACCAGAGTGAGTATTTCTTCTCCTTAAAAGCGCAGTTACCCTACTATCACTATCAGTTAAGGGACGAGGGCCTTCTCTGCGGGTGACTCCCTCAGCCAAAGGCGTTGCCACGCGCTCATAGTGGACCTGTAGCTAGTTGGTTCCAATTTAGATTATCAAGTCTCTCTCCAAGCAAGTAAGATAGTTAAACCTGTCCAAGCACCTTCCAAGCATCTCTTTGAGTGTTCTTACTATTCCAAATATCTGTGTATTGATTCAGGCCGTATGTCTGAATCTGATGCTGGAGGGGCCCAAGCCAGTCTGTCCCCCCTCCCGATCCCCCCACCAGATTTGGGCTAAGCATTTCATCACACTACTGCTGCTTGCAGCAGCTAATCATACTCCCGAGACATATTGCGGTTATCAAAGCAGCCAATCAGCATCTAAAGCCCGACCATCATCGTCCGGGACCCGCCATCTGGCTCTTATAGAGTTGCAAAGCTAGCACTCTGCAAATAAGCAAAAATAGGGCGAACTATGGCGAAGCGGCCCTTGATGGGTTCCGTAGCTTGCTACAGTACAGTACATAACATATGCATGTACCAATGAGAAACTAAGATTTGCCGCCCCGCTTGAGGCTAGTATATGCATGCACGTCGGGCAACACACTCCGTACACGTAAGTTAGGGCATGACCTTGGCAAGCTGACGTCCAGCCTCCTCCATATCAGCCCCTCCATCTCTGCGCATGGAAAGCAACAGTCTAGAGAGCATTCCAGGACGTTTTCACGATTACGTGCTAGGTTGAATGACCGTAAGAAGAATGACGAACAGCCTGCGCCTCCAAGCATAACCCATCGCGATCGCACCTCAATAAAGACCGATCTTGATGTGTGTCCCCCGCAGGCTGCAAGAATTGATGGCAACCGTCCAAGAGAAAACCTCTGGGCAGTCGCCGGACAGAGGCTGGATAAGAAATCCCGTCTGGTCTGGGCCTGCAAAGCGCGTCGCCTATTACGGATGCTATTAAAAACGTGATTAAGATATTGTGGAAAGGTCACGCTTGGACACCATTGACATATTCTTGGAGGATCATCCTGATCTTGCAATCACCGAGAGACACTTTGAAACCGCCGAGAAAAACTCGACAAAGTACATAGACAAGGATGCTTTGGTGTCGCTCCTGCGGTCCAAGTCAAGTTCATCTTGAACATAGAGGGTTCTCAATTTAGGGCTTAGTGAATGTCTTTGCCAATGTCACCAAACGAGAAGAGAATTATATGGTTCGATCATCTTACTCCTACTTTTGTAACTCCGCCGTTCCGACGAGTTAGCTTTAGGAGGGTTGTCTGGGTTAGTTTCGTGTAAGGCAGGAACCCCACCGCATGTCCGCATACAGCACGAAGAACCGGTAATCGGCAAGACCGTTGATCATCTGGCCTCGGTGGTATCTTGTCCATGCTTGTCATGGAAAGGTGGATGGGCGGTGTTTCAGTGCCCTTATCCACAATGTTCTAGGCTCTAAGGACAAGCGATTGGATTGACCGGTCATTGCGGAGTTAATGAGAGGAATCATGACCCACGTGCCGTACTGATCTTTACTGAACATTATCTTGACATGACATCCGGTAAATTCTCTCATTATGCCTCAAGGGTGCGTCAAACTTGCAACCGGTCCCGGCAGGTTGCTGATGACTCCAAGGAATTGCCCTGCTTCTGATAGGCAGACTGGCCGTAGGTTTATCCTAAGGTACAGTTGCGGTGAAGTAGTTAGCCTTTCTTTATGTTGCTGTAAGGAGTGAGCCCATTGCGCGGTTCCTCCCTCTCAGCCATTAGCTTATTCGTGCGTAGTGGCATGGGGTTCTTGAAGATTGGCTGAGTGAGAGGGTCATATTGCTGATGAGGAATAGAGAACCTGGTCTGCCGGAGAAAGATTGGATGATGCTGCATAGACTCGACAGCTATGTTTTCTTGTCGAGTCCACATTGGATGAACTGGCGGGTGTTTCCAGCCTCTATATACTCGAATGCTATAACCAGGACTCAACTACAGTCCTCTCCTGTTTGTAGCACGCCAAGAACGAGCACATGCTCAGTATGGTTCTATGCCAACTATTGCACCGGGGTATTACTAGGAGCATCCACCATAAGGTTATAAGAGATCAAGAGCTTCTGCTTGACAATTGACCCAGTCTCGGTTCCTTGTCTTACAAGGCCGACAATCGCTGATACTGGTCCTGGGTCACAGACAGGACTGACAAATGCCGCATGAACGTCAAGTCATGCGTGTTGTTCTGGATAAACGAACCCAAAGTCACATGTTGCGACTGCCACGCGTAGTTCCCTACAGTTCCCACCCTGTCACATAGGAGATATGCCAGGCCAGCTTCTTGATTGTCCCAGAATGGATACGGACCTTCAAAGTGATAACTCTGCTCAATAGTCCCCGCAGGTGTATCCCACTCGCCAAAAAGACCGTTGGCGCTGACTTGTACGACTGGGCCTCCGACGTTTCCATCAACATAGAATCGGAGAATCTTGTTGTCGCTAGCTTTGAGGAGGCTCATATCAAGCGCATCAGCAGCACCGAGTGTCAGGTATGTCTGTGGTGCGCTAAATGTCTGGAAATCGCTGGTATAGGCATACCGTAGGCTCGTGTTTAGAGTCGGGGCGCCCGTGTGGCCGGGGTCATCTGCAGAATACTGATATCCTTAGAGATTGTAACACTAGTGGAAGAGTGAATGAACTTACCAGCCGTGCCGCCCAGTGAACAAAGTATTGTCCTACTTCCTGTTAGCACTTTGATAACGCCCCCTAAGTATTCCTTAAGTACGTACCTTTTTCTTCATCCCAAACAGCATCAGGAGCCCAGGCCATCCCAGCAGTATCATCCTCCACCGTCACTAGTCGCTCGTTCCCCCAAGTGACCAGATCAGTGCTCTCCCAGACATGGAGAGCCCGAGATCCGTTGCGAAGGCTGGCGGCCCAAGTTGTCTAGACAAAGTTAGCATCCTTGTTCGCGAACGCTACATGCAAGGAGAAAGGTCTACTGTGTCCTACCTCTGCAATATTCAAATCCGTGCCGAGAATGAAGTATTTCCCGCTATCTTTACCCTGTCCAGCAATGATGGATGTATCACGAACAGCTTTGGTCCCAAGCGTAGGCGACACGATCGGGTTGCCTCCATTGATAGCCTGGAACCCTAGGGCATCATCGTTGTTGCTAAGAGCGAAGTAGACGCTGTTATCCTCGGTTGTCCAATACACTGCCAAATAACCAGCTTTGTATTCGAATGCTTTTTCGTGTAGGCTTGACGCCGTCACCAGAGCAGCTGCAGGCAAACTACCCAGAAAGGCAGTGATAAGGGAGATAACGCCCTTCATCTTGAATTATTTATTCTTTCCAGCAAATAGGCCTCTGATCTTGGAGGAGAGTATATGAAGTGTTGAGAAGATATATGAGAATGCGCCTCTTATTCTATTTTTGTAGTTCACCTGCGGTGGTGGCCCGCTTAGCACTTGAACGAACTCATAAGGGGCGGAACTTGGTTTAATAAGTTTTTTAAGAAACGTAATTAGTACCTGAACAATTGGAGAGATCTTCGAAACCACCGGTGAAGATTCTATTTGGCTAAAATAGTAGGGCTGTGAATTAGTCCCCGCATATCTCTAGGAACTCTTCCACAACTACAGCACAGGCCGGCGTTATCATCGTTGAACCCCTAGTTTGCGGGGTACTTTGCGGGGGCTGCCGAAGTCAAGATCTGTGATGTCACAACCTGATTGTCGACTCTAGCGTTTCTCTCGCCGGGGATTTACTGCTTTGGATCGGAGGTAAGGGTTCAGGATCCCTCCTCTAGTCTAGTGCGAGTCATGCATACAAGAGCGCAGATAAATATTCATCAAGTCTTTAGGGACTTGACGAGTCAGATACGCAGGCAGGGACAGCTCGGTATTCGGACATTTCTACCCCGAATGCACCCCGCGCTGTAACCCTACACGGATCTTGATATCTCCTCCAATCGATGATTGTTTATCAATTATGACCGTCTGGGTGTCTTGATCAACTGCAAAATTGAATCCGGGCGAGGACGCGTTGACTTGTTCTCGCTTATAAAGGTCGGATTCGAACGAACGGCGGGACGGTGGATTGGGGGTCATTAACTTGAATACAACTATTCAATAATGTCTTGTAGGGGTCTTCCGGGAGCATCGTCTTCGAAAGGCAGTGTCCAAGTGCCAAGGGAAGAAGAACAGCAGGTCGTGCCTGCGCCCTGGGCTCCAATTTATGGCACAGAGTCAGGCGAGAAAAGGGCAAGTGCGTAAGAACGGGGTGACCTGGAATATGAGGTGAGAAACTGTGATCTCATATAATAACAATGCGGTGAAAGCCCTAAGTATCCAGAATGAGTTTTGTGGGGAATAGTGGGTGGAGGGAGGGGGACGGAGACAGCGTCGCGGTATACTTGAAAAAAATCTCCGAAGATCATGTCGGCATCGCCTGCTTTTCCAGGCTGTTGCGCACTCAAGTGCTACTAGTATTCCGGTCTCGGCAAGTGGTGATCTACAGAAAAGGCAATGGCACTTCCTGGATGTTTATCACAGGACTAAGCTACTCCAGGAGCCAAAGTATTTTACGGTTCTACAAGGTGTCTGGGCCAGGCTTCTCTCACTCACCATTGCATTCAATCGCCCGTTGTAGGGTCTATGAAGCAAGACTGATGCCAGCTGCTCCAGGGCTCGTCGACGAGTGTCAAGAAGGAGATGCCGGGGATGAGTTCGGCTGATGTCCCGCAATCAGCAGAGGCTGAGTCATGCAACTGTGCAATCGAAGCCTCACAGCTGGGGGCACAGTTCATAGCCGTCAGCGTGGCGTTGTTCAAGCTACAAATGTATCCTTCGGTCATTATGAGCGACAGATACTCATTGCAGTTCACAGTCTGATAAAGAGCCTATTCGCACATCGATGGCAGACCCAGCCCACACAACATTCCGTTCGGGAACATGGACACTCCGGAAGGAGGGTTGTTGTCTGGGTCAACCGTGCGCTGGTGAGCACGGTGCGTAGCCTGACCTTGCTCCTTTCTGTTTTCTTCCACATTGGCTTATTGAATGTAGAGCCTGTATCTCTGGGACCAAGGCCTCTTTCGCAATAGTAACTTGGCTCGCATCTGGCCGGCGATTGGAAGGTATGATTCAAGCAGTAGACCGATGGTTTGGGATACGGGGGCCAAAAGTGCTGTTCTAAGAAGACCTGAGATTCCAGGCAGCCAAAGCTCCCCGGGGTGTGCTCTACAGCGTTCTCAGAGTAATCGCTTGCCCAGCACTCAAGAGCTTTGGCCGTTTCAGCCTTGTGCCAATATGTGCAAAGCAACGTTTGCCTGCTCAGATTTTGCAGTTTTTTCGATGTGAAATCAAAACCCCCTACCTACTAGTATAGCTAGGCTATCTCTTGAGATCTGTTCTATATTGTAGCTTTTCTTCTGAATAGTTTCTAAAGCTTTGGAAACTCACTTAATATTTATATTTTGGCCTGTGTATTGTTTAAATCTTTGACAACAATGCTACATACCCATTGAAGTATGTAAAATTATTGAAAAAGTATTTATACACTACTTTTACTAAAGCAACGGCACTCTATAAAAAAAGCAAAGAGGACTTACAGCCGACCATTCCAGTCAAGCAATTGATTCCACTCACTCTCATAAATCATTCACTCGTATCCAGCCGGCACAACCACCTAGCATCTGGTAAACCAACCTCCTCAGCCCATCTTCCCCATCTACCCCCAGTATCACCCATAACGCAGACTCCATCTATACACTACCTAGTATCCAAACCCCCACCCCGGCGCAACCCGACAACCCCAACCCCAAGCCTCACCCCCGTAGGCGTAGCAACCGCAGACCAACACTTCAACGTCTCGCCAGCATCACCATCCGAACGAGCAGAACCCGAAGAAGGATGAGCATGCGTCCCCAATCCCGCTTCCCCGTTATCATCCCATTCCCTCTCAGCAGCAGCAGCAGCAGCAGCATCCGCAACAATCATCCTCCCCTTGCCCTTCCCTTTCCCTTTCCCCTCCCGCAGAACAGGCGTATCTCTTCCCATCTGACTCCCCTTCCCTTCTCCATCCGCCTTCTCCCACGTGAATGAACTGCCACCCTCCCAACTCTCGTTCCCCTCCTCAAGGGTATTGGGATATCGATCATAGACAAGCGAATACACCTCCTCGGGGTTTCCGTCTTCCTCCCCTTCCTCGCCCAGGACAAGAAGACTGGGCCCCAGATCCAGGATGCTGATTTCGCTATCTGTCAGGGAGAGTTCGCGGTGGCGGGGAGGGATGGTTATTGGGTGGGAGGGCATGTGGTGGTGGTGATGGTGGTAGTGTATGCTGGTTCGCTTAGGGTGGTGAGATGGGAGATGGTTATGGCTTGGGGTTGGGGTTGTGGTCGAGGCCGTGGTCATCATAGTACAGCTATGCTCTGTGGTAGTTGTGGGTATGGTTGTAGGGGAGGTAGGCGTGACTGTGCTGTGTTTGTTGAGGAGGCTGTGAGTGAATCGGAGAGGAAGAGGAGGAGGAGGAGGATGAGGAGGAGATGACGACGACGATGATGCTGACGGAGGTGGAGGTAGAGGTGGCGATGCTGCGAGAGGCATTTCATGGCTGTTCTTCATTCTCTCTTCGGTTGTTGGTGTGATGCTCGTGGTACTGGAGATTTATCATCTGCAGTCTGGATGAGACGAGATAGGATGGATGGATAAGCAGCAAAGAGGTGGACCTGATGACAGGATGCTTGCAGTCCCTGATGAAAATCCAGTTAAAGCCCCAGAAACTGGATAGATGCCGAAAGCAAGAGAAGAAAAAGAGTAGAGGCTTTCTAGAATGAGAGAAGAGCCTGAGCCTGTAGGCCAAAAGTGAGCGAGTGAATGAGTCCACGTGCCTTCCTGATCGGGTGATATGCTCTTTGTCTGAAGACTTCTGGGCCGACAGGTACAGTACGGTGGCTGTTGTACTTGTACCTTAATTGATATGTGGTAGCTGTACAAATGTCTGGCCATTACACCATTCTCTTTATCACCAGGTACGTTCATGGTCGGGGCTGCCTCTTTGTTCACTTAGACTTCCTCGGGTCATCGTTCCACAGCATATCCTCACTGCTATCTATAGTAGCCCCCATTAACGCCCCCGACCTTACCAGCTGACTGGGGCTCGTATGGCGCTGATCACTTGAGGCTCTGTTCATGTCGATCGACCATAAGGAACATTAATTCTCTTAGACTGCTCAATTTGAATATGTATTGGCTGCATATGCCGAACACTTTTAGATATTCTGGAATACATCCTGAGGGCACAATCAACCAGTCATGTACTGTACCGTTATCTAGCCCTTGCAAACCAATTATGCATCACAGCTCATTGTGACACCAGCGTATCACAACCTCACGTGGGCCGTCTGTACATCTGTCCTCTCTACTCCGTACGACACCACCTGGCAAGTAAAGTTCGATGCAGCAACTGCTGCTCTACCGTCTCCATTCACGAACAAGCTTTTAGTCAGGCAACCACCCCCAGTTGCCCCGAACATTCCACAAATATAATGCAGGGACGCCTCTCGGCCCATCCATCCCCGTAAATGCAATGCAGCCCCCATACCTTCGCCACCCATCCTTGCCAGACCTGACGAAGCCACCATCTCTTCCCAGGCCCCATCCAGTCCATCGGAGGTCGAATGCAACCATAAGAAATCATCCACTTCGTACCATGATATCATATAAATCCCCACAAGGCCCAAAAAATTAACAATCACCCGACCCTGGCGCTGTATAGAGAACACCGTGTATCATTCATTTCACGTTTCCAAAAGAAAATGACAAAGAAAATCATCTCGCCATAAGATTAGGGCAGAATTCGGTCTTCCTCGTTCACTTGCAATTCCACCACCGGCAGATCGTCGTCGTCGTCATCTCCATCCCCACCGAATGGGTGCAGCTCCTGGAAGGAGGTCTCCTCCGTGGGCGTGCCAGGGAAACCCAACCCCCCTCCGGGGCTGTCAGTGAGAGCCGCCATTCGGAGGTCGGTATCGCTGACGTCACCGCCCCCAACGGCCTTGTTACTGTCATCGTCGTCGAGCAAATCATCATCAGAGATCGATCCCCGTTGCGCTGCGGTCATCTGTGAAGGGCCGTGAGCATCCGAGATTTGACTGAATGACCACGAGGGCGGGTCCACGTGGCGGAACGGGCTGGGTTGCGGTCCGTGTCCGAACTCCTCGTCTTCGAAATCCATACCTGACAGTCGATTGGCTTGGCCCATGCTCTGCTCGCCATACGAGGGGCTGTTGGAATATTCCGGCGGCGAGTCTTCATCCCCGCTCTTCGCTTGCGTTCCAGTTCGCAAACCACCATCTCCCAATTGGTGAGCTGCTCCGACTCCGGCTAATGCGCTCGACGACCCATTGCGGGAGGAGCCGCCGAGACGCCGACCTTCCCCCGACGGAGACTGCCCGCGCGACTCGCTCTGGGAGTCTGCGTCGCTACCTGGACGTGTCGATGCCTCGGTGATCTCCTCGAGAACCTTGCCACCCAGGGGTCGATCGGAACGACGGCGGTAGAACAAGAGGTAAGCCGACGAGGTGACCACACTCTGCGGATCAAGGGGTCGCGACACAGATGAATCTAGGTTACGTTAGTCAGCTAGACAACCAGATCGGCAGCACTTGCGGCAGCATACCATTGTATTCGTTCCATTGACCGGTCATGAAGTTCTTGGCGTAAGCCGTGTAGTGACCACCTCCAAGTCCACCATAGTGGTTGTCCACAGCGAAGAGATCGTAGATAAGGCTCTTGCCTTCCTCCGGGGCTTCGACCCGCCCGCTCATATCGAGACCTTCCACAGGGAAGTCGACCAGAACATCAAGCTTGTCTCGGAAACCGCGGCTGGCGCTGAATCTCTTGAGATGCATGACCAAGATGTCAGGCGTCTTCCAGAGTTCGAATTTCTTGCTAGCCCGGCGATGCTCCTTGCAGCGAGGACAGTACCAGGCGTCATTCTCGGATAGAATCTCTTCCTTGTTGAACTCATCCAAGCACTCGTACAGAGTGACGCCTCTCTTCTTGCGTATCTGCCGGAGTGCGCGCTTCTTGGACAGCTCCGGATCCGGGTGCCTCTCAACGTTGGTCCACGTCGGGCTACCACGGAGAGAGTCTCTGTCTATATCGCCAGAGAACAGAGCATCGTAGGCATCCTCTGTCCAGTCGACCACGATTCCTTCGCCCGGTCGGATCATGGGAGGAGCTGGCTTAACAGGTTCAGGCGCAGGGCGTTTGGCATCGGTAAAGACGTCAGAATCGCCAGCAGCGCTGTCCGGACTCTGTTTACCCGAGCTTTCCTCATCGGATTTCTCAGTGGCTGTTTCCGAAGCAGCATCCGTCTGATAATGCATGTGAGTAAATTCCCCAAACTAAACGATAACGCGATACGATCATTGATACATACCTCCTGCTTCTTCGGAACGGGCTTTGTCTTGATCCTGAAAGACATCCGGGGGTACTCCTTGTGGTCATCGACCGAGGAAAAGCCGAGAGGGACTACCTCGTTCGATCTGATGATCTTCATTTCAAATAAGCTACGAAGGTTTGAAGGAATGGCACCCTCACGGCGAGCTGAGGCATCTTCTTGAGTGTCGTCTGCGTCGCGCATCGAAACATCAACAATCCCATCCTCCCCGTCGACTGAAGACGTCTTGATCTTGGAATCAGCTGATTCTGCGTCATCATCGTTCATGACAACAGTATCTGAGTCTTCCTGGTTGGACTCGGTATCATGGACTTCGTTGAGAAAATCGCGCGTTGTCATGGAAGCCACCTGCGCGAGAACCTTCCGGAAAATAGCATCATAGTCGCCGAGCTCCTCCCTGTTGATGACAACATAGGAAGGCACACCGAACAGGGGCCGCAAGGTGTTCTTCGGGTTGTTCGACCTTGGCTTCTCATAACGATTGAAGATAGGCACAAGCAGTCGATCCGCCCTGGGAGAATCGATATCCGGAATCGCCTCATGTTCTGACCGATTGAAAGAGAAGTAACTCTTCTGGGGTTTGTCTGGGTTGTAGTTGGTCGGAACAGACTCCACCTCATAAATGGCAATATCGTCGTTATTGCTGATCTGGCATTCGGCAATAGAGTTTGCGTTGTCAAACATCTTGTAGAACTTGTGCTTGTAGATCTCAGACATGACCAGGCGTTGAGGATCAGAACCCATCTTCTTGGCGACCAATTCCTTAAGAGACTTGATGCTGGCGTGCTTGTCGATCTCCACATCCACAATAGCTGGCTTCTTATTCAGAGGGAAGTAGAAAATCTCCTTGCTCCAGAGATTTTCAATCGGGAGCTGAAGGGTAAGATTGTTGAACGGGTCAAAGATAATGCTGACCTTGTCACAAGCAGGACAGACGAGAGTAGACTTGTACATGCCAGCGAAAAGATCCGTGACCACGGAATCGTTGCGAGCCTTGTAGATCTCCCAGCATTTATCGGCAAACTCCTTCAATTTCGCTTTGTCGTGGACCATGTCATCCGTGGAGTCCGGCTTTTCGATATAGGGCTTCTTCTGGATTCGGTTCAGGTCTTCCTGAAGACCATCAAGAAGGAACAGCAGAAACTCCTGTGAGTCCTGCTGTCCGTAACCAGAGAAAGCCGGACCATAGCGGCCGATAGTTTGTTTCAGTTGCCTAGGCGCAAAAGATGACTGACCTGCCTCGTCGTAGATTTGGCGGAGCAGGTTGGCATAGGCCTTAGCCACATCACCATTGTGGGCCAAGGGGTTGCTGGGGTTGAGGTCTTTCTTGTACACCTCATCTAAAACCACCTGTTAGTACATATGTCTAAGAAGAGACCAGCCCGGTGAGGGCGAAATACATACTCAAGAAATAGTAGGTCAATTCCTCCACGCTACGAACACACTGCAGGGCAGAGTTCATGTAGCATGTGTTGCCAAGGTTACTCAGACCCGTATTGCCACGGGGTTTGCCATCCTTGCGCCTTCCCCTGGCAGGCTCTGGGACTGGAGATGAGCGCCCACTAGTAGCAGGGCTCTTGGTCTTCACCTTGGTAGACACCTCGGTCTTGAGGTTCCCGGTTGGCACCCCCAGGCGGTTCAGAGTCTGTTTAGAAGCTTCGGATACCCAGTCGCCCTGTTTCCCAGGAAGTCTCTCTTCGAGTACCACGATATCACTGCCGCCCAGCCCGACAAGATCCAACGGCATGCGACCGTTGTATTTGGGGTTAGTAGTTTGATCAGTAGCATCTTCCAGCAACTCCCGCTGCGAGCCTTCGGAAAGGGAAAGAAAGGTGTTGAGATCGAGCACAAGACTGCCCCCAGCGTGGGGCGCAGTTGATGCGGAAGGCGCTGGTGAGGCAGTCCGAGAGGCAGCTGGAGTGACCGCAGCGGAGGTGGTGGCACTTCCGAGACCATCCAGGATTCTCCAGACGCGGACCTTGGTCGACATTTCGATTCTTGCAAGGTTCTTTACTTGCTTCAGCCATTTTTGGAAACTTGTGTGCCTACTGGCAAGATGTCGCACAGGCAGCATGTTCCTCTCCTTGAGTGACTTGGGGGTGGTTCCAGCGGACGGGTTCGTGAGCTTCAGAATCGTGAAGATCGGAGGGTTGATCTCGTATTGAATGTTCTCGCCTTCGCCCGGGGGTGCGGTGTTGTGAGCGTAGCGGACGATGGCGGGAGACTGCTCGGCAAGGCCGTACCACTGCATGATCAGGTCCCAACCTCCCTGGGGCACGATCTCATAGTCCTCTCCAAGCTGCAAGCCCGGTCGCAGGGGGACAAACGGCTCTCCATTCTCGTCCTTGAAGCCTGTGTTGGCCGGGTCAGTGACCAGGACGATATCGGAATTGTCGACCGGGCCAATCTCCCCTTCGGCAGCGGTCTTGTCCGCCTGGTCTGCATGGGTAGAGCTTCGCGCAAACACCCGCTTCAACCACGACATGGACACCACATATCCTTTCTGCTTCCTCTGCATAGGTTGCATCATGAACCGGGTCACTTGCGCCACCTGGTCATCGAAGGAAGGAGGCTCAGCGGATGCGACGGAAGCCTCCGCTTTTGAGTGGGCTCGTGTCTCGGTGGAAGCCGTATAGGTGGACATGCTGGACGGAGTAGGATATACATTGTCTGAAATGGAGCTGTCCTCGTTGCCAGTTGAGTTGTCGTCTCCCGACGCAGAGGTGTCCATCGCATCCGGCTGGTCGGAGTGAGGTTGACCATCCTTCGAGGCGGGAACCTGTTCCATCACCACATCTTGTTCAGTGTCTGACGCTCCGCGAGCGTGAAGCTTTTCGTCCGAGCCCGACATATCGGTCGCGGGATCGCTGTGTAGCGTCAAACCAGCGCAGGCGGCCGAGGGGTAGTCGACGGCACTACCAGTGGGATCCGGGGTCGGGGAGGAATGAGATCTGGTTCCCAAGACTTCGTCCTGCAGGTGGGCGGGAATGTAGCGGGGAGGCGGTGAGGTCGATGAACTCTGACTGCGGTTCGAAGGGGAGGTGGGCGAGGAGCGGCGATGAGGCAAGGCCGAGGAGGAAGAGTTGGAGTTGGAGGAGCGATCGGAGCTAGGAGGTTGACCGTGACGTCTTCCGGCCTGCGAGGCGAACGACAAACCCGGAAGTGTTCCTGGTCTGCGAGGCTCTGCTACCTTACGGCGCTTTGTGGAAGACGTCGTGACGGTGAGCTGCGCACGTCTCGTGGCAGCTCGAGGTAGCACGATAATTGGGGGGAGAGGGAGTGGATGTGGGTTTTGGGTGGATTTCAAAATGGAACCTGTCGGAGAAAGATCGAAATATGTACGGTGTAGGTAAGAGGGAGGGAGGGAGGTAGGGGTGTAGGGGTGTGGTGATATGGTCGAATCCGAAGCAAGAAATTAAGTTACTTTTAGACTAGAATGGAGGGGAAGGAGAGGGTCCGTGGAGGGCAGTGGAAGCAGTGGAATTATGGTGGATGGTGGAAACGCGATGAAAGGGAAGGAAAGAGGGTGGATTCGCTGTTGAAAAGAAATTCCGGCCTCCGTGCAATCAGCGGGAGGAATTTGGTTTAGTCACTGACTGCGAGTAAGTTAGTTACATAACTACGGTAACTACGAAGGTAACTAATTGCACACCGTTAGAACATATGTACAGTGTCAACCAGGGACTTAACTTGGCTTTATTTTGCCTTTTCTTTTCTTTTTTTTTTTTTTTTCTAATTCACTCTTTGCTCTTTTCTCGTCTTTGAATTGCTTCTAATTATATCTTTGGGTGTTCTCAGTCAGGGACTGTGTATGTACCTTCACCTACCTTGTGCAGCACTGTTCTCTCTTGGTGTTTCTATAAGCTCTAAGTGTCCACTGGCTGAGAATGCCTTTACTCTAGACACCAGTCCCCTGCACCTCTTACATTGATCTTACTTCTAATAAAAGCTTGAACTCTTAGCGACTGAGCGGACCCTCTACAAGCGTTCACAGGCTACAAGGCACCCTTCTAGCAACAGAACCCCAGCGCAAACAAACATGTACTGAACTGTACAGTACCATCGCAACACGATCAAATCAGATCCATCACACATGGTCTGGTCGCACAGCTGTTAATCGCTACGGACCCCTAGGCATAAACCAGTCCAATCTTACAGTCAAAACCCGCCAATCAGCTTGACGACTGCGTTTGAGTCCACTGGCATGCATCATCCACCTTACTTTGTACCTTACTTACCGAGATCTCCAGATCTTGCCCAGGTTGTCATTGGCCACAGTGTCCAGCACAATCGGTAGACTAGCTGGCCGGGCCTAGTACAAGATGCTAAGGATGGCACCTCTCCTTTATCTCCAGATTGTTTGCTCATCACTGGTATAAGCGGGTTGTCCATTCCAAATATCCGCATACTTTGAGCATTTATTAAGACTACTCCGCAAAATGGTATGATGTGCATTTAATGATTGGTATTTTCCAGCGCGCAGGGCTCAGCCAGATCTGTGGTAATCTTCTAAATGACCTCCACCGATCTCATGGAGGTTCCCATCAACGTCAGCTGCCACTTCCACAGTCCTTCATCAGGTTTGATGGTCAACTATGCGACACATCTGCACTAATTGGCAAAGTCACCCATCGACCGCTAGATCATACTGTAAGCAGGTTGCAAAGAAAACCCCCAACGCGCGTATAATATAATATTTGCAACCGCATCCTCCCCCCCAGCAACACCCCGTATGGCCTCGATGGGGATGACGATGGTGGGTCACCCAATGGCAGACTGCTTCCGAGGCCGGGTTGCTCTGCGGGCGATTATAGGTTCGGTACCTGCGACATACTACCAGGTATACTTGTGTTACAGGCATATAAGGAGTACTTCGAATGCAAAAATTCTATGAAGAAGGGCTAGAGTCTATCTCGCCAGAAGACAATCTACCAAGCCAAGCCAAGCTAAGAAGTCAAAAAAGGCAGCACCAGGCTACCATCACACCCTCCACAATACCTAAATCATCTATCCCGGCACCGGCCAGCCATCCACATATTCCAGAATGTTATAGCCCAGTCGCGCTTCCTGTCCACAAACCATCAAATTAGCTATTATTGCCCTAGCACAACAAACCCCAAATCACAGAAGAAGAGAGCAAGAGGGGAAAAGACAAACATACATGAAAATCATACCCCACCGAGGTATTCACTCCCAGCCACAAGAGAAGTTAGCATCAAGCCCCAGCAAAACCATGGAAAAGGGATCAGAGCAAAAACTCACGATAATGATAATAAAGCACATCCTCTTCCACCTCCACCCCGAGAACATCATCGTATCGACGATGAACCAGGACCCCCTGGCCCCCAGGCGCATACACCTCCCCATTCGACCCATAAACCACCTCCCCGCCGCCCTCCACTAGGTCCCGGCCCTGCTTATCCACGAACGGACCGCGGGGACTCCTCGAGCGGCCGACCCGGATGCTATACCTGCATTGTTCGGTAGGTTAGCGCAGCGCTTTTATCCATACAGGAATTTCCGAGAATCCATCCCAGCAGAGCTCCAAGCAAGAGCATGGGAAAAAAAAAGAAAAGGGAAAGAGGGCACACATACTCCATCCCCTTCCTCGGCAACCGCTCCGGCTTAAACCCACAGCACTTCCCCCAACTAAACCACAGATAATACCACGGCGCGCGGTAGGAGATAAACGGGCCCTCGACGGGATGCATCCCCGTCGGGTCGCCGCAGATCCCATTGGACTTGGGATTGGGCGGGTGCACCGCCCGCGGCTCGTGGGCGAGGTGCCGCACCTCGCGGTTGCCCGTGTAGTCACTCCCCAGAAGGTCGGGGGTGAGCGGGATTTGCCAGATCCCTGTCCAGAAGGAGCCGAAGGTCAGGTAGCCTTTTTCCTCCGTTGGCTTGGGGCTAGGGGGAGAGGTTGAGATGGGGTTGGGGTCTTCTCCCTTACCCTCATCTTCGGTCTGGGGGGGTTCTTCCCGGGAGACTAGGAGGTGGGGATGCGTTTTGTCTCCCACTTCTTCTTCTTCTTTTTTTTGTGTTTCCTCCTCTTCCGGTGGGAGAGAAGTGATTATAACACTCACGTCGATCGCATTCGCGCGATCCATCGGGTACAACCCCGACCCTGTCCCTACGCCGGACCGGATGATGACTCCGTGATCCACCCATCCCCGGGGTCCCGGGTCCGACGAGGTGGCTACCCCGATGGCACTGCGGCGGCAGCCGCTGTGGCTGGTCGCGTAGTAGCAGTAGTACGTGCCGTTGTGGGCGACGACTGTGGGCGCCCAGGGCGCTTTTCGGTCGCCGATGGGGAGGACGCTGTCCGTGGTTAGGACGGTGCCGATCTTGGTCCAGGGGCCGGAGAGGGCGGGCGCGGTGTGGATGGGGATGTGCGGGCCGGAGCCGTAGGCGTAGTATGTCTTCACGGGACGTACTGTGCGGGGTTGGTGGGCTGCGTTTGGGTTGGGGTTGAAGTTGGAGTCTTGAGCTTGAGGCTCTCGTTGGGGTTCGGGGTGAGAATACGTGATAATGATGCTGGGATCGTGGATGTGGAGTTCTGTTGGGTTGGTCGGGGGATAGACGGGGGAAACTGGGTCGTCATGCCCGGTGTTCGCTTTGTCGCCGTCGTTCGCAGTGTCGGCAGAGTCTGGGAGTGAGCTGGGTGGTTGTGCACGGAAGTGGTTGCGTAGGATGTATAGCACGAAGATGAAAAGCGACAACAGAGCGGAGATGCGGACGATGCGGCGGAGCGAGTGGCGCGAAAGTAATGGTGGTGATGCTTTCCCGCTGCTTTCTTCGTCGAATTCCGAGTACGTCGAGCCCATGCTCAATAGGCGAGGTCTGGTGGATGCGGTAGCGTTCATCCTGTCGAGCGCAACTGAAAGAATTGAGCTCGCAGGATGGCTAACAGCACATTGTGTTCATTGGTCTGGTGGCCAATGCTGGGTTGGTGGGTGCAGATCAGAACCGCAGGGTCTGGATCTTAGTAAGTGTGTGCAATTATCAACTTCTGTTGCTGCCTATATGTGGATGCGACTCTGGAAAAACGCTGGCAGATGGTGTAACAAATAGGTTTTAGATTGTTGCTGTCATTTATAGCTTAATGAGGACAAGTCAATGCTAAGCATTAGATTTCCTCCTACAGGAGAGCAGCATCTGCCGTCATGGTCAGTGATTCATTCGCCATTGGTCATCAAGACCAATTTCTGCACGTACCAAATGGATTGGATCACTATTCCCCGACCCGCCCTGCCAAGGCTAACTTCAATAGGCGCAATACATCAGGAATTATGGTGCTACGTCGAGGTCAACGAGGACTTTAAAAAGGAACGAACTATCAGGGCGGAGAAATAAATTAATTGCCGAAGCGGTGGAGCCGAAAACTACTCCTCCTCACATGCAAGACATCACAGGTTTGCAGTCAAGACATCAACGCAGCCAATCGCACATGTTAATAATTGCAGTGCGATCCATCAAGATCCCGAATGGCGTAGCTCCCAGCATTTCTAAAACATAAACACCAACGCCCAGCGCTTTCCTTTCTCGACTCTGCGCCAAACCGCAGACCACGACAACCATCAACTACTACTCCGTACTTACTACCGTACTTCGATTTTCTCCACCTCGTCCTTGGCTTCCGTCCAAGTCTCCAAGTTCTTGCGCGCCCAGTCTAAGTGACACCGCGCATACGCGACCTGTCACGATCCTCGTCAGCATAAATTCAACCTAGGTTCAGGCGAGAAGAGCCCTACCATATACCGGCGGAGGTCCATCTCCTTATCTTTCTGGAAGCGTTTCAAGTCTTGCAGTACTCCGGCACTCGCATCTTTCACGTCTTTTTCGGACACCGTCAAAGCTTGTTCCAGCTATCGCATCATCAGTCACAATTCTTTTAAACACCTAGACAGTCTTTCTTACCTGTTGCAAGCTTTCTTTCGTTTTTCCTATCTGATCTCGACGAGTCCTCTCCGGATCAACATCCACAAATCCATGCACCGCATGACTGATGCGTCCAAAAATCTTGTTGGCCACAAACGTTCCACTAGATGTCTTGCGGTGTGCGGGAGGCGAGGACGGGCCAAAGTCGGGACGGCGGTGGGAGGCGGCTTGAGGGGCGGAGGGATGGGAGCTGATAGACTCGCCATGTGTAGGAGGAAAGTCTGAGTCCACCGAAGCATTGTCTTCGTGGCTGCCAGGACGTCCTTCGCTCTCGGGCCCGCCCGGAGCACTGGCGGCTGACGAGGCCGACAGCGATCGCTGAGGTCTCGTGGTTGCACCTTGAGGAGAGGAGCGGTTCAGGTATTGTTCAATCCGTTGAGCTTCCATTTCACTGCGCTCAAGTGACTCGAGCAAGGTCCGCTTCTTCGCCAATTCGTCTCGAGTCATCTCCTCTTGCACCCGCTTGAGAACGCGGTAACGTAGAACGCTGCGCACCACGCTGGCAAACTGCGCGCTTTCCCGCATGGGTTCTGCAAAGCTTGCACTCAAGGCGGCGGAAAGCTCCTCAGTCTCGATATAAGACGTATCGGCCGCCTGACCGACCCGTTCGATAGCAGCTGCCACGGTCGGGGATTGCTCTGACAAGGAGAAACCGTTGTACCGTGCCCCCAGCTCCATAAGGTCCGCCGACAAGGACGACAAATGAGCGAGCGTCCGGCGGTTGACCTTTTCAATGTTGCCTTGAAGGAGCAGCTCTAGCTCACGGGTGGAGGCTTCGAAATTGATGAAGTAAGGATCCAGCTCCTTCTCGCTCAATTTCCGCGACTCCGGTGGGAAACGGCCGAGCACATCTTGACTGGGGGCATCGGTCGGGGTGCCGGACGGCGCAGTCCCGGACGCCGACTTGAGCTTCGCCGATGCCGAGGGCACCGGCAGCCAAGCATGAGCGGGTGTGGGATTGGCGGGATCGAGGGGAGGAGCTTTGAGGTTGTTTTTAGGGACTGAAGATGCGGGATGGGAATGGAGGACTTCGCTCTGAGCAGTTGTCAGTATACATCAGGCGGGCGTTCATTGGCATCTGGCGCAACCTACCCAGCTGACGTTGGGGTCCAGGAACCTCCACCAGACTCCGTCTTCGCGAATTTCCTTCATCCGACGACACCGGTTCAGAAACACGGCCAGCATTCGTTTCCGAAGATCGATGATCGCCGTGTCTTCCTTGGCCTTGGTGGGCTTGGCGGCGTAGTCCGCCATGGTGTGTTTCTCCGGAATGGGCGGAACGACCAGCGTAGGATGAAGATTGACAAGGGTTTGGCGCAGCGAGGCGAACTCCGAGTATCGTCTCCGGACTTCAAGGTCCTGCATGCCGTTAGCATCATTCCCAGTACTAAGTTACCGCATTTGCCATACTCCTGTACGTATCGTATAGACGATGAAGCTGCCGCCGCCCTCGTGGTTCTTTCCGGCGTCGGTTATGAGGATCGGCATGTCGGGGTTCTCGTACAAGATCTGCTCTATCCGGCTGTCGTAGACGCTCTTGCGCATGTATCCCTGACCGGTGTGTTGGCTCGTGTACGCTCCGTGGTCATCTTCGTCGCTCAAATCCTGTTGTTGCGACAGGAAGTCGGGAGGGTCTTGGGTGGACGATCGGCTCGAGGGAGAGGGCGGGGTGTATTCGCGATCGTAGAGAGCTTACAGCACGTTAGCGACAAACGTGGCTATAAAATACAGAGCGTGGGGTTCATACGAGGAGAGAGATTGGCCGAGTGCAGGGACTCTGACAGATGCGCCTCGGTGTCGAATGCGCCGTACGGGTTGTTATCCTCGTCGTTCCACATGGTGTTCCGGTGGGGGAGTGGCTGGTCAGAGCAGCCTTGCTAGTTCTCAGCGGACAGGCAGGGGGACGAGGCTCATGGAATGCTAGTTGAGTAATGTGAGACAATCCGATAATTTAAGCCAGGTACGGAATAAATTGAAGGATAAGATCGACTATTGAATGGTGGAACAAACAAGAGAGAGAGCGAGCGAGAGAGAGAGGGAAGGAGAACACTGGATGGAGTCGGCGGCAGGAAAGTCACCGCCTGGAGATGCAATTCGCGGGGATCAACGTCACCGACTCGGGCCGTCCGCAGAGACCATCGCCGTCATCGCTTACTATTTCGAGCATCACTGTTACTACTCAGGCTACTACATTACAAGAACGGATGCATCCCTCCCTCTGAGATCTCAACCAGCCATCAACCCCAATGTTACCACTTTACCAACTGACTTCTCCTGCGGGCCGAGCCTCGTCATCCGGGTTGTTGTTTGGATATCCTTCCCATTCACCACCATCAGCTCCATGATCAGGCCTATTCGAACCAACTCTGCTCGCTGCTCTCGAATTTCTAGGTCCGCTCGTGCGACCGCCGAACATGTCATGTAAGGACTGAGCCAGCGCCGGTCCCTGATCCGGATGCCAGCTCTTAGGTGTTGACGCCTGAGGGGATGGATGAGCCGGAGCAGGATCAGGATCAGGGGCGTTACCCCACGAATGGCGAGCATCGTTATCATGATTGTCATTCGCAGGAGGATCCCACTCATTATCGTTGTTCTGGGTCTCGACTCTGCCATGGTTGTTGGCATGCGAGTCCCACTGGTGATCGTTCCTGTGTGTCTCCACTACGTGGTCTATGTTGCGCTCACGGTCTTGCCGGGGGGGATTCTGCGTAGCTGTATGCTGGGACTTCGTCAGAGCCGGGCCAGGAGGGTTCGTACGACGGGGATTGCCCGGCTCCCTGACGCGGACTTCCACCCAGCGTCTCCCGTTGGCCCTGGCGTTGGACTGGGTGAGGGTGACGAGCTCCCGTGTGCCCTCACGGCGTCGCACGGATCGGCCATGGAGCTGCCTGGACCACCATACGCTGAACAGGTAGGCGCCGATGATGATGGAGAGTAGGAGGGAGAGGAGTATGGCGATGACCACCACGTTGCCGTTCATCTTGGCTTTCACGTGTGGACGGACGGCCTGCTTCAAGTCTCAGTCATATGGAGGGGCATAATAATTCTCATGCTTTCACGTACCGCTACAGGGGCTATGTCAAGCGTAGTTGGGCTGTTTAGAAAAGTCTGAGAACATATGGGCTTTTGCTGTTTGTAGAAAGGGGACGTAAACATTGGCTGATATGTTCATTGCCATGGCAGTGAGCTGAAAACCAGTTGTGGTAAATGGTGTCCTGAGTTGTGTTTTATCATGGTGGAACGTTCAGTTTGTGTACAAGTGAATCATTACTATCCAAACACCCTCCCCCGCCACACTTTTATTTATACCTCTAAATAACATCATGCAGTCATGAGGATTCCAATGCCGCCCGAATACGTGAAATCCAATCATCGTGTATCAAGGATGTCTTTCCGTGTGCAAGCAGAGCTTGAAGCTTCTCCTTCATTTCGGTCACGCGCTCCTGTCCCAAGAGTCGGGAGGCAGCAGACTCCTTGGAGACTGCTACGGTCGCCAGGCTGAAAAGTCTTACTCCCAAAGTGAATGTTTCAGGCTTCGAGGCCCAGCCCAACAGCCCGTCCTTTTCGGTGGTGTCCGCAAAGACATCTCCCAAGCAAGACAACCCATTCGATACCCAGGCGAAGATTGCCTGGATGGAGGCATCATCATATGATGCGTCCGTCAACCGGTTCATTTGCTTGGTCCACACATCAACTTCACGAACGTCATCGATGAACAGATTCTGCTTCTCCTCCTCGAACAGAATTGTGCTTTCCTTGCGGAGGTTAGAAAGTACGGTGGAAACAGGCACAGACTGAGCGATGGAAGTGCTGATCCGTGGTTCGGAGCCAGTCATATAGGCAACAGCTCTCTTGCGAAGCTGCTGCGAGTTGTGGTAGCTTTGAGCGATGAACGCGGAAAGAAGCTCGCTGGCGTTTGATGGAGACAAGGCGACTGCCTTGGACGGGGATACTGAGGAGTAAGACAGCACCCATGAGGCGGTTGGAGCGGCCAGGTCACGCAGCTCCTCGTCGTCATCGTTCAACATGTCGTAGAGGACCAGGTAAATATCCAAAAACGCCTTATCAGTGAGTGGGACCTTTCCAGCAGGACGCAGAATACGGCCAAATGCTGAGACAGATAATACTGCAGCGAGACGGGTGGTAAATTCCTGTGACCTGTTAGCACATACGATACAGACATAATAAACAGTCAGGTGCGTACCGTTTCTTCTCGCATAGCGAAGCGAAGACGAGTGGCCCACTCATTGATGTCGTTCTCAGAACTCTGGTTATTGGAAGCGATAGCCTTGGCAGCGAGGAGACTGCCGTGAAGTTGTAATTCGGCGTCAGACCTATCCCGGTTCCAGATGTGCTGGCTTGAGCCATGCTTAAGTTGGCCTTCTAGTGCTCCCCATGGAAGATCGATCTGAGGGAGAGCCTCATTGCGGCAGTCGAAGAGAACTTGCAACTTCGATGCCAAGGACGCAATGGCTACTGCCTTGACTTCCTCAGGATAGTCTCCCAAAATGACTGAGGAGTACAGGCCGATCAACGTTTTTCCATACTGTTCTCTAGGCCCGAATATCTCCTGCAGCCTTTCCAACAACCACTGACCAGCATTGGGGTCGAAATTCGAGACAGCACGAACGAAAGGCTCAAGATCGTTGATCCTTCCTCCAATAAGCATATGCAAGATGGTGACCCACGAGATCGCCCGACGGAGGAGCGACGAGGCTCGGGTCGTGCTCAGAGACTTCCAGGATGGATGAGATGAGTTGAATACGAAACCTAAGATGTCTTCGAAGGCATATTCAGTGGTCACAGACTCCAAGGTAGAAACCAACCGGACTAATGAAAAAGAAATTAGCAATGCTTTACATTTCACATCAGGAACCTCCTTACGCTCAGAGCCCGAGTCAATACTCTTTTCAACCACATCACTCAGAATCTCCAGAAGCGTAGTCGCGATGAATGGCGATTCTGCGAGCTGGAATGATGCAGCAAAAATATCCCGTACTAGAGAGTCTACGTGGTCGATGCTTTCTGTGCATCGTCAGCAGAAAGCGCATAAGCATACACAAAGGGTCATACCGTTCCAAAAGGCAACTGAACTGGCTGCGAACCGGCGGAGAGAGTACTTGATGCACAATGCTTCGCCATGAAGGTAATCCTGCGTCGTGCTATCTCTCTCGACGCCGATTAAGGTCTTGATATTGGTCAGAATGTCAACACGCTTCAACAATGATGCGTAGACTCGAGCCGCGTGCTCTCTGATACCCCAAACAGGACTCTTGAGTTGTTCGCGGACAAGGCCACGCAAAACCTCGTCATCGGTACCAGTCACATTGGGGACCTTCTCAGCGATCAACTCCAAGGCTGGGAAGACACGCTCAGTGACCATTGCAGTGTCGCTCTGATCGGTAGAGTTGTTCTTTTCGGATGGGGTGAGAAGGGTGGGAAGAAGCTCGAGAAGGCCAGGGTATTTCTGGAACGAAACTCTGGCTCCGGGCTCAGAGCCGGATTCACCACCAAAACCCAGGCCGGTGCCGGTGCGGCACATGCGTGTCAACAAAGCGCGGAACAACATGAGACCAGAGTTGCGGAGGGCCCATCTACCAAGGTCAGACTCTTCTGAGCTAGGGAGGTAAAAGGGATACTCACATAGGAGAACCAAGACGCTCGGCCGACAGTCGTAGGGCAGGCATAATGAAGGGCTCTGTATGGGGGCCAAGCTTGGTATTCGTAAAAATGTCCTTGAGGCAGTTCATTGCATGAACCTGGGGCAAAGGTGTGTCTTGTCTAGTCTTGTCCTGTTCTGCCGGCAAATGGGATATTTCATGAAGCTCTTGTATAACCTGCTGAAACAGTGGCCCACCAGGCTTCGACGAAAGAATTCCGACAACCAGTGCGGGAAGTCCAGCAGAACGGCGGGTGAGCTTAGACGCCGATTCAAAAATGGTTTTCTTGGCCTCCTACAGAATATGTGAGCATCCGCCAAGTCAAGTAACCTGAAGACCAGATTCTTACCTGATAGAACCGGTGGGGCAGCCCGGAAATCGCTGGATCGCTCGACTGGGCACAGCGCTGGCAACAAGTAGCAAACGTCTGCGATACCGTTGAAAATGCACCTCTATGCCGAAGCTCAGCGAGCTGAATGAAGCTAAGAGTTCCCAGCTTATCAAAATGTTGCTCCGTGAGTCCATTGTCACCAGGAGGGCTATACGAGTTATTGGAAAGAGTCGCGTGGAGAAGAAGACTGTATAGGTCAGCAACGTGTCGTGGGCCGTCAAAGAATCCCATACCTCGATTCTCGCAGAGCGCGCCAAGAATAAGAGAGGATATCCTTGGGACCGACGCCCAAGTCCTCGATCGGATCGTCTGTATGACCTTCTGGAGAGTCGATGCACAGGACAGGTCGAACCTCTTCCCAGATCCGGTCACAGACGTGCACGATTCTAAGATGGAATGCCCTCCATTTATCATAGTTCGTGGACTTTTCGGACACCAGGGAATAGAAATCGGAGGTTGAGACAATATATCTGGATGGCGGATTAGCAGGGACTAATCGAATCAGGCAGGAAGAAGGTACCTGAGCGCAGAGATATAGCCGTGCAGAGGTGCATCACGCATAGAAGAGTTGAACAGACCGCCTGCGGAGGAAAGCTTCTGCTCCAGCTTTGCTAGGAGATACTCGACAACCGTTGATTTAGCTTCCCACCACGATGTGGAAGTGTTCAAGCTCTCAGACGCTGCAGCACGGAAGAGTATGTGGTAAAGGCGAGCAACTGTATCTGCGTAATCAGCTCTGCTGGTGTTACTTGCCAGCAGCTCCGCCTTTGACAATCCATCAATGATTTGAGGTTGCCCTGCCAGTGACTCGTCCTGTGGCTGCGAATCACTGCTGAAAAGAACCTCCCGGGGGAAAAGGTTCAAGAGGTACAGAGAGGTCGCGCGCACTTCCTCGAATGGATCAAGCAACAAATCAACCAGTAGCCTGAGCAAGGTGGAACTGAAGATGTCCATGTTGCAGACCCAACGAGTCTTGTTATTATCTGTGGCGCTGTACCGGCTATCAAGTCCAGATTCGATGAAGAAGATAAATGTTTTCAGCGCAGCAATGTGGCGTGGATAAGAGGCTGTAGGTCGCAAGTCAGCTTTGAGAAAGTTGAAGTACTCATTCAAGCATTTCCCAGTGACGGAGGCATCGAAGAAGTTCTTCTGAGCGTCCTTGTTTGCAGTGGCCTTCTCACTCTTCAAGCGATCTTGGTCCTCTAAGATTCCACCTTTCAGACGGACGACCAGCTTACGGACTAAGCTCAATACCTCTCCTCTCGAATAAGACTCTGATTCACAATGCAGAGAGGGCAATCCATTCACAATGGCTTTCATTGTGGCGGATGAGACGGCTTTGGTCGAGGAAGGTGCACTGATCAACAAGGACAGGGTTGCAATCCTAATAGTCATATCGTGGTGAAAGAGAAATTGTCCGATCACCTCACTTTTCAGCACGAGCGCACGGTCGGCGTCAGCAGCCGTGGAGCTGGGTTTCCCGATATAGTCTAGTCGCAACATGAGCAGGGGCAGTAGACATGGCAGGGAGTCTTAGACTTACGATCTTCGTGAACGAGTCCAACCTTCTTTGCTACCTGTAAAGAAGCGAACAAGACCATGAACTCCGCTATGGGCGCATCGCTCATGTCACCCGCTAGCAGACTTTGGAGAGGGAACTTCTCAATGAAAGACCGGAAACCAATTACATCCACCTCAAAGCAAGGCTGAAGAATGTAGTTCGACATATACTCCAGGTCATCGAGGGTTCTTAGTGTGACGTGACGGACAGGTGCCACCCAGAGCGACAGCAGGTGACCGACTTCAGATGTAGCCTTGATCTTCTGAAGAAAAGCAGCCATCAGATCCCCGGATGAGGCCGCAAGCTCCGGTTTGGTTGCGCGTGCCAACAGACCCAGAACAAAGATCTCGACTGTCGTCCGCGAGGTATCTTGTGATGAGACACCATTCAGAGAGGCACTGTGGCTATAGGGGGAGACATCAATCGATAGGGCATCGCAATCTGCCTGATACATAGGGACCCAGCTCTCGGAGTTTGCGTGTAGCCACTGGTCGAGGAGCGATATCAGCTCCGTAGGCGCAATCGCATTCTTGCGGACAATCATCTCAAGGGAAGCGAAGGACGCTTTGAGGCGAGCACGAGGTTCACCAAGCAGGATACTGGGAATCGTGAGCTCGACAATCTTCCTTTGAAGGGAGCTTCTATCGAATTGCTTGCGAGTCTTCGCCAGGAGCAGAACCAAGGATTCCATGACCTGCTTCATTGGTTTGGGCTTGGCATCCTTGTACCGGGTCATAAAGACGTCGAAGACAGACAGCCACGTCTCGTCGGAATGAACGATTTGCCGTGTGGACTCATGCTTAGAAACAAGAGCTGCATCTAGAAAGGCGCTGAGCGCATTACAAGCTGCCGTGGTATGAGAATGCGACAGAGAAGCGGTTGCATAAGTGTCTAGTAGATTATGATAGACCCGGCTCACTTTCCTTCTGGGGGATGTTAGGACATTATCTCACAAGGATAGACAACGCTTTTGAACCAAGAAAGAACGCAATGAACGCAATGGTGGATGAGATGAACAGAGGCCTTACTCGGAGTCATCACATGCCCGGGTGAATTTCACTAAGGCACCCTTGCCGATTTGCTTGAGGGTCTCTTCCGGCAAGATTTGCATATGCTGTGCGATGGGCTCCATCTCTATGAATGCCGCCTCCATTAGGGCAGCAGAATTGGGTTTCCCTTCCATGAGCTGTGTCTTACAGAGATCGCATGTCCAGGCAATTGCGACGACGACTCCGACAAAAAAAGAGATCCAGTCCAATTAAAGATCTTTATCAATCCCCGCGTTCCTGAGCGAATGACTTTTTGCCTCTTGGTGGATTTTCGAGAGCGGGTCTCCCGAAGAGGCCTAGTGTCGGGAGAACCATATTCCTTTTGCCGCGCATCGCCGGAGGAAGGCGGTGGAAGGCAGTTGAAAGGTTGGTTAGCAGAATTCCGTCACGCCGAGTCACGGGGCTGAAGTTTTTGTTCTCCGAGAGAGACCTTAACAAACCCGCAAGTTCCATTTGAACTGTCAGAAGCTCAGTCCAAGTTCTTCCTCTTCCTCGCGACAAGACCTCCCCTACTCAGCAAAGCGCCTGCTGGCCACAGATCCCCTTTTCCTTTTCCTTTTTCTTCCTCCTTCTTTACTTCACTCTCTGTATTCTTTATAATATATCCCATCCCTCCCCAAACATGTCTATCTGGGATTCGCTCAGTGGTCGCAAACAGGACAAGGGTCCCAGCGCCTTCGATCCTACCAGCGCGCAAGATGCCACCTCTTTCCTCTCCGAAATCGCCATTCCCGATCCTACTCAGCTTCATCCCCTTGCTGGCTTGAATCAAGATACCCTCGACTACATCTCCCTCGAAGACTCCGCCCTCGATCAGCTCCCCGGTGACCGTTCGGTGCTGCCCTCCCGCGGATGGTCGGACGATCTCTGTTACGGAACCGGAACTACTTATCTCGCTGGATTGACCATCGGAGGTGCATGGGGTTTGGCTGAGGGCCTCAAGAAGACGCCGGTATCGGCACCCCCGAAGATCCGCCTCAACGGTGTCCTGAACTCGATCACGAGAAGAGGTCCCTTCCTCGGTAACTCCGCCGGTGTGGTGGCCATGGTATACAACGGCTTCAACTCGGGTCTGGGATACGCACGTGGCAAGCACGACGCGGCCAACAGCATTGTCGCTGGTGCTCTGAGTGGAATGGTCTTCAAGAGTACCCGGGGCCTGAAGCCCATGCTGATCTCCGGCGGCATCGTCGCGGGTATCGCAGGATCTTGGGCTGTACGTGTCAATCGTCCCAGTTTCGCTGTCATGCTCACAATCACTAACGGTTTCTCTCATAGGTGGCGCGCAAGGCATTCCTGTAAATGTCACTAAATCAGTTGATTCAGTTGTATTTTAGCACTCGAACTCGAGACGACGACCTTGATCCGATCATGCGTTCGAGAACCCATATGATGTGTATGGCCTGTTTCACCAAAGCGGGAGAGGTTGATTTGTTGCTTCACTTCGACATGTTCACGTTGTATTAGAACGGTTTCTTTCTTTTTTTTTAACTTTTTTCTTTCGCCCGCAATTTTCTCGTCTTACAGATCTCTTCCCTCTGGCGCACAAAGCATCTTATTCGCATTCTCCATGGTTTTGGACCGGCATGGATTATGGATTTCTGTTTCGTTAACTTTCTGTACATATAACGGACTTCTGGGTTTGTGGTTCTTGCGGGCGAAACTGTTGCAGGTTTCATTTTCGTCATTCAAGCAACCTTAATGTTAGTTCACACAATAAAAAGCATGGGACTAATAGCGACTTCAGATCAAATTCTGCGCTTACGGGTTCAAGTTGATAGTAGGATTGTCTTTTTGGGGAGTCGAGCAGCAGTGACAGTCGCTACGCTCTAGGGTCGCATGAGGTGCGACCCGACCATTGCATTGGGATACTCGTAGTTTGACTGCATTACCGGACTGCGGCATATCCGAGCTCGTCCTGTCGAAGGATGCCTCAGGCTACATGACGGAACGCGGGTGTGGGAACCAAAAGCCTCAAATTAACTTGTGCATCAAACCACAATCGCCTGTGGCATGCTACAGTCATTGTCACGGCTTCTAAGAACTCGGAGAATTGCGCAGAATCTTGACATGTCTTTACTTTGCGCATACCAGAATGTATTCCATCGCCGAGACCATTCAAGAGACGATATCTACACCAATCGCACGTTATCTCGGGATTCAAAACGGGGAGAATTTATGGCTTGTGATGGTATTTCTTCGCATCTCAAACTGCGGCTCTTCGTCATTTGGACATTGTGGCTTAGAGCCCGGTGATGACAGCGAGGTTGTGCTTCTAATTGTTCACGATACCTTGACCACTGTAGCCCTTCTATGTATTGATACATCCTTCTGTGATCCGCACCATCCTTAGACCTCTAGCCGCTGAACTATCTCTTAGAGCCGTTGTAGTACTACATATGACCTCTTTGAAGATGAGGCAAGAATATAATAACACGAGTATATATCAAAACTACCTTCGATATACTTCTAAAGTTAGCATTGCTGATGTGTATACTTGCATCTCAAAATAGGCTTCTTGCTCCCACAAGAAAGATAACTAACATTACTATCAATATAGGATTGATTCCGAATGCTTCTGCTCAGAGCGCTTCTATAGATGAATACATCTTGTTATCAACACTATATTGTTATCAAGTATGAAGGTTGTTATGTAGCGACGCCGTATCACTTCGAGACGGCCGACTTGGATAACAACTTCGTGTACTTCAAAGTGACCTTTGTTAACCTCGAGTCCAAGACGCTAAAGTCTTTTACATCAAGGCCAGACGTACAAATCTTGAAGAAGCGTGCCTCTGATAAGTCACAACTCAGCCTACTCAAGCATAGCCTTATTTAGTTTGTTGAGAGCGATATGGCCTGCCCACACGTCTTCAATCCACTGGCCCTTGCAGTGCAGACAACTGTGATTCTGCGCCATTTCCCGTACAGCAGAGCTCTGTTTTTCATCTAATATTCAAAGTTGGATTTCTGTGCCTGAGGGAGGAGAGAGTAGCTCTCCCTCTGGTTATTGAGTCTGAATCAATGAGATGTGCCGAGCTATGACCCGCGCCCCTGAATAAAGCCGCGCAAGCAGGTATGTCCTATTGGAAGAGTAGTTTTCTCGTTGGGCTGCACCGTGCATACCTGACAGACACCCTGCCAGTCTGAGATTATTTCAAATGAGTATTTTGGTTCCGGGAGGGGCGTTGAAGCAAGTGTGCGATACGCCGAACTATCGTGTAGGACTCGAGGTCACGGTCGGCACAATGCATGGAACATAGCTCAAGCCATCTCCATTTCCTCGGGATGTGGAATTTGGGACTTATTCTATCGTCTCAAATCTAATTAAGGTGCCAATGAATATGATATAGAACGCAAGACTAGCACTGACGTTTGGTGTCTGTGCTATTCTGTCATTGAACTGGTCTGACCAGGTCCCAGTGGCTCCACTGGGCCAGTGAGGGCCTCCATATAGCTTCCTATCATGGCTTCTGACTGGGTTTTGGAGTAGAGAGTTTCAGTTTCCAATTCAGTGTCGATAGTCGTCCGCAGCTGGCGATGTTCTCAGAGACACCCACTCCGAAGTTAGAGACTAGGAGATGAAAAGAAAGTTACCAGTGAGAAATTGATGAATTTGGGCTGGATGGTGGAGGACGGATGGGCAAGACGCAAGGGTAGAAGAAGAAGAAAAGGAGGTGATGTAATTTCGAGGTGGAGGCATATGAGTTGGACAAACTATTGAGCCTCGGCAATCCATTCACACGAGTTATATATTCAATCCAACACAAAAGTTTCCGTTTCGACTCAATAACTTGCACTCGCTGGACGTATAGCTGCTAGATCAGAATTCACATTATTCGACAGCGTCTAGAAGTATGATTCACCATGTAGGATTCATCCATGTTAGTGGATATATGAGACCAGATCGGACTGACCTTTCATCGGCTGCGCAGACTTGCTTTTGGGTGAATGCGACTCTCGGGTGGAGCCTCCCTTCCTTGTGCCTATATCTGGATTCGATTGAGAGCATCGAAGCAAAAGTCTCCAGCGCTGGATTAGAGTAGTCTGCAAAGTATAGGTCTCATGTTCATAATACCCATATAGCAAGGCGAGCTATACTATGCGTGCCGCACGGTGGCGTTTGCTAGCCGCGGAAGCGTCCGTTCGGCTGTCCCGGTCGTAAGTAGTAAAGCTGACAACATCGCCCCAGAACAGAAGTAAATAAACACAGACATGGTCTATTCGATGTGATGGTAGATAATTTGGGTTGAATTAGCAGGAGCTTGATATTCTGTAAATAGGGAACGGTAGGTCCTGTACAGCGTGTACCTGGTTCGATCTGATAGTCCAAGGCTTGGCATGGGAGCTTGAGAGGAGTTACTCTTTTGGGAAACTCCACAGGCTGCCCCCGGAAGCCGAAGTCAGGGTCCACGATGGCTGTGTTTCGGCCTGTTTTCTCCGCTGCTCGTGTCAACAGGCAGCAGTTGACGCTTCCGTTACAGACTTGGTTGAAGGAATCACCAATTGCTTCTTCTGGTGATCAATTCGAAGTATGTCTTAGCCAAGCTTCCAGTTGAAACTCTATGCCAAGCCGTTGTGCCACTTGTGCTATATTTGGTATGGTGGGTTACTAACTGATACGATGAACCAGTCCAGTTCCTCCCTGGAAATTGCACTCAACGGCCGTCGGAGAACAGGCATCTGGTTTGTTTGGACACGGCGAAGGTCCATTTCAAGAAGAATAGGGTTGCCTGAATCAATAAGGTCATGGACGTGCTTTCAAGCCATAACGAACTACGGGCGCCTGGCTGTGGTGACAGTCACATCATGATCCGATGGACACCAACGCCTCAATACTGAATGTGCAAGCCATATGGAGGTAGATGTTTCAGCCTACCACTGCCTACTTCTGGAGACTTTAAGCTTCTCGATCTATCAATACCAACCAAGGCTGGCAGTGCAACGTGCATTTCTCCAGCGTCGGTCGATCGCCAGCATTGAAGATGCCCTAAGTGGGCCGCCTTGGCCGTGGAGCCTGTGAGGCTATGAGGCCACTACTCCGCACCTTGGACCCTGATCCATCCTCGCAATACTTCTGGTGCCGGATGGCGCTTGGCCCCGTCTCAATCCTTCATTCGCTGGGCCATGAACTGAAAACCCCTGTTATAAGACCAGCCATGGCAGTCACTCGAAGGGTTTCCCCGTCTCACCACGATGGGTCTTATAAGATTTACCAGTTTGCTCTTCACATATGTGTCTTCGCGCCGATTGACGTTCCTCGCCTTAGTCATTGCGGTCTGGCTCCTTTGTTCTCGCCTTCCTGGTCTTGACCTTTATGCGAACCAACAGGTGGTCAGGGATCACGGTCGAGGCGAAAATGGGGGTCGATTCCTATATGTCTCCCCCTTTCGACACAATCCGGACCTGGAGTATGAGAGAAAGCTCGCCAACGCTCTGCAGGAGCTAGAACACACTGTGCTAGATCAGCAGGGAGGGAACAATGTGGCGGAAGACAGGATATGGCAGATAGCCAAGGACGACAGCCAACGAGGACCGGATTCGGCTTATCTTCAGGAGAGAAACCCTGGCTGGGGGTACACTGTAAGCACTCCGTCAAGCCTCACGTTCATATGTATCGTATCCAGCTAAAGTTATGCCTCTCAGTTGATGAGCGATGCGAAGGCATCCAAATTTGTCGCCGAAACGTTCTCCGCTGTTCCAGAGATTGCCCAGATCTACGAGTCGTATCCCTATCACGTCCTCCGAGCCGACCTTCTCCGCTACCTTCTTCTCTACTACCACGGGGGCTTCTATGCCGACATGGACATCTACCCAGCGCGACCCATCAATGAATGTCCAGCTCTACAATCGATACCCAAACTTTCAATGGATGCCTCAATAGACTCAGCCAACGTGTCGCTTGTGGTAGGAGTGGAACTGGACGAGCCCTATGCCTCCCCACAAACCATGAGCTATTGGCGCTGGACCCGAAGCTACGGACTGATCCAGTATACGATGTACGCCCCGCGCCGATTCAGCCCTCTGCTCCGAGAGATCATTGTTCGATGCTTGTCGCACACCCGGCAATACTACCGTCAGCACAGTGGATTTCTCAACAGATTCAGTTATGACAAGAACGCCATCCTGGGGATCACGGGCCCGGATGTTCTCACGGACGCGATTCTCGACGCCCTCTCCGCATCGCTGCCCGGCTCCCATCCGTTTGTCCAGAAGTCTGTGGGCATGGATCAGGATACCGGCGATTTGGTAGCTCCTGCTGGCAAGATGGAGAGAAGAGTCACCTGGGCGCCCTTCCATGATCTCCATGAGCCTCTGTGCGTTGATGCCAGTGAAGCCGTTCCCGAGACGCCTATGGGCGGGCTTTGCGTGGTGCCGATCAGTGTGTGGGGGAACGGGCAGCGGCACAGCAAGGCCGAGGGATTTAACAGTCCACATGCTTGTCTGAACCATCGGTTCGGAGGGTCTTGGAAGAAGGGTTGGCGCGAACGGTTGTTCGGATGATAGAACGACCCAAAGGCTTGATCCAACAGCGCCTATGATGAAAATGTATTTAGAATCAACAATGAACAAAATCTCCCTGCGTATCCACCAACTTGAGCAGCGAGTAATCGACACAATTCGCATCATGCTAGCCACAAGCCCATAGGCCTTTTATTTCTTGTTCTTCAAGCCAGCGGTGTATTTACGCACACAGCCTGCTCGTATATCGTCAACTCCTTGAAACTAGATCCAGCAAGATCATTGTAGATGAAGACTTTCATGTGCTCGAGATTGTTCACTGCGGAACTGGGGACCGCACCCAGGCGGCTGTCGAGCCTCTGTGTTGATGACCGCGTTGTCGGCTGCTATGACGGGACCGAGGGCAGCAGATTGATGCAGCGGAACTGTATAGGTATACAATGTGTACTGCCTAATTGGAGCATACTGACCGCGATCTCGGCAGCCATCGAAGATTCTATGGAGGTTACCCATTGGACCACATCGCGGCTGAGCAATGGCAATGCCCCCATGAATCAGTGCATACTAGGTAGCTATGACCGATACCACTTGACAAAGATCGTGAAGCCCAACCCAACAGCCAATCCGGCAAGAACTCCCTCCAGAAGCCCTCCATTTGCGATACCACTCGCTTGCTGAGACTATGACGATCAGTCCACTCGTCACACTAGAAAAGGGTGGAAGTCGTACCTGTGGCGCAGGGCCACCCTCAACGACCTGCGCGAGAGGTAGCTCTGGCTCATATTCCACCTCATCATCCCTCCCAAGCTCCTTGTAGTATGCCCGAAGTTGCCGGATTTTCTCGCGCACGAAATCCTCCCGTCGCTTGTGCATCTCCGGCAATGTGGTGACCGCATGGACCCTGTGTGCGATGCTTGATCTCGGGCCCCAGCAATATTCATCGAGTAGATCCCAATATATGAGATCTACGGAAGCTCCCATGTGCAATGCCAACGTGAACCACGCAGATCTGTCTTCGAGGGACCGGCGCATTCGAACTGACAGGCGGTCGTCTGATTTGGTCAATGCCCGAGTCCGTTCTCGCTCTTCCAGTGCTTCCAAGAATATGTTTGCTTTCAGGAGAAAGGATTGCAAGAAGACATCGGGCCCGTCTTGGTTGACTAGCGAATGTGGCCGGCGTAAGAGCAACCACCACGGAATGCTGGCCGCGAATTGAGAAGGCGCCGCGTAGGTAAATTCCCAGTCCAAGACGCCCACAATCCGCAGTGAGTCGTCTACAAGAACATTCCCGGGGCAGAGATCATCGCAAAACAGCTTGAAGGGGCCGCAGTCGTCCTTGGGGATGAAGTTCAGAGCGATGGCCTTCATCAATTCTCGGCAGGCATATTTCTCCTGCAGTCTTGGGAGTCGTACACACTGTTTCGCTGTTGTTCGAGATGAGTTGACTGCAGTTCTAAGAGTGATGCGATGTAGTCGATAGATGTATGGAAGGTTCTTTGTGGTGTGCAGTCCTTCAATCCACTAATTCTTATCAACTCGTTCAGCTCCCGAGTCAGGGGTCGCCCATCAACAATCGTCTTCCCCAGATGGTCTTCATTTATGCTGCCAATCTTACTGAAGTCGAGTCCCCAGCGCTGCAGCAGTACTTCTGCCATTTCTCCATACAGAGTCTTGAGCGTCTCTGGGTCGATAGCGGGATCCAGAACGTCATGCTTGTCGGAGAGATCGTCTTGTCTTAGTATGTCCGACATTTTCCTGCCCTCAATCCAGGTCATTATGATAAAAGGACCCAGGCCAGTTGAATTCTCGTCGCTAGTGCCATGAGCGATGACCCGCGGCACAGGAATCTTGGTCTCTTTCGCAATGTAATTCATAACGAACGCCTCCCTACGAACCTTCTCGTCCAGAAACATGGATTTCCCAGGGAGGGGAAATCGAATCAACCAGTCCTCATCCTGATCGTCCCAGTTAAGTCGGAAGCTGAAGTTGAAAGACCCGCAATGCATGGAATGTAGCATACAATCATCCCGTTGTCGATAGCGATTCGCGAGTTCGCAGATTCCGGCCCCTGATTTGGAAGCCAGTTTGATCCAATCCAGTCTCAAATTGTCGACAGCGGTGAGGTTGATATCATCGAAGTCCATTCAGATGGTGCAGCCTGGGCTACAGTAGGAGTATACGAGTCTCCGGTAGGGAGGAACACGTCCAATAAGTACCCCCTGCAGCGGAGTTGACTATAATCCGAGCCGGGCCTGCAGTCAGCGATCCAAGAGCTTTTTGAAGAGCGTCGAAAGATTGATGGGTCTTGCCTTTTAAGGTCTCGATGCTCAGATACTTATAGTTGCTCATTTGCATGCATTTCGACCTCATCCTTCCACCGCAGGATACGCTCAACAGAGACCCCACGGTGTATAGGTTCCTCAACTGGCTCATCGCCTTGGTCGTCGAACTGGTCAATAATCCATGGATGCATCTGAAGTCGACGAACGCCTTCAATGTTCGCTTTACCATCATCGAGCCAGATGCCGTCGTCGTAACCTCTATGCCAATTGAATAAGCGCGATGTTGCAACCGCTGATTGTTCATCAGCAAGGCGCCGCTCGGAGTAGGCAGACTTGAATGTCAGCATTATTTCCCCAGTGATGAATCTCCCGCTGTACGTACTTAGTAGTATCACTTACAGAGTGGGAATGACATAAAATGTCAGCCTCCACCCTCGTAGATTCTTTCTGCGGGCCTGCCGGAATTCTTTCTCCCGAGTCCAATGCCCAATAGTTCCTCCAAGAGATAGGTACGTGCATATGTTCAAGGTGTGCCCTTACCTCCAGGCTGAGATTTTCGACGGTTGTTGTGCCAAAGGGAGGTGCAGGCGACCAGGGCACTGGTAAGTTTGGTCGGCAAAAATAGGAAGTCTGAAACTCCTTTGCTCTGGGAACAATAGAACCTTCTAAGTCCCCTGCATTATACGCTATCTGAAGAAAGGACTGGGTCGTGTTGGTCCAGAAGGCAGCTACTAGACATATAGGCGGAAGACTGTGAAGGGCCAGGTTCAGGAACGAAGTTGCCTGGTCGTTGCATACTGCAGCAGCCCATAAAAGGCTTAAGTGAGGGTTCATATTGGTGATCGCAAGTAGCAGCTGCCGGTTGTCAATTTCGTCCATTTGTGAGAGAGCCTTTCTCACTCCCAGAGACGCAGCCCCAACGAGATTGCATGGAACGCATGGATCGAAAAATGCGCTGCAGAGCAACGAATCCAGTGCATCCTGTGTAGAGCTAAGGGACAAACATTTATCCGATGCATCCATAGAGTTCATAAATGACACTGCCTTGCGGTCTCGGTAGAGATTGTAAGCGAGCAGTTGAGATATCTATAGGAGGAGCGAGCTTAGGTGAGGGTGCGTGACGTGAGGTTGACATCAAAACAGAGACAAATCCGATGAGCAGTTCTCCCTGCAAACCTTCTGACACGCAAAAGTCTATAAGAATATGGAATGCAAGAAGAGAATTCGGTATGGCAGGCTCCCAGTTCCGGCTTCAGAGATTTGTTAGCCGACAAGAACCAAGATCAACACAACAAACATACCGCTTGCGTGAGGCCCCTTGTCTCCGAAACATCCATGGCGAATAGAAGGCGCCGTTCTGATTTTCAACTCGAGCTTCCCAACAATCCTGCGTGACCATGTCCCAGAAGGATTCTTCCATCTGCATGCCTTGATCATGCAGGATTTGGCTGTTCTCACCTGCCCTTTGTAATATCTCCACCCAACGGCAGGGGATGATGTATGACCAGGCCAGAACAATGCTTGTAAGATACCCAGCGCGAAGAGGCTTGGCACAAGTAGGAATAGATACTTCTGGTTGGGTCTCAGCTTTCGTCCTATAAAATACAGGTGCGGGGCTTCCGAAGCACTGGAGATAATCGATGAACTTGTGATCTTGCTCGCAGTTCGAGTCTTCTGTCGTTCTCATTTGCAGAGAAGACTTCAGAACAAGGAAAGATCTTGCTCTTCCTGACAGTTGAACAGCCCCTGGGGGACAGGCATAGAACGAAGGGACATCTTTGAGGAGGTCTAAGAAAGCTGTTATGTAGGAATGGAGAGACTCTGTGCCTTCTAGGCGTGTAGATGCGGCGTTTTGCCAGTCGTTGATCTTTGACTGGCAGCAATGATTGAAATGTGCTGCTGTCGGGCAGACGCCGTCACCTGGGGACCAAGTCACGTCGCTGTCACTACTTGATTCATCACTGTTATCGAATGGATTTGCGCTTAAAATATTCCTATGCTGGTTCAAATTGCTAGCAGCCAATCGAAGTCCCGAGTCGCCGGTGTCCATCGACATAGCGGAGCTTTAAGTGCCATAGAGGGAGCTGTCCTCGAAGGGTGGATAGGTGAAGGGATGAACTGAACCGCAGGAGGAAACAATGGGTTACAACCGAGGGGATATACACCACGGCGGGACAGGCGGTGAAAGAGAGAGGTTCAAGCTAACGGGTGAGATACAATGTCTACAGACTTACTTCGTCTTGAACGACTTACCCAGCACTTATGATTCGCTTATGAATTGATAAAATATAGGTCAGAATTCGACCAAGTTCGTGGTTGTGTCCAGTTCAGAGATCTCCATTGCAAGATTAAATTCCATAGACGGATAAAGTATCTGCCAGGGAGGGAGATTGTACTCGACCTACTACACGATTTATCGCCAACTTACAGTACATTAGGTACACACTTTAGGGAGCCGAAATCAGCGCCCCCCCCTTCGAGAAGAGAATAGTAAGTAGTATTGGAGGGGATGGTCGGTTGAAGAAAAGCAAAAAAAGAACGGGTATAAGAAGAAAAGTATATTATAATGTTGTGTAGTAACGGCGAAGTAAATGGTTACTGTCGCAAGTTCAAGCAACCTCGACCGCGTTCTGGAACGCGCGTGACACGTGTCAGCCTTTCTAAATTAAGGCCACCAGTCGGTCGAGGATGATGTTAATTATACTCTTCGACTAACCGCTTCGCGTCCTTCAGATCTTTTTTTTTATACCACATGTTGTGTTCATCGGCGTACCCGAGCCACTTCACCAAGTACTCGAATTACCGTTTCTGAGACGTCGACTAAGCAGAGTCTCAATCTCGTACGTATCTCCATTCATATGTTCTGTCCAAGCTAGATATCACTGGGCTTTGCTTGTGGGGCCAAAGGTGGAAAAAGATGATGGCACGGGTCTTCGTTACCATGCAAAGGAGAGAGTGGGTGCGGGTGGGGGGGTCTGAATGGCTATTCGAGGAGCGCCCGTGTGAGCTTACTCCTACCAGCATGTTACTTGTGCGTATCATGGTAGGCAAGGTGGCGGATGGCAACCGTCTGAAGAGAGATCCTGCGGCATAATCCTAGCCGGCAGGGTCAACCAGGTTGGAATTGTGTTTCGGGTAAAGGAGGCTTTGGAAACGCTTAAACTCGACCCCAAGGCTTTAGGCACAAGCGCTGTGGACTGGCTGAAGGTGCGCAATGAGGCAATGAGGTATTGTCAGCTGAAGAAAGACCAGCACCGTTTTGATGGCCAGGGCGAGTTTAACATGCGGAAGGCTCCAACCTATGACTTGATGGAGGGGAAAAGAAGATCATTGCATAACGCACGATCCAAGATGACTCTAGACGTCTCCAAACCATTTCTGACGGAGTCGTTCCATAGCCAGTTCTTCAGGCATTGCCTCCAGGAATTTGTCAATCTCATGGACCCAAAAGGAGTTCTGGGGGTTGACCTGGTCGGCAGAAGTGTATTCCCAATATGACGGATGCCAACCAGCAGTCTCCCAGTCAATGATGCCAACGATATCGTCTTCGCGAACAAGAATATTAAGGCTGCTGAGGTCACCATGAGTAAAGGTCAACGGCTAAGATTTGCTTTGCTGTTGTTTGATAAGTTCCTGGGCATCGACGTGAAGTTTAGAGTTAAACTCCAATCCCATTCGTAGATGACGATGAAAGTCCTGAATTGTGGCAAAAGGCCCAAAATCCAAAGAAGGGCCTGATATACGGCAGTCATGTAACGATCCACCATCAACTGAAGCAACCCCCATGCCTTCGGGGGGCCGGAGATCCCGCATCTCACGAATCGTTTTTGCTAGAGCTGAGAGAAGCTTGGCTTTTGATTCCTCACTTCGTCTTACCCAGCCGTTGCCAATAATATCGCCTTTGATCCTTTTCATCACAATGTAAGTCACCCCGGAACGTGTGAATGCGCAGAAGATCTTTGGAACCGGGATGGATGTATTTTGCGAGATGAATCGCATTGCTGATGCTTTAGCCGACCGTACTTGACACATATACTATTCGTTAACATGAGAACATTTCCCTCTCGAGGTCTAAAGCACTTGAAGCTTTTGATCGCCAAAAGTGTCAAACACCGGTAGATTTTGCTGTCATTGACTGTGTTGGATGCGCCCAACGAATGGCGCATGGCGAAGAGGGAGACCCTTTTTGACTCGAGGACATTATGAGTGCATCCGGGAAGTCTTGCAGTACGTGATCTGCAAAAAAAATCCGACTGTGGAATATAAGGATCTGAGAAGGCCTCGTTGTGTCTAAAACATATACAGCAGTAACCGCGGGTACAAGTCTGAGATCCTTCTGGGAGCCTTGGATGTTTTCAGGCTGGGCCCCTTACACGTGATTTTACCAGACCATGGCTTTTATTTTCGGGCCGGTACGGAGTGTCCCGCACATTTTATCCTCTAATGTAGTTGATCATCGTCGTTATACTAAGGATACAAAATCACTCTCCCTCCTCAAGTTATCTGTTTCTTATAGCACCAAAATCTGTAGGGCTCAGTCGCCCCACCTTGCAGCACAGGCGGGAGACAGCAGAGCACGCCGCCCAGGCTCGAAGATCTCGAGTAGGTCCATAAGGTCTGTGCCTAGATTTGGGGTCAATCGCTATCAGAGAAGTCACACAAAAGTTATATCTGATTTCCTAGTTAGCCGCGATCAAGAAGACCTATTCTGCTTACGTCCTTGGCCCTTGCTTGCCTGCGAACAATAGCCGTATACTATAAATTAGTTACTGTCTACAAATGACATCTAGTTACTTGGTGCATAGAGGTTAGATCAGCCCACTGTATTCGTGGTTCAAGCCAGTGATCGCTCTCCAGGCGACTTAAGAACGACGATGGTGTGTCAAGAATGGAACTTGAATTGAAGCCTAATTCATCGCAGTCATTGGCTCGTCTTCTATACGCCGTGTTCATGGTTTCTTCTTTGTCCGGACAACATGAGGGCCCAATTGCGCACAAGCAGGAAACTATAAAGTCATCATGCGTATCTTCTCGCATGCAAGATTTGAGGTACTTGTGCCATTATCTTAAGTTCGAGAGATGTGAATGTTAATCTACCATTTCTCAAATTCTGGAACCCCAAGTTCTCAATTGACCTCCTGTGGCTGCAATTATTGATTGCTCGCACAACCTCTTATAGGAACGAACTGTACAATACAGCAACACAAAGAATACCATCATGCCCAACCTCCCTGTTATCCGCCACCCCATCCGCATCATCAAATCAACCTCTCCCCATCTTCAAATAATATACCACCTCATCTACCCAAGCAACTCCCTCCTTACAACAGTCCACCCCCAACAACCCCAGCAACCAACAACGCAATCACTCCCACGGCCTTCTTACTCACACCAACAGCCACATTCCCCCCACTAGTCGAGCTGCTCGACGCACTCGACCCCGTCGCGGTCCCGGAGCTCTTCCCCTTCTTCGTGGAGGAAGACGACGTCGCCGACGCCGTCGCCACGATGGTCCCGGCCCCGGTGGCCGGGACGGTGCCCGTGGCGGTCGCGTTGGCGCCGGTGTTGCACCAGACCTCGCCGGCCTCGGAGGCCTTGATGAGGCACTCGGCCAGGGTGTGGACGGTCTGGTCCTGGGCGAGACAGTAGTAGTCGCAGCTGCTGTAGGAGACGACGTCGGCGGCGCCGCAGCAGCTGCTCATGATGGCGGAGTTGTTGCCGGTGCTGGGCATGGCGCAGGCGGCGTCCTTGATGGGGATCTCGTAGAGCTGCTGGTGGCAGGTCGAGGTGGCGGAGGCCGCGGTTGTGGTGGCGGTGGTTGTGAGAGACATTTTCCTTGAATGAATGAATGGGAGTGTCGATTGTTGTCTTGTGAAATGATGATTGGACTCTCAGGTAGGTAGGTATAGAATGAACGCGTGTTTGAATTGAATGAATCAGTTGGTTGAACGATTGTGGAGTGGTCTGGTCAGGGTTATTCAGTGTTGCGCAGGGTACTTATAAGGAGGAGAGGGCTCTATGCAGCTGCCTGAATTCCAGACCAGGGACTGCTGTAGAATCCTTAGCCATGGATTGATGGCTAAGCGGAAGATTACTGGCAGGGAGGGGGCTGACCGCTACGACTGGCCCCCTGATGGACACACATGCCTGCCTATACTCCACTGGGAGACCCGCCGTCTGGTCCAAGGGACCAGTGGCCGCCAGGGTGTATCCATTTCTGCTAATTATGGGTCGGCGATTCCAGCCGATCCCGTCTCAATGCAGTTGGCTGGTTGTTCAGTCGAGGACTATAGGCTGTATGATGGCTGTGCCGAAGCTACTTCATATCCTTGGGGCACTTATAGTGGTATTAGCAGATACGCAGGTTTCAGATGACGCGTCGTTTGCTTCGATCGATGAGCATTGACAACTATCTTGCCCTTATTCTATTAGCTAGTTGAGCATGCAGGGACAGGGCATATAGCGACCGGTCAGGCGTAGCCTCATTCGGGAACATGTACAAGGCTTCGAGGGCGCCAGCGTCCTGATCTACACCGTAGGGTCTGCAGCCTGAAATGCAGGAACGATGTCCAAGCAATTTGTCGACAAACAGGCTCTTCTCGATCAACGAGAATGTGCCATTGACGCTCATTATCCGTCGGAAGACTCCGCCATGCATGGCACACTACTCCAACAGGTTACGGCCTGTTCAACAGCAGAAGCCACCTCACAAACAGGAAGGAATAGCGAGCCGGGCTCCTTGGCATCAAAGCTTTTCTTCTTTGCCAAGATATCGAGGATATGACTTTTCCCAGATCCCCTAGTCTAGGATCTGTAGTTGTTGGGTGAGGCGACAGACCCGGACATTGCCTTCGCTTAGCATCTGCCAAGAGGTATAGCCTGGCATAGCCCGGCGTATCCTTTGCCTTTTGGCTATTGATATCGACGGGACATAGCCACCATGGAGTTGTGACTTTGTCTGGCTTTAAATAGATTCGTTGATCTGTCTTTGAATAGTGGTGTGGTGTGAGAGATGAGAGCGGGTCTGGCGGTTAAGGATTGAAGACGGGGTCGATGAAAGGTCGATCCAAGGCTTAAGTGGAGAGGCCGGGTAAAGTTTATTCAGACCGATGCAGCATGGATGCATCTTTCCATGGTCCGACATTCATGGGACACCTTGGCAGCTCTTGTCACATTGTTTGTGTTAGTCGAGTTATTTGAAGTGTATCAACGTCGACCTTAGTAATTGATTGTTTAGAATAGCAATGAAATTCTGTGTGTTTTCTGCTGCATCAAATTTCTGGTTTCGTTCACTCAAGCCACTTCCCTGCTACACATAACACAGGAACCCAGCAATTTATTCAAGCTTTTCGCCACAGGGGAGCATAAAGCCTCCAATAGTAAAGGTAGGACTAAGTGGACGACAGGATACCCATTCAGCGACAAAGGCTCGGCCAATTCTCCTCAAGAGAAATTGCTCTTATTACACGGAGAATGTCTGCCACCGGAGCAGCTGTCAATGGCAGTCATGCACTGCGAGAGCTAAGCTCCCTGGACATTCATGGATGCTCATGGGCAACGTACAAGGCTTATCCGGCCACTGCATGTGTCAAAATGAGACGTCATACAGACACGGTTGACCACATGGCCATCTCACTTGAGTCAAACTATTCGAGCGCAATTTCTCCGTCCAGACATGCAATGTCCGAGGCTGTCGGTCGAAGGCGGCTGGCTGGCTTGGACTTGGTCACAAAACGCTAAGCATTTTCCAGTCCCACCCGCCGCGATGATCTGCAATACCCTACCATATCCCATCCAGCACAATGGCGACAGACCTCCGAGGCACGAATAACTCGGGCTTAAGCGTTAGCACTGCGAATGCGACAATCTCACCGACTATGTGAGCCAGAATCCCCATGAAAGAGCGGTGACCAACCCCATCTGCTCCATTCTTCAGCTCGTATCGATTGGGATCGCTCCGAAACTTAGTCCCCTCCGCACGAACGCCTCGAGCCCATGTGGTTCCCCCGATTGGAACCAACAATACCCACTAATGCTTGTCAGGAAATAGTATTGAATGATGTGAGCAAGGTGGAGAAAGTCGGGAACATGATGCGTAGAAAAAGCCCAGCGAACTGTCCAGCTAAATACCCCTCGATGCGCATTCGGTCACTTATTTTGTGTTGACCTGAAATCCTTCCCGCTCATTGCACTCGGACCGCCGTTCAATCGCAACAATCATGCTCAAACACACGCTCACCTCTCTGGCCCTCTTCGCGGCAGGAGCCTTCACGGCCACAACCAGTCCCGGTTACTCATGGAACATCCCTTCGACCGTCAGCGGGGACTCACTCTCGTTCGGAGAAAATTACGCGGTGTTGAATCTCGACCTGATCGATATTGTGGTCTCGTATGTGAACACTACTACCGCGGGGGCGAGCTGGATCAATAACACGGCGCGGTGGATTGACGCGTGAGTTGTACTTTCATTTATGGACTATCTCGGGTGCTGAGAGAAGCCACGACGAGCACTGTGCAGTGTGTAGGCAGAGCTGACAGCCAGCAGCGTTCACAAGCAGTCGCCTCCACCCTTGAGCATCTTCACTCGGATCTACTTCGCCAACACGCAGCGACCCGAAATCAGCGCCAACGACCCTTTTGCAGAGGCTGTGTCCCTGCTCGGCAACATCACTGAGTCGAGCCCCGAGGGACAGATCTACCCTGCTTTCCGGCCTCTAGATGACTGGGACGTGGTGTTGCAGAAGATGCGGTACTACGCCGGTGCAGGCAATTCGCTAGAGGAGATCCTCGCGAGCCAGAAGATCGACACGGTGATTTTGGTGAGTGATTCCGGTTTCCTCTAGTCTCGAAAGGAAATCGATCGGAGAGGTGGACCTTCCCTATTTTAGCGCTCCGGCTAGTGCTTCATTAGTGCTTGTGGTGCCGGATCGACCATGATCTTTCTGTTTTGATTTGTTGATTTGATCGGGTAGAACTAACGCGTTGGTCCGATTTTCTAGTCTGGGATTCGCACGTCGGGGGTGGTGTTGAACACCGCTCTTCGTCTCTTTGATCTCAATTACAAGGTGTAAGTCCGCTTGCGTTCCGCGTCGGGTGACGATAAGGTGGCTGATCGCCTCCGCTCTAGATATGTTATTTCGAACAATACCATCGAGACTCCCTCGACCTACGCGTCCCAGATTCAGCAGACAATCCTGCAGGGCATTCTGCCAGGCAATCCTATCGACGTCATCACGATCGAGCAGGCCATCGCCGCGTTAAATCGATCAGGTCCGGCTGTATACTAGTTCCGACTCATTTCGTATCGGTGGATGGATGATAAGTTTGACCGTCGAATGGCATATACTGTATACATTAGAGCAGACATGGTTTTAGATGATGCTCGATGATTCTAGATAGCAACCTGAGTCTAGACTGGAGGCCTCTCCTTGAGGGTATTTGTAAGAGACAACACGACATTCGGAAATATCCATAGACGGCGTGCTAATAAAAGCAGTCTAAGGTAATTTCCCGGAAAAGAGGGGGAGGTTAACTAAGAAAACTAAAAGAATAAGGGGGAAAAAAAAAGAAAGACAGCAAGCCACAATGCGTGATGCATGCAGTGTCATCACCAGGGGAATAAATAGCCGAAATCACGGCAGTAGCTCTGTGCTGCCAAATCGTGCAGATTAATTCCAAGATAGACATCCTGACTCGCGTACAGTGAGACTTCCTCTTTTGAATCTTACAAATGCATCATAAAGCGACCTCCGACGGCTATGAAGATATGAGACTTTAAGGCAAGGATGATATCAATCGTGGTCTGACTCCCGGCATAGCCTACAGTAGAGTAATCGGTACAGTGGGGTTGTTAGCGCCCAGGCCCCGACCGAAGCTTATCGCTGATAAGCCCGGTTGTGATTGTATCCTGATTCTGTCCGATCCAGGGCAATCTTTAGCGCAATTCGAGGTTCGGGGTCGTCTCGCCATTTTACACGATAAGAATGACCCTGTGTGAAGGGTCTGAACTCCGAAGGGATCAAGTCGATGGTGCATGATTGTATCCAAGTATGGTCATGGTTAGTCACCTACTCCATTTGCGCTACTCCGTAGTCGAGTCAACAAGCAAAGTTACCATGCCCTGACTGCCTACTATAAGGACTCCGAAGGGTAGCGCGATATCATCCGCCCTAATATTCGAGCCCTCATAGATCGTTCTTCCTTCCCGAATTCTTGCAAGAAGTCATTTCATTTCGTTACTATCAATTCCACTTTCGTATTTCCTAACACCGGCTAAGCATCTCCCAGATGCCCTTCTCAAGCCACCCGATTACAACAGTGCTAGCTAGACAGATCGTTCATTAGTATACCCCCCCAACCTGGAACCATAACACCCATACTCCAACCCAACCCAGTTCCAGACCAACCCTAGGTACCTATTTCACCACCGCATAAACCTCCAACGCATCATGCAACCGCCCAAAGACACCCCCATGCCACCCCTTAATCAACGCCCACTCCTCCTCGGGCAACATGACACTGAACATGCGCAACCACGCGCCCACCAAGAAATCCGCATAACACGCGCGATGCCCCAGCACATACGGGCCGCCCCCCGGGTTCTCCTTCACGAACAACTTGGCCAACTCCCCCAGCGTCTTTTCGAACGACGTGATCAAGTTCTGGCGATACTCGCCCTCGCACTTGAAGTCCTCCCAGCTCGACACCGGCGCACCCGCCAGCACCGCCCGCCGCACGAACTCCGCCTTGGCCGTCGCCTCGGTGGCCGGGTCGAAGGGAAACCCCTGCACGGTGAGCTGGACGTGCGCCGTGAACGCCGCGTCGACGTGCACGTTGAACCGGGCGTACGCGGCCAGCGCCGGGTTGTTCTTGGCGTTGCACTCGGAGAGCGGGACGATGGGCGGCGGGTCGAGCGGGAAGGTGTAGTCCAGGGGTTGCGCGGGGAAGAGGTCGCCGTCGCCGGCGGTTGGGTAGGTGGTTTGGAGGTAGGTGGCGATGTCGAAGGAGTCCCCGACGAGGGCGGAGGTGTTGGGGTCGTGGAGGATCGGAAGGGTGTAGAAGTCGCTGCCGTCGGCGAATTGGCGGCACGCCGGCACGTTCAGGCTCTGGCGCACGCTGGCCACCTCCGGCAGCGGCACCCAGGTGGTCTGGTAGGGCAATTTCTTGAAGTTGAGCGCGAATCGGGTCTTCCAGGGGTTCGGGGAGCAGGCGTTCTTCGCGGCAGGAGGGCGTGTGGCGATGTCGTAGAAGATTAGAGGGGTGGTGGGGGTGGTTGTTGTGGTAGTCGTCGTGGTGGTGGTTAGTGGCATTTTGCGCGAAATGGTGATTGTTGAGAATGGATTGATAGAAGGAATTCGCGCCTTTGCGTCTATGGGCTGGATTTGATGTCTTTGAGGAGGTCGATAGCCTGATAGTGATGATTGGGATATGTTTATATACTTCTTACCCCAGGTCGCTTTTCATAGTTTTGTACACAGTACAGTACCTAAGGATTCTTCACAGTAGAGCTGGTTACACTGATGTGGGGTAACTCAGAGTGACGCATGTTGACTCATTCTGAGTGGTACTGACTGTCCTTAAGGCTCCACCGCTGCTCTGCATTGACTTTACATCAACTTCTTCTGTTTGCAGTACCTCAGCACAATGCAGGCATCGAAGCATAACCTTTCTTCTTTATCTTTTCTCTTGTTGCCGGGGAAGTCAATGTGTTCTTGGCTGTTAATAGGGACGCCTTTCTCGAACAATCGCTGTTTGCATCCGACACGTTTTGCTAATTGAAGAAAGCGCCGGCATCATCGTAGTACTACAGTAGTGCCCTGGTTGGATGGCTTACTGTAGAGTATACATACTCAAGTAGCTGGGAGCCATGAAGATGCTCCATAAAAATTGCTCTGAAGGAGAAAGCGACCGTGAAAAGTCTGCAGTCCAAATCTTCGATGCGAGAAGGTGAAGCCTGTTGAGCAGGAAACCGCCTTCCCCTTCTGTTGGCTTACGTAGCCTGGCAGCACTGCAGGAGGATCGGCTCCATGACTCTGAAACGGGATAAGGAAACGCAGAGCAGGGGGGAGGCGATTGCTTCCACCTTTCCCACTGGTCAAAGTCTACAACTTAGTGCCGACGCTAAGGTAGCGTGGCCGCCGATGATGATGTGCACAGTGCGTCAAATGACCTTGGACTGAAAAGTAATAAAATGAGGGTATTATTGCTGTCCACTAGTTAAATGAGTTTGAGCTGGTCCCGCGGTAAGTAAACGGGCTGCGACCGGCCAGATTAAGGAGAGCAAGGTCGATAGACTTCCGCGGCCAATTGCGCGAGAAGAGAGATGTCAGTGCGATGTGCAGGTAGGGCATTTGTTTATGTTGATGCCCTGTACGGTATTGACAGTGCATCTTCACGGAGATTTCTCTGCATTATCCGTCGGTATCACGATCTGCCAGATCGCCACTGTAATGACAGGTAAAGCGGCGATGCATCCATTCGTCGCATAGTCCGGACGACGTCCAGCGTGGCAGGTTTGAAAACGCCCTCCCATTTTGGAATCTGCTATTGACACTTTTCCGGTTAGAGAGGGTTGTTATTAAGACCTAGATAAGGAAAAGGAAGCTCAAGCGATTCATTCTCCGCAATTGATTTAGGCGATGCAAGGCACATGACGAGGAACCTTGAAACTCTGGATTGTTTCCAGGTTAGGTAAAAGCTGAGGGCGACTTCGGAGTTGTGGGGTGAATGCTTCACATTGGAGCCTTGAACCTTGTACGAAAAGTGAAATCGTTACTGGGTCGCCATCCAGATAGTGAAAGAGAGAGAGAGAGAAATAATGGATTTTTTGATCTATCAATCTATCGACGGAGTAAGCTCGACTTATCTTCTATGCCGCGGCCGTCGCAAACAGTCCGGACCGAGCTACGGAGTAGATAAGTTAAGTGGCTGGCCCTTGGTCCTTGACTCAGGAAAAAATGATAGATAGGGTCAATTCACCGGACTTGTCTCTGAACTCTTCGAGTTCCTTTACTTGAACAGGCAAGATCCGATCCTCCTTCTGGACCTTCCGCCAACGGTATTACTTGATGCGGGGTAGCGTCTTTCCTCGTGGATACTAGACTTGTGCGAGCTAGGCTAAAAGCAGGCAAGTGTTATCAGCTGACCCCCGCGTGGATTTTTCGTTCCGTTGCAGGGCAGCGTCATCATCATCGACTGAAACGAGATTCTCCGCTTCTTATTAGAGCTTGCTTGCGCGCTCTTGCTTACTTCCAGCTTGCTTGCTTGCTTTCATGCTTGCTGGGGCTGGCTGCTTGCTTACTTACCTACCTACCTTACTTGCTTCTTCTTCTTCTTTTTCTTCCTGCTTGCTGCCTCTTGCCCTTCTCTAACTTGCTTGCGCTTGCGCTTGCTCTTTCTTGCTCATACTCTTGCTCTCACTTGTCCTACCAGGCTCAGAAGACTTTCCTATTCCCGTTCCCCGCCCCAAGCCCCCTCTTCTTATTTCCCTTTACTCTCTCTTCCCTCATTTCCTCTCTCTTTCATTCTCTCCACTCTCCCCCTCCTATTCCACTCACACCTATTCTATTCTTCCTATTCTTCTTACTCATTTGATTGTCCTTTTGTCTTCTAGAACAATACCTACAATACCTTCTTTTGACTTTGTCCTATCTAAGCGGTATCCTCCCGAGCTCTAGTGCCAAATTCGACGACGGGCTTTGCTTAAGCTTGATCCGAGGGATTTTTCTTTTCTGGGCAGCCCCGACCTTACCCGCAATTCTAGTACTGCCATTGCGCGCCGTCGCAACTCCCGCTCGGGCGATTGATTCAGAACCACAATTCGAACAAAACCATAGATCTCAAACCGAAGTCTCCAATTAAACACGTCCGATGGTCTACTCAGACTGCTTTCCACCGACCGAGAGGTCAGGATCTGCAACGGCGCCTCAATCCGAGTCGCACAAGGCCAGCAAATCAACCGGCTCGAGTAACGATGAATTCGATCGGAATGCCTCAGTAATCCCTGCCAAAGGGAGCCTCGACTCCCCTCCTCTATATAGTTTCCAGCCCCCGTCGAACCGCCTTCATGACCCGACTGCCCAGCACAACCCTCATCACCCTCTGCCCTCGCTGCAAATACGTACCGACCTGCCAATCTTCAGTCAAATGAGCCCTCCCAGGGACGCTGACACCCTAATACACCACAGCCTTTCCTCGAGCAGTCTGCCCCGTCGCACACCTAGCTTACGCGGTCTCTTCGCGGCGCCTCCCAACAGTGGAGGCTCACTGTCGCCGGCCTCTATAATCTCGTCACCACAATTGGTAGCAATGGGCGACATCACCCCTTTACCGTCGCCCATCAGTGGCATGTCGCCATGGAAACACCCCCGGCGCAATTCCCAATCTCTCTCCCGGACCCCTTCGACGGTCTCACGAAAGGGCTCAAATCTGAGCCTGCGACTAAGCGATTCATCGCACATGCTCGGCGCTTGTGAACCCCGACCACGAAGCCGAAACAAACATTACACTCTGTCGGATAAATTGCACGAATCGCCGCTCGAGTCACCGACGAAACCACGGGCCGAATCCGCTCCCAAGCACGCGCGCAACCGCAGTTTGAGCGAATATGTCCCCCCGGGCCGAAGTGTCCCTGTCAAACCACGACCCATTGTGGTCTCGGGAACCGGCGCGCCACCGGGAATCTCCACCTCCACCAGCACAGACTCAAATGCGCACAACCTCCATCGGGAGCAATATTTGGCCGTACATCGTGGAATTGCATTACCGACCGTGCGCCCGCCAAGTCCGCCACGCAGTAGCCGCAGTGGGCTCGATGAAGACGACAGTGGACCTGTTATTACACCTGTTCCTGACACTGCGGAAGAGATTTACTCGGTGCGTTCGGTGCGCACTCAGCAGCGCCGGAAATATCGCAAACTTCGTCAGCTTGGTCATGGAACGTTCAGTCAAGTCAGTTTGGCCGTGCGCGTGGAGGCACGCGATAGCGATTCAACACAGTACGGCTCTAGCTTGCAGGACTTAAATCTTGCGACCCAGAAGTTGGTCGCGGTCAAGATTATCGAGTATGGACCGGCGGGAGGCGCGGATGAAGAGCGCTTGGAAGTTTCTCTCAAGCGCGAGGTGGAGATCCTTAAATCCGTCAATCACCCTTCGTTGGTTCAGCTGAAAGCCTTTGGCAGCGACGAGAAACGCGCACTGCTCGTCCTAGACTATTGTCCGGGTGGAGACCTCTTCGATGTGGCGTCTTCCAGCAACCGGCCTTTGAGCCCCCCCGTGATTCGTCGCATGTTTGCCGAATTGGTAGCGGCCGTTCGCTACCTACACGAGCACTACATTGTGCACCGTGATATCAAGTTAGAGAGTGAGTATTCCGGACTTGAGACATAGTGCGAGGCCTAACTTGTCTTCTCACTTGCAGACGTTCTTGTCAATCTTCCTGTCTCCGCGATGGATACGATCAGCGACTGGCGCACATACGATCGAGCTATCGTGACTCTTAGCGACCTGGGTCTATCCCGACGGATACCCGAGCCTCCGGAAAGCCCACTCCTACAAACCCGATGTGGCAGCGAGGATTATGCGGCGCCGGAGATCTTGATGGGCCAATCGTATGATGGACGGTCAACAGACGCGTGGGCGTTGGGCGTGTTACTGTATGCGATGATGGAGAACCGGCTGCCGTTCGACGCCTTGCCGGGTACTCGAGGCGACCCGGCGAAATTGCGCGCACGGACCCCCCATCGCATCGCGCGGGTGGAGTGGTCCTGGTATCGGTATGCGGACAGTGACGGCGAGTGGGATCCTGCCAAGGGCAGCGATCTGGAAGGCGCGCGAGAATGCGTGGAGGGACTCTTGAAACGTAATACCAAGAGGAAGGGTCTCGACGAGATCGCGTCCTTGCCATGGGTGAAGGACGCGATTGATGTGCCTGGGGGGCTGAAGAGGGGAGACAAAGAAGTGCCCTAGAGCTGGCCTCTTGGATCTGCATGTTACCATTCTTATCTTTCTGTTTTAACCATTACTTTTCCCCCTCTTTCTTTTTATATTTCTGTTTTGTGTCTGCATTTCTTATGATTTGACGGCGTGACTCCGAGAGACGATCCCAACCGCTCACGACGCGACTTTGTGATTTTTCTCAGTCTAGACCTCTCTTTTCCACGGAGAGAGAGTTGCCACAACGAAGTTATAGGCATTAGACTTGTTAGGCTATGCTTGTATTAGTGTAATCTGGTCAAGCGTTCTGTTCTCAATTACCACTAATTGTACTGGTTAATAGATATAAGACACAGGGAAGAATGAGAAGAGACATCATTCTAGAGGCAGTTATCGGTCACGATGCAGCATCGAAGGCACATTCCAAGGCTGCTACATAAAGTTAATCCAGTGAGGAACGCACATTTAGAGAGCTGGATGTGTCCAAAATCATCTAGCAGAAAGTCTCATCTGTTTTATGTTAGTTGATTGGCATTTGTGGCTGGCTGGCTGGCTGACTAGAGCTGGAGCATCCCGATAGAATGTTGAGCCTGGAAGCGGCCAGACGCACCAAAAAGACAATCGGTTGGAATGTTTGGCAGGGCAGAATTACCCGGGCGGTGGAGTCCAGACGTTCGCATTAGGCTTAGCGGCCACTGGGTGGGCCGGTATCGCATGGAGATTGCTGAGTCAGTACCAGCCCCTGGATAGACCAAACCAGTGCAATCAATCATTTCAGTCCAATGAAGAATCTCGCTTCGATCAGCAGCCTGATCGACTGGGTCAGGAGTCAGGACGGTTTGAAGTCAGCATGGTTTCCCTATTGAACGAACACCTATATGAATACATCCATACTTCCAATTACGCAGCGCTTTCCCTCTGCGGAAGCAACTGCACTCGCGGAAGGCTGCCTTGTTGATGCCTCGGCTACCTGCCGTACGCATCCGAGGACGCGCCAGCTCCGCATCATCAGTACTACAATCCTACAGTGCTGTAGATTCATACACTGTCATGTTCTGTTTCGTCTGGACCACGCCGCATCCGTCACCATGACTCCCCCAATTGACATAAGATGCGACATTCGATTACTACAGAGGTTCCCGCCGGTTCTCTAGGGATATCCCCCGTGGTGTCCTTCCTGCCGAAGAGCAAGGGCTCTATCTTCCGCCCCAAAAAGTCCGTCTCAAAATAGGAGAACTGGCCCCATTTCCGGATTGACAGCTAGTGTGCCATAGGTGGTCTTAGTAGGGTTTGAGCATGCCTGCAGTGGAGTTCTTATCAGAATGTGTACCTTCTGGTACTGGCAATTATAATAAGAACAAAAAACTGGAACTGGAATTCCCGCTTGGCGGAGACTGGGGCCGGGCTGGGCTTGTCTTGTCTTATACTGCAATGAAATGTAATAATAAACCCTGACTGTCCTTTTTCTCTCTTTCTTAACTCCCTATCCCGGAGGTTTCATCTTCAATCTGCCTTCCCTCCCCACCCCCCTCCCTCCCTTCCCCCCCCTCTGTCCTCTTGAATATCCCTCCCCCCTTCTCCTCTTCCCAATCTTCCCCAAAAATGGCTCAAGTTGAGTATTTGCGTGATTAGATGGATAGATCTTGAAATTTTGTCCACATGTAAAATTGTTTCCTCTTCCTTCGTATATATACAAAAGCCCTTTTGCCTTTTGTCCTTTCACCACACGCCGCCGCCGCCCCCCTTCTCTCTATCCGATCCGGACGGGCCATGGTCCCATAGGAGCTGAGAGAAAGCCATGTCGACCCAGTTCAAGGAATCCCTCGACCGCGAGGATGCCCCGTTTCTGTCTGCTGCTGCCGCTGCTGCCGGCGTCGCCTCCGATTCCAACGTTCACCGGACCAATGCAGCCCACAAGCACAATGACGATGGGGATGAGATTAACGACCCGCATCACCACCACCACCACCACCACCACCACGACGAAGAGGAAGATGAGGAGGAGGATGTCAAATTGATCAACAAGAAGATCCGCTTTCGCCTCATGGTGACATTGTTCGCCATGATCCTCGCCGTCGAGGTCGGCATCTGCATGTCCAACGGGCCCGTCACCCGTATCTTCGAGTCGATCGCCTGCCGCGAGTACTATGCGCAGTACGACCCCACGCAAATCGGCGCCAACGGGCAGGTCGACGAGGACCTGTGCAAGATCAAGGAGGTCCAGCAGGATCTGGCCGCCGTCAAGGGGTACATGGAGTTTTTCGATGGGACTTTGAGTATGTTTCTATACCTGCCTGATAACCCTGACTCGTCCTCCCTTTGTTATTTCTGATTGTTGTCGTTGCCACCTCTAATTTTGTTGCGGAATGGGTGTGGTTGTTGGCGCGCATGTGAATCGTCTTGCTTATGTCCTTTCTGCAGGTGCTATCTTGGCAATCCCCTATGGTCTGATGGCGGACCGATTTGGACGGAAATCCACCATCTGTTTGAGCATCCCCGGCTTCGTTCTCAATTGCCTCATGCAGCTGGCTGTTATGTGGTTCCCGGATACGTTCCCCCTGCGAACCGTGTGGGCATCCTCGTTGGCCTGGCTGCTGGGCGGGGGACCTGTCGTCGCGTTTGCGATTATCTGGACGATGATGTCGGATGTCTCGACTGAAGAGGAACGGTATGTTTCTTGCGATTCTTTTAGGTGCTTTTTTGCTGATTAGTTTGTTAGAGCGGCGATTTTCTTCAAGTTTGGGGTGGCGGGCATGGGGGCCGATTTCGCGTCCAGCGCGGCCAGCTCGTGGCTGATGGCCCTCGATCCGTGGCTGCCCCTGTTGCTGGGATGGGCTCTCGCTATTATTGGGATGTTCTTCGCCTTGTCGTTGCCGGAGACCATGGGCGCCTTCCCAGGGCGTGAATCGAAGAAGTCGAATTCTCTGGAACTCGGACAGATCTTCTCCAGCCACTCCGAATATAAATCCGTCCCGAGCAAAGAGCAGGAGCAGGAGGTGTCCAGTGATGACGAGGACTCTGGTCCTGGGGAGTCGCACGTCGATGAGAAGAGCGGTGCAGCCACCGCTACCGCTACCAGACAGACCTTCTTCGCCGCAGTGAAACGTCGGGTCCAGGCCTATTTCGCTCCTTACGCCTTCATTGTACAAAACCGCCAGATTATGCTCCTCCTGACGGCGTTCCTCGTCTACCGACTCAGCCGCGGCTCGTCCTGGTTTCTGGTGCAGTACATCTCCACCCGGTTCAAGTGGACCCTGGCAGAAGCCAACTTCCTCATGTCCTTCAAGCCGGCCCTGACCATCCCGCTATTCCTCTTCGTCCTCCCGGCCATCTCGCGACGCCTGCTCAAGTCCATGAAGCCCACGCAGAAGGATCTGACCCTGATGCGCATCAGCATCGTGTTCTTGACGGTCGGGACCTTGGGGATCGGGCTCTCGAGCCACGTGTACATGCTGATCCCGAGTCTGCTGCTGCAGACCTCCGGGTCCGGGTTCGTCTTCCTGACGCGCTCGTTGATCACGACGCTGGTGAAGCGGGAGGAGACGGCGCGGCTGTTCACGATCATCGAGGTCCTGCAGTCGATGGGCAACGTAATTGCCAGTCTATCGATCACGACTGTGTTTCAGATTGGGCTGGAGCTGGGAGGGCGGTGGATTGGCCTGGCGTGGATGATGACTGCCACGGCGTTCATGATGGTGGGAGTGGCGGTTTCTATGTTCCGCTTGCCTCGTTCATGAGAGGCATTTTCTTTTTCCCTTCTTCTTTTTCTGCAGCGACTCTTATTATCCTTCTTGTATAAATGTTAAATGTTGTATAAATGGTTTTGAAATATAGATACAGATTGTTAACCGTGTATGCTTGAGATATGGCGATGATGCTGCTGAACGTCATGTCCGGCAGTCATGTCAACCACGTGCCAGTGGGGCTCTAGCCTAGCGTGTTGGTACTCCTTGAGGAACATACGGTATGGTTTTTCCATCAATGACAGACAATTATGCCGTGGTCTTATAGCTATACCTTGATAAACAAAGAACGAGTTGCGAAGTGCAGCACTCCCGAAAGGGAAATGTGGCTGAGCCTCGGCTTTTAGTCCGTCAAGGCCGGCCTCATCCCAAAGGAGGCTAGTGGGATTGTGACCTGAACATTGTTGTGGACATGTGAATTCTACCAGTATCCAGAATCTCCGACTCCAACTCCAACAGTTGAGCTCAACAAGCTTTACTCCTCGCCTTCTTCCTTTCTCACTCGAGGTTCGGGGTCCTGCTTATTACTCAAAGCAAACTGCTGTTGATGTGCTAGCACATGGCCAAATTGGCGATCACACAACCTCCCCCATAACACCACCCTCCTCCATCACCACCACCACCATCACACGACCATTCCGACCGAACCATGGAGAAATTCACCCAATTCCGAGATCGAGGTCAGCATTCCGTACCTGTCTCGGTATTTGCCGGGCTCAGAAATTGACTTTTGCCAGGCTCGGGCATCGCACCCTTCCTACCCATCCCTCCTCAGCCCATCAGCTACCTCCAAATCCCCGTCCGCATTGTGCTATTCTGGATCCGACTGCCGCTCTTTGTGTTCGCCTGTCTGAGTTACTTCCTGGTGCTACAATGGCTTCCGATCGGATCGCTGGGCAAGAAGGCCTCCCTCTGGTGTATTCTGGGGATCCCTAGTATATGGTGGATCGATCTGCAGGTCGACGGTGTGCGAAAAGGGTGAGTGCAAAGTGGGTGGGCGGGTGATGTCTTTACGCCCATCTGCCAGAACCTCCTCCAGCCTACAGCAACAGCCCGCACAAACATCAATCCCTCAAGTCTAACTGCCTCTAGATCCCTGCACAGACAAGACCAGACCCGCCTCCCCGGCCCGCGATCCATCATCGCCTCCTCCTTCACCTCCCCGATCGACCCGCTCTACCTGGCCGCGATCTTCGACCCCATCTTCACAGCCTGCTACCCCAACACCTCGGAAGTCGAACAGATCTCGCTCTTCCAAGCGATCCTGCGCGCCTTCAGCGCCCCGCGGCCCACCGCACCCCCGGCCCACAAGCTCACCACCCTCGACGCCCTCCTCCGCAAGTATCCCGGCCGCGCCCTCGTCACCTTCCCAGAGTGCACAACCACCAACGGCCGCGCCATCCTGCCCCTCAGCCCGGCGCTGCTCACCACCCCGCCCGCCACCAAGATCTACCCCATCAGTCTCCGCTACACCCCCGTCGACGTGGTCACCCCGCTGCCCGGCAGCTACCTCAGTTTCCTGTGGAACCTGCTGAGCAAACCCACGCACTGCATCCGCGTCCGCATCGCCGGCGGCGTGAGGCCGACCACCTCAACCTCAACCTCGACCACCGCAGCATCGACCGGCTCGTCGACCCGCAGAAACTACGACACCAATTACCTGGACACGCTGGACGCCTCACCCCGCAGCGCCTTGTCCTCCCCGGAGGCGACGGGCGTCTCCGACGCGGCGCTCCTCGACCACGTCGCGGACTCGCTGGCGCGGTTGGGCCGCGTCAAGCGGGTCGGGTTAGGTGTGAAGGAGAAGGTGGATTTCGTCCGCGTGTGGACGCGGGGCAGGTGGGTTTGGTAGGGTACTTTGGCCTCCGTCTTCCTTCCCTTCCTTCCTCACGTGCTGCTCCAAAGCCCATGTTGTGTATGAAATGAACTCGATATTCTCCCGGTAGTGGAGTCTTGTGCAATGTATTCTTTACTCTTCTTTACCTCTTTCCTCCGGTCATGGTAGTTCAGTTTCCAGATTTGGGGGAATCGTCAGTCAGTTTGTATGGGGAATGAGATGTGCGGGGCCCTGAATGGTGTGTAGGGTGGATTGGACGGTCTCCAGCTAACGGGAATGGGTGAGCGTGCGCATGCGGGTGTCTGTGTTCAGTAGTGGCGGTGGACCGACTGTTCTTACATCTAAACCTATGGATTTCGGCATTTCGGGATATTCGGAGGTTATTGCTTCTTGCTCAACGCTATGGCTACGGCAGAGAGGTAGGTAGGTAGGAAGGTAGGTAAGAAGCTAGGTAAGAAGGTAGGTAGGGACATTCGGGATCAGATGCTGTATGTACAGTATGTATGGTATATCTGTAGATAAGTAGATAGGTTATCGTTCAAGGGGTGTCTGCCCATGGCATCGCAGTGCAAGTACCCTACTCTATATTCTCTGCTCCAAGGCGAAGGTACTTGCGCTGCAGATCGGAGATATCTGCTGCGATGATAATGATGATGATGATGATGATGATGACGACGGTCAAATATGAGTAGGCTCTGCTGGAGTGTGGACCCCTCTCAATAGGAACCGTATCCAGATATGAAGAGTTCACTAGCACTGAGAAGAGCCCTCCAACAGAAAGCCGGCGAGCCAGTATATAGATCCCTGGCTATTTAATGGGGCTCAAATATGGACGACGATCTAGCGACTCCTATGACGTGCGTGACACTTACTATATATTTGGGAATGGGGACTTAGTGTATGGAAACGGACAACACGCACCTGAGGCCCGAACTCAAGCGTTAACGGGCTCCGAAACAGCTCTAATGCTCGGAAATAGTGCGAAAAAGAGTGAGGAAACACCCTTGATATAGACATGGCAGTACTGTACATCCATTTCATCCCCACGGTTGATATATCCTAGCCCTAACCATGATATACTAAGACAGATACGACGAAAAGAAACTACATGACTAGGACTCTTCGGACCAGAACATTGAGCCGTAGATAGAACATACTATAACCCTTGTCACCGTTATTGATCTCGTTCACATAGGGCCTGCCCAGTTTTGTGAACCGCTTGCCCCCCCAATTCTCCGAGCTGGTGGCTGAAGACTATTCTATCTCGACGGGAGCCGCTGCTGGAGCAATCCCTAGACCCGGGTATCCGGCCTCCTCAAACAAGGTTCCGCGTGCTTGAACGATGGCTGCGAGCTCGAGGAGAAACTCGTATAGCAAGATCACGTTGGTCAGCACATGGCCTAAGGTTGCTTCCTGCTGGTCATCCTCTTCGTCGAGGACGGCTGAATTCGTGGGGGGTTCATCGGGCGTAGGAACACCTTCGGATGCCGGAGTTAGGGCCAGGGTCTGAGCGGTGTCGGAACTCCCACCCTCAGCCGAGGTGGGCTCAGTTGGAGTGGGTTCATTTAAGTTGTCGGTGGTGACGGTGGTGGTTTCACCTGGGGTAAGAGGATGGTTCACTGCGAATGGCTGCTCGAGCCGTCGACGGAGTTCGTCGGCGGCATTCTTCCGTGCGACAGAGGTTTCTCGTGGAGGTCGGAAGGGAAGGTCTTGGGCGGAAGGAAAGTCCCTGGAACTATTCCGAGTTGGGGAGGGGCTGGCGGTGGCTCGATCAAAGGGTCGACCAGAGGGCCTGCCTCGGGGCGTTGGTGAGCCGTATTCGGATTCAACGCGCGGGGTCGGTCGTTGTGAGGGAGAGCGGGTGGGCGGTTGGGAACCCCGTTGTGAACGGTTGGGGGTTTGGGCCGGCTCATCGTCCTGATGGAGTAGGTCCCGGCGCGCGGCGACAAGGATATCGAAATCGGGAATCTCCTGACGCCAGGTTTGGATCTTTTGCACGAGCTTCTGAAGGGTCAACTTGAGAGCCGGCGTGTCGGCTTGATCCCACGTTGGTTCCTCGTAAGCATGCTTGATTTGGTCGAGAAGATTGGATGCGTCCGTTTCTTCGGCTGTGTAGACATATTTCGCCGGATCTACCAGGAGCCATCCGTCGAGAGATATCAAATGTGATGCAACGATACTCCCCAAAACCTCTGTAAGGGCTAGGTTCACAACTACACTATTGGTGAAGAAGTTTCCCAGGCGGTGGAGTAGCTCGTGCACGATAGGGTCATCCTGTCGAAGTTCGAGAGGAAGGTGGTCTTCTGGGTTGTCCTCCGAAAGGGCCATACAAAGGCGGGATTCTAGGATCGCTAGCCCATCCTTCAGGTAGTTGTCATAAGAATCATTCAATGTCGGGTCGTCGACTATTGACGTAGCCATGCCCAGCAGTCCTTGAAGCTCGACGTTCAGAGCGCCCACGGTCCGCTGCTTGGCATATTGACCTGGGACGGTCCGAACCAACGACCGCGCAAAAGAATGATGTCTCTGTAACACGACAGTCATGAGACGCAATGTCGCCAATGTGGTCTGACGGTTAGCCGACTGAAGTCCAAGCAAAGTCAGGTCTCTGAGATTGAATAAGGACGGTGAAGGTCTCGCGGCTTCTTCGGAAAACGCAGCCAACACATCTAGTGACTTCCGTCGACTGGCAGACATGTCGATGGTGACGGGCTCTGAGTCCGAGGGAGAGGCAAGAAGGAAATGGAGAATTCGGTGTACAAGGTCTTCTTGATTCACCGACTCTAAAATCCGATAGAGATAGGTAAGTACCGCGGCCGTCGAACCGCCCTCGACGTCTGAAGATTCGAGCAATGATGGGTACCTGCGGGCATACTCAGTATAACAACAAACCATCTTGGGTAGACAATGAATTACAGCAGCTGTTCCAGGAACAGTACCTGGAAATGATCCAACAGTGACCCGTTCACTTCGGCCGACTTGCAGTGGTCGATCGTGTCCTGCCAAAACAGTAGATACGACATAAACGAGTCCATCGACGGGCCCAGCAGCGGGGGAAGAGCCGTTTCTTGATTAGCATGGTCCGAAAGAGCCACGATATGCGGAATGTTCTCATCCGTGTTCTCAGGGAACGTCAAGCTAAATCGGCATGGTTAGTTAGGCCTGGCAGACCTGAAACACCCATACAGGATTGCACACGCACCTTCCCAATTGGCTGTACAGTGCGCCCAAACCGGTTGCCATCAACGTCGCCAAATCGCTCTCAATCAGCCATCGCTCGAGATTCTTCGACCTCGATGCCGTCTCGATCAGGTAAAGTAGACCGGTGCGAGCGAAATCGCCAGCGCGGCCCGCGTGGTGCACGTATTCCACCAGCAGGTAGAACAGCGGAAAGTCATCCTTTCTCATGGCACCGGCAAACTCCGCCCCGTTTGTAATCTGCTGTTCCCGTACCTGCTCGTCGGATCGGGGAGCAAACCACGCCGGAAGGATATTGGGTTGCAGGCGGATGTTGTTGGCCACCCCGAATAGAAGCTCGACGAGTCTCCCTTCCACATCTTCTGACTGCTTGTCCGCCCGCCGGACAAGATCCACCAGCGCCCGCGCGAAGAGACGGTTATCGACCACCCCGTCGACCTCAGAATCGATCAGAGTGTTGAAGAACACGGTCGCAGAGCGGAGCATGCCATCGTCGTAGGAGGAGAGGGCGAGTTTGGTGACGGTGACGAAGATCTGCGAGGAGGAGGCGTATGCGAGGCATGGATGAGGGGCCGGGCCACGGGACTCGTCGCTCAGGACGGAAATCAGCCGATCAATGCAGTTGCGCGCGTTGGCTGTCGCGGACTGTTCGCCGGAGGAAGAATTGCTGGAGCGCCATATTTGCTAGAAAGATCAGCATGGGATCGCGAGCTGCTCCCACCAAGGACAATGGTATACCTGTAGAGTATTACACGTTCGCTTGAACGAGGTCAATCGCTCTGTGGGAGTAGTTGCCCGAAAGCTCTTAGTAGAGAGCGAGCGGGAGCCCCCGATAATACGAGACCACTGCGTTGTATCAGTTTGTTTGCTTTGACGGAAATGACGAGGATCTGGAATACGAGGAAAGAGTCAAACATACAAAGTCCATGATTCTTAAGGACCAGCATGATACTATGTCTCAAACATGATCAGTGAGCGTGGAGGAGGGGGAAGGGATGGAGAGTCGGAGGGGGGAAGGTTAACGATGTGCAGGAAGAAGGCAAGAGCAGCAGCAGCAGTACTAAGTTGAGTGAGTGCCTGGGGCTGGAACTCAGACCCAAACATGGACCTAAAAGGGGTTAGTCTGATGCGGACCCCGGTACCATCCGATCGGGTTTAGTCGTGTTTCCACTGCGACGTTCCAAGGAAACCTTATCAAGTCCAGTGCAGAGTGCAAGTATTTCTTCGTCGCATTTCGAATGCCAGTTCCAGTCGATGCTCAGCACCTGCAACCAACGAGTACCTATTCTACAGTACAAAGAGATTCCGTCACATTCACTGAGATTGTCACATCAACCAGGACGTAGAAAAAGGACAAGAGCGAAATCCCCAATCCCCACCTAAGGAAACGAGTACAGAAAGAGAGCCAAAAGAAAAAAGTACCTGTTCACATCGCGAGATGCAAGCCCACCCATGCCCACCACCGCAACGCCTAGAGAGTATAGTATGCGCCCGTTCTCCATTCCGGTCTAGAGAATAGCCCAGCAGATAGTCCACTAATATAGAAAGCGAAAAAAACAATACAAAATCAATCATCAGATGAAAATGCGCCTAAGAACCGTTGCCCAATGTAAATCAATCGCTGTCATCTTTAGGTCGACGGCCACCTCTCTTTCGTTTCGGTTGTTCATTTTGATCACTGCCATCATCTTCATGTTTCCGACTCGGCGGTTGGTCGGGCACCTTCGCAATGATATCTGCCAGAAAGTCGAGTACCTCGTCCTTGGCCACGGCTTGTTTGAGGTGCGAGGCCGTGACGCGTTTGGAGTTGCGATCCTTGGCTTCCTTGGCGGCTTTGGTGACGAGAGAGATCATAAACAATTCGAGGGCTTTCGCTGTGGGGAGAAAAAGAAAAACAAAAGATTAGTACAAATTTTAGATTTCGGACACGCGAGAGAAGTACGGAGGATGAATTGTACGTACAGACAGCAATTGGCGTAACCTGCGCGACTTTGCCGACATCTTCATCGGCCTGCATAATGCGCTTTATGCGCGCAACGGGGAATTTGGTCTTGACCTCGACGGGGACCACCACAGGAGCAACAACAGGAGCAGGCGGGGGAGGAGAAGGAGAAGGAGGTCGGACAGGCTCCTCTTCCTCCGAGACCACCGGGTCAATGTATTTGGAAGTGGGCTGCGGCGCGACCTCGGCGGCCTGGTGGGCGATACGCGTCGAACGGCGAGCCATATCCGGGTGTAGATGTGTCGCGTCGGCGAAGGGATAGAGATTATATTGATTGTATTGCTGGGGAACCCTGCTTGGCGGGGCCGGGGGTTGTTGATACTGCGGGGTGAAGAAAGGTGAGGCGTCGTAGGAAGCGCGATGGGCGAGCGGATTCCCAAACGGGTAGACGGAGTGGTTGACGGAAGGGGAGATGGGGGATTGGAAGGTGGAAAAATCAGGGGATCGTGGGCGGTAGGAATTGTCTTGTTCGGTCATCGCCTGTGGGGATTAAACGGGGTTTTTTATTATTATTTATTTTTTTTTGTGAACAAGGGCAATGAGAAAATAATGCGCGTGCGCGCCTAGAAGCAAGAAAAAAACAGGCTAGTATAGAATAAATATGGGGAACTGGTTCTTCTCGTACCTTTACCGCCAGTAGTAAACTCGGTGGAAATCGTGTTCGAGGGTCACAACGGTCACAAGAAGTGAAGAATCAATAGAATAGTGAGAAGGTTCAATCTAATTTTAGAAAGACATGAGACCTTTAAGTGATTATCATATCAAAGAGAAACAGTCAAAAGTCTTCGATGTGTTTTTCTCGATGATTAGTATTATTATCATAATAATAATAATCAAGAATCATTGAACAATGAAGAGGATAGGGAGGGGATGTTTTTGTAGATCGCGCGCAGCGGATGGCCCGAGCTTTTGTCCCTTGTGTTGTGTTTTGAGAGGTGGACAATACGGTAATAGTGGTGTAAAGTAGTGTAAGATCGTGTAAAGTAGTGTCAAGAACCAGCAAAGTGCGTGTGCCCAAGAGCAGCCGGGGAGGTGGCTACAGCAGCTACAGCAGCTACAAGCAGCCAGAGAAGAGAAGGTCCGGGTGTCTTTCCTTCCGGGGAGCAGCGGCCGCCCTTTTTAACCCTGCGCCTCCGTTGTGTCCTGCAACGCTAGGCCTGGTTTTGCCTATTTTCGTCCTTTTTGTTTTTCGTTTTTGTTTTTCGTTTTCGTTTTTCTTTTTCGCTGTTCCTTTTTTGGTTTTTCTTTTGGCAGTCATTTCTCGAGCACTCCGAGTAGTTTCTTTCAACTCTCCCACTTCCTTCAACCTGGGTTCAACTGGTCAGCTGGAAAAAAGATAGCCCTACCACCATCCATCCCATCATTTATCCACCACACCCCTTTCCCTTTCTTTCACCTCATTTCAACTTCCGCAGACTTGATGACGATGACTACACCACCCAGTCACCACAGCCGCAGCCTACCACTCCCCCAGCGAACGAACCACTCCCTCCTTGCCACCCCGCCCGTAGAACTATGGCATCTGGTTTACCCACTGATTGGATCTTGACTGCATTTACCTTTACCGCGCGTGATTCATTCCGTCGAGTCAGCGAGGTCGATGATGCAAATTCATCCCTGCTTCCGACGCCTGTCTACCTTACACAGCCTATCCCTTTTTTTTCGGGGGTAGGGGAGTCATACAGGTGATTTGATGCATTTCAACTCAACTCTTGCATGGAAGAGCTGAGCCATAGTTTCCATAGTCTTTGCTGTGTTCTGTGTTTATTTACTTTCCCTTCGTGATCATGATTGATCATGAGTAATACCCTCTCACCCCTCCCCCATTTCCCTTTCCTGCCTTCGAAACAGGGCATCACCATTACTACCACGGCACTTGATGATGATAATAAGAGCTCTTGAGACTCAAGAGGGGCGCGAGAGACCCGACAATCAGGCAGAAACCGGAACTTGTGGGTATCGCCATTGTTTGGGGGATCTCTCGTTGTTGGCCAGTTCATTCTAGCCATCCTCAAGTCATTGACGGCATAAAATTAACTTGATCTAATCTGACCATGTGCTGCTTAATTGTTTGGTGGTGCCTGCCCCTGTTGCCTTGCCTAGTGTTTTACGTGTCAAATGAGAACTTGGGATGCATGCGGGTTGATGAACACCTTGCGATCCTTCATAGGTAGATTGGAAGTTACCGGAAGGGAGGACAATTCCGGCTGCCAGGTGCGCATAGCCTAGTGCTTACTCACTTGCAACCAAGTACTCTACCTTCATGATGAGGAGGAAGAAGGTGCTGCTGCTGCTGCTGCTGCTGCTCTGTCGTGAGCCTTGCCATACATGGGATTAATGCAGCGAACCTTATAACACTGATCACGCCGTAAACGCCGGGCGGTGTAAATCAATCGTCACCAACATGACATGTCTTAGTACAGTACTTGTAGATGTATCAGACGCGTGCGATCGACAAACACAACACGTTCTGAGAGATATTTAGGTTGTACAGGTACATAGTGATAGTCAAATAAGATTAATCAAGAGTCCTAAGGGGGTAGGGACTGTAAGCTTTTTGACCCATAGAGTTCTTGTTCAATTTGTTTTGCGATTGTTGCTGTTGGATTCGAGAAGAATACGCGGAGTTATAGTTGAGTCAAACGAGGTGACTTGACCTCCTCTGCAGGTGGTGGGTGTTTCAAGTGGTTGATAGAGAGCGAGCTGAGACTCAAGTCATGAAACCGAGAGAGACCGCGGCCGGGGAGGAAGTATTATTGTTCCGCTCCGGCCCGCTGTCCGACCCTCCAAATTTGGTCCCGGCAGGCAAATGCGTGATCCCATCGCGATCGCTATTCACCACCTGAGCTAATTTCCCCCAAATCTTAACATTGCTTCACTTGTGGTGACGCCAGCAGGCATGGCCCTTGTCTCCCGTTGATGGCGCACTGAGCATGTGGTTTATCTTCGCCATTCTGGCTTCCACCTCTCTTTTCTCCTAACATCAGTCGCCCGCACGTCTCTCGTCCCCATCGATTGATTTCTTCGCTTTCCACTACCCTCCAGAACAGAGCCGGTGGTGATCTTCGCGATGGCTGTCGCAGACCAGCCTTCGGGCCTGATGGATATCGCCAGGTAGGCTAGATCTTTGTGTCTTCGTTCTATAGTTTATTGTGATGACTGATCAGCCCTCCCTGCGCCGGACAGCTCATTGACGCAGGATGAGATTCCGTTCAAGCTGCGATGCGCCATTTGCAATAAACTGGCTGTCAACGCTTTCCGCCTTCCTTGCTGCGACCAAGCCATCTGCGAGAACTGTACGCGCGACCTCTTCCAGTTTGATTCTTTCCCAGTCGTCTTAGCTAATCCGCAATGATCAGGCCAAGTGTCTCTCCCCGAAACATGCCCCGTCTGCGCGCATACTCCTCTCTCTTCTGATCTATGCAAACCGAACAAAGCCCTTCGAACTACCCTCAAGGCCTTCCTTCGCACCGAAGAAAAGAAGCGCGAGAAAGAACGGCAGTCGGCGACGCCGGCGACGCCCGCGGATGCGACTCCAGCTCAACAGGAACTTCCGGCTGCAGCAACTGGTGCTGGGGATCAGCCCGCAGAGGACGGTCCGGCATCTGGCACTGCTCCTGTTGATAATGTCACTGAAGAGCCCACTACCGGATCTAACGATCCAGAGCCCAATGCGGACAACGCCATCAGCAGCGAACCTGCTGAGGCTTCTGCTCTGGTAGGCCTCCGAAATTAAGTATAGTTTGCCCCGCTAACACGATACTCTTGCAGGGCGAAAATGACGAGAATTCTTCAGCGCCTCTACCGGATCACTTAGATGAGACCGCCCAAGACGGAGCTCAGGAGGATGGTCCGACCGATGAGAACCAATCCGCTCAGGCCAACGAGGAAGATGTCTCCCAGGGCGGGGAGCCGGGGTCAGTGCCTCCCAACGGTATGGGCTTTAACGCGGGCGCCGGCATGTTTCCCAACATGGGCTGGAACGCCGGAAGCTTCAATCCGATGAGCCAGTACATGAACAATGGAATGTTCAATTTCCCTATGGGTCAGTCTCCGCCCTGTCATCTCTGTCTGCCATTCCTTTACTGACATGCTACTTTAGGAATGCCTGGAATGGCGATGGACCCGATGGCCGCGAATCAGGGTATGTTTGGGGGCTACGGGATGAACATGAATGGTATGAACATGGGAATGAGTTTCGACGCGGGTCAAGGGATGTTTGGGGGATGGGACGGCTCACAGAACAATATGTGGAATGGAGGCCAAGATAAATTCAATCCAAATGCTTTCGCAAATGGTATGGGTCCGCAATACGGGGGCCCCTCTGGCTTCGGTGGATATAATATGTCTCAACCCAACCTTGCTCAAATGCAGCAGCAACAATTCCCTAGCCAAGATTATCAGAACGGGTCGTATGGCTCGGGGTATGGCAGAGGCAATTTTCGGGGTCGCGGTCGTGGTGGATATTTCCCTAGTGGCCGTGGCCGCGGCGGTCTTGCTGGTGGACATATGCAGGCCGCTTACCCCCCTAATGCTAACTACCCAGCGTTCCCTAACCATAATGCCTCTAATATGAACCCGGACATGGCGGCCGCTCAGTCGCAGGATGGCGCTGCTGATATGTCTGGGGAGTTCGGTCAAGGAGACGCTCAGGAGGTCAACGAATCAGCCCCCAACGGTGAAGTGGTCGACGCACATGATGATAATGTGCCCAATGATGGCACAGCCACCGAGGGAAATGCTGAAAATGGTGAATCGAATCCCACTGATCCCAATGCTGCTGCTGCTGCTGCTGCTGCTGCACAGGAGACTTCGGCACAGGAAGAGACCCAGCTTCAGGGGATCCCCACCATTGATAGTCTAGACCAAGTCAATGCCATGCAGGCGATGTCGAACTTCCCCATGGGAATGCCAGTGCCAGTGCCAGGTCCGATGGGAGCTGGATTTGGAAGAGGCGGAGGGTTCATGCGTGGCGCTTTCTCCGGTGGAGGACGAGGAGGAGCTTCCTTCATGGGAGCTGGTGTCAGCGCAATGTACCCCGAGCCTCGCGGTCAAGGCGTGGAAGGCGCACCTGCCGCGCCTCGAGCCATGCGAGAGGGTCTGCCCAACACCAGCGTTCTCCGACAGCGTAATTTTCAGCTTCCTGGGGCACGATCTGGGGCTTCATCTGCGCAGCCCCCTAATAGGTGAGAAACTTTCAACCCGCTTAGCTCAACTTTTAACTAATCATCCTTCTCCCAGCGCAAGCGCTACGCCGACTCAGGACGATCAGCGACCACGATCAACCTCCCGCTCGAGATCGCGACCGAGATCGACATCCAGAGCCAAGAGCCGGTCACGATCCCCTCAGCCTTCTTCCCAACAGGACGGTCGTCGCTCGTATCGGCAACGCTCCATCAGCGTGGACATGACCGGAGACGATTCCGAGCGACGCCGCGAGCGGCCCAGAAGACCCCGTCGCGACGACAAGTACGACGAGGTGTCCGGTGCAGACGACGGCCATCGCACCCGCTCTCCTTCGCGTGATTCTCGCCGTTCGACTGCCCACGGCCGTCGCGACAGGGACCGGGACAGGCGCAATGGTCGACGGTCGCATCGCTCCCGTCGCCACCGCAGCTGGAGTCGCAGCCCCAACCGCAATGGGGATGATGCCGCCACCACCGCCGCCGATCGGCTCTCGGTCATCCCTGAAGACAACGGCCGCAGCAAGATGGGCGACAGCTATCGGGCCAGTAGAGACCGCTCCAGCCGCTACGACGACGAGCGGGATCGAGACCGTGACTCCAAGCGCCGTGAGCGAGACCGCGACTGGGACCGGGACCGCGATCGTACTCGTGACCGCGACCGGGATCGGGATCGCTACCGTGAACGCGACAGAGATAGAGATCGGGATCGTGATCGGGACCGTGACCGAGACCGTGATCGAGACCGCCGTGACCGGGATCGGGACAGGGACCGTGACCGTGATCGTGATCGTGATCGTGATCGTGATCGTGATCGCGACAGGAAGCGCTCCCGCCGCGACCGCTCCGGATCGCCTGCTGGCAGTGAATACTCCTCTCGCCACCACTCCTCCCGAAGGGACAAACGAGGTCGTGACGACGAGGGTGGCGACCGCCTGCGCGAGAAGGCGACCACGGCCTCGGCCGCCGCCAAATCGGGCGAGCCCGAGAAAGACCCTCACACCTTGGAGCGCGAAGCCCGGAACCGCGAGCGCATGCTCAAAGAGCAACAGCGTCGCGAGGCCATGCACGCAGACAGGGATGGCGGCAAATCCTCGTCGTCGCGGAAGCGGGACGGTCGCGGGATGAGTGGTGGCCGCCGTCTCAGTTACAAGTATGAGGATGAGGAGACAAACGATGCTCGTGCCGCCCGGGTGGAGAAGGAGAGAGAAGCAGGCCGGTGGTAGTTGTTCCCCTCCCTGCCTGACTGCCTTATCATGACTACGGTCGAATCAAAGAGACAGCGCATCTCTTTTCATTGACTTACTTTCCGTCACAATCTCCAGACTCATCTCTTTCCCTCCCACCCCCCTTCCACCCTCTGCATATTATACCAACTATCATCCTCTCATATCCTCCATATTCTTCCCATGACACAGAGCATATAGACGGACATCCATCTGAGCTTGATTCTTGAATCTTCCCTTTTTCCGTCCCCATCCTCTCAGACTCATGTGGTCAAAAGGCAGCATCCTCCCCCCAATGAAAGGGAGTAAACAAATCATCAGCAGACAATGGCGAGACACTTTCATCTCCTTGTGTCGTTTCCAATCAAGGCACAATAGCACAGGTTGAAGACGCAAGCGAAAGCGAAGATGAGAATAGTATGAACAATAAAATCACAACCTTCACATGAAATAGCCATCTATGAAAATCAGCTGCTACCGATAAGTATGGATTCCACTATCAAGAGTCGCATAAGGACCACGATTCGGGAATACCCCGAAATTCGTAGATGTAATTGTCATGAGTATAAGATAGCTACGCAAAGCAGACATATGCACACTAGCAACAAGACAACCATGCACAACTCTATCAATTTATAAGTTATGTAGACATCACTATGCAAAAGGGGCCGTCGGGCCAGCAAAGGGGGATAGAGCTTGAGGGGCGAAAAGAGAAAGTAGTTACATTTCATGCACACACACACGCACACAATACAGTATACATCAGAGGTCCTGTCCGTTGATAGGTTTGGTTTTGAGGGAGATCGCAGTTTGCTCCGAGATTAAGAAGAAAAAGAGAGTCATAATAGATACATGCAGTACCTAATTGGAGGTAGTTTGGCTGGGGTTGAGATTATGGGTGATGTAGATGGGGAAAGGAAGGCGAGAGGGGGCAAGAGGAGGCGAAAGGGAAAGGCTTAGCCCAGCTTAGCCTTTAGGGATTCGATCTCCGCGGTCAGGCTCTGCATCTGCTGAGCCTGGGAGGCGATGGTCTTGGTTTGCTCGGCGATGAGTTCCTTGATGGCGCCGATTTCCCGTTGCACGGCGTCGGCAGCGTTGGCGGCGCTGGTGGAGATGCTGGGCGAGGGAGTGGATGTTGCTGGGGCTGGGGCTGCGACAGTGGGGGTGGCGGCGCGGGGGGTTTGGGCGGGAGAAGCCTGTCATTCATGTGTTAGTTTTGCGGAGGTGGTGAGATGGTTGAGAAGAAAGTTAGGAATTGTACGTACCTTGGAGGAAGTGGGTTGTGCCTTGGTCTCCTCTTCCTTCTGGTGCCCTGGACTGGCCTTGATGGTGGGCGAGGCGGCTTCGGGAGTGCGAGCGGCGGGCTTGGGAGCCTCGTCGAAAGCGGACGGCTCCTCGGGCTCAGCCTCTTCTTCTTGGTCGGCGAATTTGTTCACCATGGCGGCCATGGAAGCACCCTGGTCCTTCATGGAGGCGTTAGGTCTGGCCACAGGGGTCGGCTCCGGGGTAGGTTCGGCCTCCTTCTTGACGGGGGCGGGCTCTTCGGCCTTGGGAGCGGCGGGAGCAGGAGTATCCAAAGAAGAGGTGGGCTTCTCCTGCACTCCGGTCACTTCCTTCAGTCCCTCACCCTCGTAGAGGTTGGCCATGGAGATCTTGGGCGGGATAGCCTCCTTGCCAGCAAACCACTCGTCGGGGCCCATGGCAGGCTTGAGGCCAATGGTTGGGGGGTAGATGTCGTCCTGGAAGGTCTCGGCACGGCGGGGGACGATGAAGGAGACAGGCTCAATGTAAGAGTCATTGACGGTCTTGAAGGCACGGATAACTTCATTTTCATGGGTGTTCACACCGCGCTTGGGCATGAAGGCGATACCGCGCTGGGGATCGGCGGACTTGTACTCAGCAAGGTATTCGAACTTGTCGTTCTCCAGCTCGAAGTAGCGGATGTTACCGTCACTGTATCAGGTTAGATAAGCCCCAAGTCTATCACAGAGTATCACTCACCCTCTGCCAGCCAGGTACAGCATCTGAGTGCCTTCGTCCCAGAATGGCATGCAGACACCAGAGATGGAGTCAAGAGTCTTGAACCCGTTGATAGGTTCGCGAGGAGCGCGGATATCCCACAGCGCCAGCTGGCGGTCACTCATCTTGGAGAAACCGGTTGTCGCGATCCGGTCGCGTTCACCCAGCCAGACAGAGCGACTGTTCTTGGCTCCCGAGTGTCCTTGTGTCTCGTGCGCGGGGCGCTCTTGACGCACATCCCAAATGCGAAGCTTCTTGTCTCGGGAGGTCGTGACCAGGAGGGAACCGTTTGCGCTCCAGGACTGCGATTGCACAATATCACCCAAGTTCAGGGTCAATTTAGGGGCGCCGGCCTCGATATCCCAGATCTTCACAGTGTAGTCGCCCGAAGCCGTGGCCAGAATGTTCTCGGCCGCGGGGTTGAAGAGAACGTGTCCGATCTTCCTATGATGGCGTTAGCGAGTTTGGCCCAGCGCTATATAGGAAAGCGCAACGAGGATGCTTAGATGAGAGACATACTTGGGGTGGCCGGAAAGCTTGCCAACAGGAGCCACATCTTGAATCTCATCGGGATCAACATCCGGGGAGAGGGTGAATCCCTCAGGTACACGCCAGAGCAGAACCTATCACGCGACCTGTTAGTTTGTTTGTTCGATGGGGTATCGCAAACGTGATCGAATTATTGTACCCTTCCGTCGTCGGAACCAGACGCGATGAGGTCGTCGTTGAAAGGATTCCTAGCCACGTCAGCTCACTCTTACTCCTCCGGAACTGCGAATGTCGGCCGTTGCTCACCAGTCGGTGTCCAAGACAACAGCAGTGTGACCACGGAACAGAGGCATGCGCTCGGGCAGCTTGCCCCGCTCTTCCAAGGGGATGACAGCAAAAGCACCACCACCACCAGCCTCCCAGTTCACAGAGAGGTACTTGGGGTTAACCTAGTCGCACGGTCAGATTATCCGGCGGAGGCGGCTTAGGGGCGATGAAAGTGGCCGGACCTTGACGAGGTTGGTATCCCAGGCATTTCTGGAAATACGAAGATTATCATAGCATTGCTCCTGTTAAAGTTGTGAGGACCGAGTCGGGTTGCGATAGATCAGAAGGAAGGTCGCGCACCTTTCTCGTCGGCCGTCCGAAGACGTGTCCTGCTACCTGTCAGATTGCGGGCAATCGGAGGGGAAAGTGGAGGGAGGGGGGTAGGGGAAAACTCACGGTACTTAGAAGAACGCACGAAACGACCAGACATGACGCTGGTGTGTCAAATTGACAATTAGAATAGTATGAAGGGAGGAAGTAGAAACGAAAAGGAAGCAGGCAATGACAGAAGCAAGAGAACAAGAGACAACGGGGAGGAACAGAGGAGGAGTGAGAGTGGATGGTGGAACGGGGCAGGCAAGCTTGTTCTTGTTCTTGGTTTGGTCGGTCTGCAAAGCAGCAGCGGCGCAGCGGCTACTAGCTCAGTAGTGGTAGACTAGAAAGAAGGGAACAAGTGGAAACCCGCGCGGGCGGGCCAGAACTGGAGTAAATAGTCGCAGATTGACGGGTCTAGTCAAGTCGAGGACCCAAGGAAACAAATGAGAAAGGGTCTGATGGAGTATCCAGAGATGTAAAGAACTGAAGCTTTCACAATAGCAAATGACTTTTGTGCCTTTTGTGGACACGGACACTTGTCAGGTGAAGTTGTACAAAGCATTCCTCTACATCGAATTGATCAACGAAGCTTAGAAAATGGTAAGAATCGAGTAAATACGAGTACGACGATCAGAGCAATACCACTAGTCTTTACCTGGCCTAGCGCGGCTTCTCTCCCCCGCCAGTCAGCAGCTGACTCAGCCGAATTTGTTTACCGCCCTCCCGTCGCTGGAGAAACCGACAAGTTGCAACAGAGACAAACCACCGGCTGGCCTTGGATAGCCTGTTTACTGCCGGGTTCAACTCCTCTTCATCCGAACGCCAGCCCAGCCTGCACCTTAATTACACACACCCGCCGCCCCTCCTGGCATGTTGCAGTCTCAGTCTTGTCTCCACCCATTGCAAATTGCTCTTCTTGCTTTGCTTATCCCACGCGTCTCGAGTGCGACCTTGCTTTGCGCCAGATTTTGTCCTCGTCCGCTGTCAACTTCGTCCTAAGAATCCTCTTGACCAGTTAGGGGCTCGTGGCTCCCTGCCCTCAGTATGGAGAACGATCACATGGTAATAGCAAGTGGCATTCAGTCGGCCACACAGTCAGGCTGACGCGATAATAGATCCAGTCGAAGACGTCGTCACGAACTCGAATCCCAACAGTCGGCCTGAAAGAAATGAATCCGGCTTCAACAAACGCCCGCTCGGGGCTCGTGCAACCCGGTACTATCGCTGGCGCAGTGACAAGTAAGACTTCGGGCCTGGCGCGTACGTCCCTGGAGGTTTGTTCGGGGGTGGAGGAGTTTCGACACTAACAAGATCAGAGCCGGGCCGTCCACGAAGCACAACCCAGTCCGCTGCAGCGCCTTCAACATCCCGTATCGCCAGCAGCACAGTAAAGACGCACGGCCGTGCGAACACTTACAGCTCCAATACCCTTGGCCGCTCCGCATCTACTGTCTCAAGAACAAAATCGACCGTCTCATCTTCCGCCGGACCCACCGCACGACCGCACACGAGTATGTCACGATCACACACGGTTACCAATTCCCGGAGACCAATGGCCAATGCCATCCCCCGCGCAGCCACGGCAATGGGCTCTCGTGAACAAGAGGACTCGGAGGGTACCATACTTGGAAAACGTAAGGGTAGGCGCGAGTTTGACTGCTTTTCATCCCCTGCTACCGTACCCCAGGCCACAAGGAATCTCCCAAGCAATGAGACTTCCCGGACCTGGTCTTGGACTCAGCGTGTGGACTCACCATGCTCGCCTTTGGACAGACCGGCTTTGGTTCCTGGCCCCATTGATCCCTCGGCTTCTAAACTCCCTCTTGCGCATCATGCTTCTATGAGTCAATTGCGTTATCATGCCCTGTCTTCTAGATCTCCCTTCACTACTCCCGTCAGACCACCTCCATCTACCCCACTTCTGTCCATTACTCGCTCTTCCCGAAAGCCTCCTCGTTTACCACAGTTTCTTACCAAAGATTCAAGGATCAAGTCTTTTAACTATTCTATAGGTGGCGATTGGGACCTGGATCTCCGAGAAAAGCGAATGTATGACCTTGTGCGAAGCATGGAAGAACGTGTCAGTCAACAGGGACAGTCGAGCACAGCGCTGAAAGATGCAGTGGATTTATACAAGTCTAGAGGTAAGGGAACAGTGCGCGCTGATCGTGGCTTTCTGTGCTAATTAGAACCCATTTATAGTGAGTGAACTAGAGGCATCGTCGAAAGAACTTACAGAAACAAATGTTACCCTGCGTATCGAAATGGGTTCGATGGAAAATCGACTTGCTGGTGCGGAGAAAGCACTCAAAGACGCACATAGAGACCATGAATTGATCGTCGACGACATCAACGCCCGCCGACGTATGGAATTGGAGACAGTACGGTTAGAGGGCAGAAGAGAGATGGAGACAATGCACTCGCGGTACCAAGAGGAGATTCAGGAACTCAAACGGCGCTTTGAGAACGAGATGGAAGAAGAACGAGCTGCGCGGATGCGCGAACTCAGTCAGATCACTTCGCAATCTGCACTTGACACACAGCGCACGCATGCCGAACTTGACAAGAAGGAACGAGAAATCGCCACCTTGCAACACGACATACACGCACTGAAAGCCGATTTGGAGCGTGAACGCAAGGCCAACCGAGACCTGAGGCACAATCTGGATGCAGCCAGCACCAACACTGTAACTATGGAGTCATCCGTGCGTGCGTTGAAAGCCCGCATCGAGTTCCTGGAGTCCGGTCGCGAAGAGCAGTCCCAGGCTTTTGAGCGTCTAAACCAACAAATGATGGACGCGCTGGCTGAAACGAATGCCACAAAGGAAAAGCTCCGCAAGGAAGAGACGTTAAGAAGGAAGCTTCACAACCAGGTACAAGAGCTCAAAGGCAATATTCGAGTCTTCTGCCGAGTCCGCCCCTCGCTGCCCTCGGATCCTGTGAATCAAGTCGCTCAGATTCAGTTCCCGGATGACGCCGAGGATTGCAAAGAGATAGCAGTGCTGGGCCCGGAGGAGAAGAGCAGCCTTGGAGCAATCTCGAGGAAGAACAGCAATTTCTCATTCGATCGTGTATTTGGGCCGTCTACCCAGAACGCGGAGGTCTTCGATGAAATCAGCCAGCTGGTGCAGAGTGCTCTAGATGGATACAATGTGTGCATCTTCTGCTACGGCCAGACCGGCAGTGGTAAAACCTATACCATGTCATCTCTTGACGGTATGATTCCTCGGGCCGTGCACCAGATTTATGAGACGGCCACTGGCCTCGAGGAGAAAGGCTGGAGGTACACGATGGAAGGTAATTTCGTGGAGGTGTACAACGAGAACCTCAACGACTTGCTGGGCAACCCCGACGACCTGGATAGAAAGAAGCTCGAAATCCGCCATGATATGCAGAGGGGCAAGACCATCATAACCGATGCTACCACTGTCCGCCTAGAGTCGCCTGAGATGGTTGAGACCATCCTCAAGAGGGCCGCCTCCAACCGCTCCGTTGCAGCAACCAAAGCCAACGAGAGGTCTTCTCGGTCTCACTCGGTCTTTATTCTCAAGCTCATCGGTGAGAACGATATTACGGGTGAGCGCAGCGAGGGCACCCTTAACCTCGTCGATCTCGCTGGAAGTGAGCGCCTCAGCCACAGTGGTGCTACTGGCGAGCGGTTGCGCGAGACACAGAGCATCAACCGCAGTTTGAGCTGCTTGGGCGATGTGATCGCTGCTCTGGGACAGGGCAAGGAGGGTGGACATATTCCCTACCGCAACAGCAAGGTACGCTGCGCACATGATGATTTGGGTGTCAGTCAGCTAACCACATAACAGCTAACCTACCTCCTCCAATTTTCCCTCGGCGGCAACTCGAAGACCCTGATGTTTGTCATGGTCAGCCCGCTGCAAGCCCATCTGTCCGAGACCTTGACCAGTCTCAAATTCGCTACGAAAGTACATAATACGCACATCGGGACAGCGAAGCGGCAGGCGCGGATTCGCGAGTGCTGACTGCGGGCAATTTTTGTGGATTGAATGATACCTTTTGAGTTCCTTTCTGTTTGTCTGTTGTGCTTTTACAATGTGGGATGTTGGCCTTCATGAACCAGGCCTTGGCAGCGGAGTCTTGGAGTATGCTTTCTTATGTGAATAGGGTAATGGACAATATCAGCCTTCTTGCTGTTCAACGGTCGGAGAATTCACTGTTTGTTTGTGTATAATGTGTTGTTCTGTAGTTCGGCCTTTGCGGGCTTATAGTATCCAGTATATATTCAACCACAAAGCCTCTGCTCTGGCTTGTGTTACTTCTTGTTTCGCTGGGATATAAGTTGATATCAATCCAGCTTCTGAGACTCTCTGAATTGATACATGTCACAATGGTTATAACATGCTCTGAAAGCATTCCATGAACTATGCCCTAAAAGACAGTCCTCTCTGGATTTGCCAGAAGCTGGATAAGATGGACAGCTGCGAAGCGGGAAGAAATGGCAGAAATGCCGCAATCCATGGGCTCACCCGCGGCTCGGGCCTACTGGAACGGACATGCTTTATCTACATTACACATATCTACTGATGCATCGAGACTTCTTGTTGATCATACTTGAAGAGTCAACTCGATCTGCCGGTTCGGCGGGGCCGTATGTCTTTTGAGCCCAACCCACCCGGTCAATAATGGCTTTACCTGTCTGATCATCTGAACCCACTTTCCATTGTGTCCACCCAAGAGTCAACACCATCATCATCATCATCATCATCTCTACCCTCGCGAGCTCATCTTTCTCGTCTCTTGCCAAGTGATCTCACGCTGTACTCGGATCATATTCAACGGCACTTCATCCCCGGACGCATCATCTCGCTGGCTGACATCCAACGACACGAGCTGCTTGGATAGGTGCTCGCCCGGCGGCCGCAGGATCCGGTTGGCGCCTTCAAAGCTCTGCAGCTCGGAGCCCTTGCCCTCGATGCCCGTGGTGCGCCCGCCCGAGACACCGATGCTGCTTGCGAACTTGGACGAGAGCGCCACGAACAGCGGCCGCAGGGTCGGGAGACAGGCGGAGATGATCCCGCTCGCGCACTCGATCAGGCACCAGGTGCATGCCTTGGCGAGCGTCCAGGTGGTATCCGCGGCTCGAACTGGAAGAGCGTGGAGAAGCGGTAGGCGCTGGTGAAGACGACGCTGTTTGTGCGCGCGAGATGTAGGTGTCAGTATTTTAAGCTACCCTCGCTGACCTATGATCTCCCCGGGGACAATGGCAGATTGGAGAGGTGCGGTCTAGGAATTAGAGTGGGAAGAAACGTACAAACTACCTAGCAGGAAAACAGCGATCACCGACAATCGATGCGTGAGGGAGGCGTGCAAGCCCCAGACCACATGCACCGGCAGCGAGAGGATGGCCACATCGGTCACAATGTTCGGCACCGCGTTGCCGATGAAGGATCCCTTGAGGTTGATGCAGCTTCCCGGGAGATTCGGATTCCAGGCCTTGGCGATCGGATCGCACTGGAACACGCTCACGCAGATGATGGCCAGAACCCAGCCGACCGCGATCCCGCCGAGGATGATGGCGGCCAGTCGGAAGTTTCGCGTGGGGAAGATACGCGCGTTCATGAGGAGGATGGACACTTTGATGATTCCTACGGTTGTGCAGTAGACGCATTCGAACGCCATTAGCAGCTTGGGGGGGTTTGTATTAGCTCCGGCTCGGCTGGGCATGGGTTTCAGCGTGGATCTGGGATCGAACCTTGGCGATTTTCGTGACGTTCGGGCTCGGTAGCTCGTCTGCATGGCGGCCCATGCCGTAATGAATCACTGACATGCATCAGTCAAGGCCGAGGCAACAAGGCCCTTGAGAGGTGGGAAGACTCACTGGTCAAATTGAGTCCGCAGGTTGCGAACAGAAACAACTAGGTTCGGAGAGCCAAATCAGAATCAGACTGAACAGCTTTGATCCTACCGGGCTAAACTTACCACCGACAATAGCATGGTATAGTCGTCCAACCCAACTGACAGGCCTTTCTTTCTCCGTGCCAGAAGTCGCAAAAGCACGAAAAACAATCCCAAGGCGGTCATAGCAATGCTTAATACTCGATTTGGGCCTTGATGGCTCCCGTGGATAGCTGTCCCCGAAGCCATGTCAACGACAGTCAACCGAGTTCGGTCACAACATGATTGAATATGGACCGAAGGAAACGAGATCCGAAGATGATGAAGAGCATTCCATAACCACAAAATCTTGCTTTTGGCCGACCGTATCCCTGACAGGGGACTTTCTTTCAACGTCCCTGCTAACGCCCCTGCTAGTGCGGTACAGTACCTTTTGCGCACCACAACCCAGGTGTGGTGTCATGACGGGCCCGCGGAAGACCTTGCGCTGGAGATGAGTCCTCCACTAGACCATGAATCATTGTAGGCTAGACCGTTAGCCCGGGTCACTAAACACACTACTGTGCTAGGTTGGGGTGGTGCGACGGCCGACCGCACACTATCTCTCGGTGACAGGCCGTTTGTGGGGCTGACAGCGGCCCTAAATCCACCGTCTGGGGATCTACGCGGACTATCATTAGACAATTTAAATGAGCATCCCCCCCTTTCGGATTCGGACCACGGCATTTCCATGATAAGGACTACTCTATAAGTACAGAGTCATCTTCCGCGAGCGCAAGAGACACCACCGGGTCAATTCGCACGCCAGAGAGAAAAAACGGGGAACAACTTGAATCCACGAAACATAATGACTGCCAACGCAAAACCTATCTTCGTCTTCGTGCCTGGTGCATGGCACGACCCGGATACCTTCGACAACATCCGTGACCTCTTACAGAAGCGAGGGCACGACACTGACGCCGTCGCCAACCAGTCGGTCGGCGCAGCCGATCCCTCCGTTGGCCTCCACGCCGACATCGCTCACACAAAGCGTGCCCTCCAAGCGCTGGCCGACCAAGGGCGCTCAATCGTGGTGGTCGCGCACTCATACGGCGGGATTGTCGCCGCCGGCGCAGTCGAGGGGCTCGGGTATACGTCGCGGGCCCGCGCAGGCCAGCACGGCGGGGTGATCCAGGTAGTGTGGATGGCGGCCTTCGTCACGCCCAAGGGCAAGTCGCTCCTCGACATGCTGGGAGGGAACTGGTTGCCCTGGATGTCGTTCACGGTGAGCGAGACCCCCCCCCACCTTCCCCTCACCCACCATGGAATAGGTAGCAACCGCAGAAAACCCGCCCCCCTACTGATATCTCCACAATGCAGACCCCCGACGACGGATACGTCTACACCACCCAGCCCGAGAGGATCTTCTACCACGATCTGACCCCCGACGCCCAGCGCCACGCCATCGCCAACCTGCACCGCCATCCCAGGCCCTCCTTCCTCGAGCCGGCCGTCCACGAACCCTGGCGCGAGATCCCCGCCTTCTACCTCTTCTGCGACCAAGACCAGGCGCTGCCCCTGGCCGCGCAAGAGGCCTTCGCCCACACCCTGGGCAACCCCGGCCGCTATCACGTGGACGCATCGCACTCGGCGTTTTTGAGTGTGCCGGAGCATGTGGCCGACGGGCTGGTGCTGGCGCTGCAAGAGGGGTTAGAGAAGACCGGTGCTGGCGCTGGTGCCTCTAGTGGGACTAACCGCGTTAGTCAGTTATAAGTTAGATCGTATAGTGGTCTCCGACCAGGGTGGAGGAATATAACTTCTATCCTGGTGAGATACATATAGTGCCATTAGTCCGTGCAAGGGTAGGGCTATTGACAGGGGCGAGGGGGCCAATCATTTTTGGGTTACTGTAGATAGTGCCTCCGGTTTCTTTGTCTCTTGCTCCAGCATTGTCCCGCTATAATGTTGGGTTTGGACCTATCAGATCCCAGCGGGATATTTCGGCCGCTGTTGGGGGGGGAGGCAATGTTGTAGCTTGTAAATGAAGGTGTGCATGGGGGTGGAAATGAAATCGAGCGGGGGTGGACTTGTAGCGTGGAACTTCTGTCTTTCATTAAAATCGATACCAGAATCACTACTGCACTATGTAATCTTACTATGCGCTAAGGTGAAATGCCAGAATTGCCCCGAATGGTATGGTGTAGTCATGTTGCATGATTTCGCATCAGGAGGAAAGAAAAGGGTGGGAAAGTGGGCAGAATAGAAGAACTGAAGACCATGGTCTCCCAATGCGAAATAGGGTCGACATCGCTATTTCTTGAGCCGAGCTCTCGCCCTATAAGTCAAGGAAGAACTTGTCGACCTTGTTCCCGAGCTGTTCGGACTTCTCGCGGATGCGACCCTCGTCCATGACGCCCTCTTCGCTGACGAAGGCATCGACCATGTGCAGGGGCACCCATTCGAAGTAGATGTTTTCCACGTCGACGGTGGCAGCGGAGTTGCTCGTATCGTATTGTTTGGAGCCGCCGGGGCCAGCCGCAGCTTTCATGCCCTCTTCCAACACGCTAACGCCCTTGACGCCGTCGCTGCGCCAGGTGGTCATGACCTCGAGCGGGGAGTTGTCCTCGTGCTTGTCGTCGTCGATGACGCTGGGGGCGCCGTTGATCTTCTCGAGGTCGCTGAGGACGACGATCTGGGCGTCCGGGCTGACGTGCCGCGTACACAGGGCGGCGGGCAGCGAGCCGGTCTTGTTGCTGACCCCCCGCGTGGCGGAGAGGCGGTCCACCCCGAGCAGCAGCAGATCCACCCCGGCGGCGGCGATGGCGGCCGACGCGTCCGTGTACACCTTGACCCGCAGGTTCTTGTGGGGGGTGTCCGCGAACCGCGACTTGAAGTTGGAGATCAGCGACGAGGCGATGCTGGCGCCCTCAAAGAGGGGCCGGGATTCCAGCACCCGCAGCTCCAACAGGTGGATGTCCAGTGAGGCGTACGCGTCCAGGATGCTGTCGCGGATCGTCGAGCTCGCCGACACCGTCAGGATCGTGAGCTTGTCCCGCGGCTCACCGTGGTGCAGGAAGTGGTACCGGATGTAGTGGGTGAAGGCGTCTTTGACCTGCGTCGCGCGGCTCTTGCGACTGGCTAGGTGGTGGTCCAGCACCGCGAGCATGCGCTCCCACTTTTGCTCGTCGGAGTGATTGTTGTTACGGCCAGGGCTGTGGTTGTGGTTTTCGTCGTGGTGGAGGATATCGTCGAGTTCGGCGAGCACGCCGACGAGCGCGTTCATCGTCGCGGCGCCCATGCTCTCCCGTCCGTTCTTGACCATGTGCCACGCCGCCATGCGCACGTTGGCCCACCATTGGGCGTCCATCCCGTTCTGGGTCTGGACGAGGAAGTCGCGGAAGATCATTAGCGCGATGGTCGTGAGCTCCTGCGAGCCGCTTTCGTGGTCATTGCGAAGACGCTCCAGCCCCGTGGCGAGGATCTTGACGGCGCGCTCACTGCGGAGATCGCCTTCGAACCATACGCGGCGGAAACTGTCCTTAAGTCGGGGCACGGTGGGCGAGAGCTCTTCATTGAGGATCGCGGATGGCGGGTGCCATTCCCAGCCTGTATGCTCCCAGTCAATCTTGAAGGACGGCTGTTCTTCTTTAGCCGTCGATTCTTTTGGCGTGTTTGCATTGTAAAGGAACGCAAATGGATGCACAGTCCACTCGCGCCCGGCGGACGGATCGCTGAATGTGAACGGTTTCCCCGTGCGCCAATGCGTGAGATTCGAGGTATTGAGCCCTGTTTCCTCGGAGAGTTCGCGCCAGGCGGCTGCGAGCGGGTCGCGGTCGTCTGACGATATGCTGCCGGATATTGGGGCAAGGTGGCCACTGATTTGACTCTTAGATGTGCACTTCTACCCAAGGCGATCAGGAGACAAACCAATATGTTCTCACTTTGTCGCTGCGTTTGAACAGCGCTACGAGCGGTTTCCCATCCTTAAAATTGAAGATGAAGGATGAGACGACGGCGCGCTTTTCGAGGGGTTGAGGTTGAGATTGGTCGTCGAGAGGTTCATGAGACGGTGGCAGGGATGTTGCCATTGTGCTGAGGATAACGTGGATGAGATTATAACAGAGCGTAGTATAGGATTGTTGGGTGTACGCTCATGGAAGCGGGTTTGGGTCTGACTCTGTAGATAAGAGAGAGTGCGGGCGCGGGAAACCACCCCCGTCGAGTTGCTGCCAAAGTTCACTCTGTTGGGTTGACGGAATCAAGTGGAGTAGAGCCAGAGAGCCAAGAGGCAAAAAACAGAGGTATAAATCCCCACGCGAAAAGTCGGATGATTGCGGGCATTTGGTGTCATAGTCACATCACGCCACGGGAGGGGGGCCGAGAACAAACGAGCGACTGCGCATAAAGAAAGACGACAAAACGCAACTTCCCGAGTATGACAGAAAGCTAGGACCACGCCATTGAGCAGTATGTACAAAGCGACAGGTTCCAGTTCGACGGGGCTGATACGGGGAGTGACAAGAGCAGGAGGGAGAGGTGGTGGGAGGGAGAATGGCTGGCGGCGATGGACAACAACAGCGGCTGCAGCAGCACATGACGTCAGCATTCGGCAAGCAGCCCGGCCTCGCGCTGTATACAACAAGTTCGTGATCAAGAACATCCACAACCACTTTCCCTCTACCCCGTATTCTTCAAACACCACAAAGCACTGGCAACGACAACCACTACACTTCCCTTCTATTCAGACCTCGCGATTCCACAGCTCAGCCGCCAGAATGCCCACTTATCCCGGCTCCTGCTACTGCCGCAACATCACGTATGACCTGTCGCTCTCCTCCCCGGACGACGCCCGCACATCTCTCTGCCATTGCAGCAGCTGCAAGGTTCAAGCTCCTCTACTTTCCTTATACCTCCAACTTTATCCCCCAAGGTCCTTAAACCCTCTCCCAAAAAACCCAAGGGCTAACACCGACGGCGATGGGGCCATGGTGCTCGTCCACAGAAAGCATTCGGCACCAACTACGGTCTAACAGCCAAGGTCCCCAAGGACGCGCTCACGCTCAAATCCGGCCAACCAAAGGAATTCGTCGGGGACAATGGCTCGGGATCGACTATCCATCGGGAGTTCTGCGGGGATTGTGGAAGCTTTATTCTCGAATATGGGGTACATTCTTCGCGTCCACTATTTGCTTGGGTCTGATTGATTTACGGTATGCTAACTTCGCTTGGGAATGGCTAGGATGCGGTGAAGAATGATTTCCGTTATATCTGCGTGGGGACGTTGGATGACCCCGAGGTCCTGCCGCCGAAGGGGGAGTTCTTCTGTGAGAGTCGAGCGAGTTGGATGCCAGAGATTCCTGGTGAGTTGGTTGCGGGTATACCCCTGGGATATGCTATGGGAGGAGGCTAATTTGGTAGATGTTTTTCACAAGCAGAAGATCAAGGAGTAATGTCGGGTTACGGTCTAGGATATAACTGTTTCTTGATGCGGGGGTGCGTGTATTTTATAGCCTTCAGTGAGAAATGTGATTTACTTGCGAAATGCTATGCATTTTCTATTATACTATGCACCACCAAGTCGGGAGTAATCAGCTTGTCCTGAATGATCAGAGCATTGAGGCAGTCGTTGCTGTCCACCCGACGGAGCCCAGCCTCGAGAGTGGCCTCGATCCCGGCCTGAACGTGCCGCTTGGCGACACGACGGCGGGCCTCTTGTAGGTCTGTGTCGACAAAGATCCGGTAATCAACTAGCTGCGCGACATCGCGCCATATTTGTTCGTTCAGCAGGCAATAGTTGCCTTCGACGATGACGACGGACGTGTCCGGAGTGATGACAACGCCGTTCTCCACGGGGTCTTTTGCCTCGTGGTCAAATGAAGGTGCATAGATGGTTTGCGATTCGACACCAAGGTTGGCTGGCGTGTCTATATCTGCCCACTGGCGCAGCTGTTGGATAACGGCAACGAAACGGGGTGCATCGAACGTCCAGGGCGCACCGCGACGAAGATAGGCCTCTTCTCGGTTGGGGAGCGTGTCTAGCACAGCCCGCGAGAGATGGAAGCCGTCCATGGAGAGAAGCGCCGTGGCCAGAGCGGGAGAAGTAGATCGCAGAATCTGAGCGACTGCCGCTGCAGTGGTTGTTTTTCCCGAGCCCGGGATGCCAGCGATAGCTACGAGGAGCCTTTGCTTGTGATGAGAGCGGGCTTTCTGGCGGATTATATCCGCAATCTTAGCATATTCGGCTTCCATCTAGGCCAGAATGTCAGTTATAAATTGGTGAGGATAATAGAGGCCGGATGGGGTGATTTCCATACCTCTGTTCAATAGACCCGTTTGCAAGCAACACCTGGGAATGCAGAGAAGACACAGACTGCCCTCCCTGAGAGCCATCGACATACTGCACGTAATTTGCTCGATAGTCATGTTGAACCATTGGGAGGGGGATCGGTTCACAGTGCTCCGATGTCGAAAGTGACTTCGTGCGTGGCAACATGGCTAGACTTCGACATTCCAGCTTTTTGAGGAACTTCTTCTTTCGTTGAATGTATGCTTCTTGTGAAGCAACCATACATCAATGGAAATGAAATCGTGTAAACGGCGTATCAATCTACTCGAATCCCGCTGAGTTGAGGTCGAACTCGGGAAATGACAAGTTGCAAGTCAATTTTGGGTATTTCCCCGCGGGTCCCAAGTTATCTTGTGGTGTGCGGGGTTATCAACGTCTTTCTTAGGCTGCTTCATGCAGTCATCGGTCACTGATTAAGATTCTCGCAAACGCGGGGTGGGATCCACGACTTGGCTTTGTGTCGTCGATCTGGTAGACTTTCTGGCTGATTTCCGGGTCGGGGCTACATAGAAACAAAGGATCTGTTGATCTAGACAATGCGAACAGCGCGGGCGCACTTGGTCGCACGGCACGCCCCAGGCCTTGCAGGCTTTGCAGGGCTGGCACGGTTGGTCTTGCTGAGGGGGAGCGTGGGCTGGCTGTTCAGGTGCAGGTAGTGTATAGACGGGGGCTTTTGTGGTCGAGCATATGTAGTTGGTGGTGGATTTCGTGCGATCGGTGCACTCGACGCGATGCGCAGAAGTCTGCGGACTGTCGATCATCCATACCGACCACAGCCACTGGGAGAAGCGCTTGAGAACGCATGCTCGTCCGATGCGATTCTTGCGTGCGAGATCACACTTCAGGTGGTTCTGGAGACGCGTGATGGCGGTGTCGGTCATGATGGCTGCTGGCTCGGGGTTTCTGTGATCATTCGATTCTTGTTAAGTAGGAAGGTAGGTTTCGCTGGCGAAAGTCGGGTAATTAATGGCTCTGTTGGCAGGACCACGAGAGTGACAAGTGTCAGACAACTGTCAGACCATCGCATGGGAGACGGGGAATTCTTATAGACTACAGATACCTAGTAGTAAGGAATCAAGGGGTTGTTGTCATTGCTGGAGAGGTGGACATTCCCTCCGCTCCGCCCTGGCCGATTTACTCCAACTTACGAGCACGGGCTCTTTCAATCCCCCTCCATTCCATGGGTTTGAGACGATGATTGGAGTGTAAGCCTTGGGATCGACCTGACGTCAGGCTCGAGCGGGCGGGGGACGAGCAAATAAACCGGTGTCTTTGTCTGTTGGGAACCCGCCAAAGTGACCGAAGTGACACGAGCGGAACCAATTACTATTTTCCTGATCCTGTTCCTCCCGGGCAATGCCTTGGTTTGATGTTTGATGAATGGCACCTCAACCACACCACTTGCAGTGCTTGTAATTATGGATGACTCGATTGGTGACCGAGATATCCGTCCGGGGTTGACTGTAGACTGAGTATCCCCTTAGTATTGTCCAGAAATTGTGCGTACTCTGCACTGTACTCCGTACATCCCTGCATATCAGTCGGTGTGTTTGGAGGTTAGGGCAGGACAAAGGGGCACTGGCAATAGCAGCGTGTTCAGGCATCGGTGTGTTTTACCCCTCCTGCACTTGTCCCTCTCTTCTTTCTTCTCATGGACAATTCATTCATTGATACCACATCCGCCAAAACTGTCGAGGCAACCACTAAACCACTAACAGGTGGGCCACGTCTGACAGCGATCTGCAACACCACTCGCATCCACCCCGCTCGTACCTGTATACCTGTATGATACCTCACGTTGCCAAGCGATCGACCAGAATCATCTGACCCTTGACCCAGAAACACAGTTGACTCATCCAGTCGCACGATCAACAATCGATTACAACTAAAGTAATCAATCTCGGCAACACCCGAGCATCGATTTCGTTCCACTGCGACCGGGAGATCTTTCCATCGAAGCAGGGCACTCGATCCTGGTTTTCGCATGCTTGATCCTTCAGACCTTCCCACTCTTCAACTCGGAGATTTACAAGTATTTTGTGATGGAAGTACACCCGAGGGATCTCTACGTTCGACAGGCAGAAATGCAGGCCGGGTTCGAATTTTCCGATGCGATTCCGTGGACGCAGGAAGCAAGGAGCTTCTGTCAAAAGCTTAAAAGCCAATAGCAAACATGGATAGCGGCAGCCTCTTGCAGCTAAAGACATTCTCCCCCTCCTTCAGCCCCCTCTCCCTCATGCCTGATTGAGTTTTTTTTTTCGGTCGAGTTGTCTCCATGGTGGATGACTTGTCAGCTCGTCTGCAGCGCGCAGACTAGCCGCAGCACCGTTCCGGTAAAAGCGGCTCAGGCTGCTCGCGTGTCTTCTGCCGAGTTTCGGCCTTGCCTGCATCGTCCCTTGAGCAGCCAGCAGCCCAAAAGAACACTTAAAGATGCCATACGCCCACGATGACTGCAAATTTCCGCACAGTCACCAACTCAGAGAAGCTTAGAGAGGGGGGTCGCAGATTGAACACCATCCTGAATGGCAAGATCTGACCCCTGACCCCTTCCTAACTGTGCGTACACATTGCTCGTGCCAAATACAAGTTTGTCGCCAATTGAGAAAGAAGCCTTCGCATCCAACGGTCGACCGTCCGTCGAAATCATGCACGCTTCCGAACCGAAAGAAGAACTCAGTCCTGCTCTGGGCCAACCCGACCAGGAGCCAAACCAGGGACAGGGTCGCAAACGCTCGGCGAGAAGGCGCCTGGGCCGCAAGTCTGCTGAGGCTCACGACTCCTTTACTTTGATGGATACCATCGGTTATCTACTATCAACTCCAGATAGCACCATGATAGCCTTCCACTGGGGTGGGTGTGCTGCGACTCTAAGAGAAGTGGATATTTGACTGACCACGGAGTCCACAGGCGGCCCGAGCCTTTCTGCAACTTAGAGGCAGCATTCATCATGGAGGATACGAAGCCCTTAGGACCCAACACACCGTTCCATTTACCTTGGGGTCCCGTGGTCTCCAGATTGGAAACTTGTGGAAGTCTCACCACACCAGAGATCAGGAAAACCAGCGCCACGTTACGCGAATTCTTGTTTCTCGTTTCATCTGTTGATGGGCATGTGATACTGTGGGTTGCAACTTTGGTCTTGTGGCTGGTGGCTGAGCTTTGAATACTTGTGGTGGCGGACGAATTGTCCAATGTGACTGTCGATATAACATCCCCGGCTATTATACGCCATCGATCAATTTGTGAGAAAAACGGCTTGTCGGTCTTCCAACCAGTGCCACACGTTTCTCTTACCTGAGGCGAGAGTGTTGATTGAGCTGATGGTCTAGACCTCCCACCGTCCAAATGAACCTGCTTCATTGCGTTTTAGTATTTCATCTTGATGTCAAGGACTTATGTTCTTAGACGGACATCTCGACAGTGGACAAGACGTCTATACATGTACAATCCCGCGAGAGCAGAAACGTTTCTCCCCTCTGGCTAGTAGCCGATCTCCCTGCAACTTCCAGTGCCTTCAATTTTTTTCATGCCACCTGCCCTGTCCTTGACCCCTCTCACCCTGTGGCGACCCAAACCCCATCTGAGCCCAGATCAAAATGTCCGGACAGATCGAAAACATCCCCCTGCACACCCGCGAGCCCGGTGACGGGATCACCGAGGCTGACCTGGCCAAGCTGTTGGAGGCCACTGACCCTCTTACCTCTGCTGCCATTGCTGCGACGGCGGCAGGTACCCAAGGAACTACTGTTACCTGTACGAGATGACCTTTCCCTGGCCCTGCCAAACGTGCATTTCGTTCATTGCCGGTGTCAGTTCATCTCGAAGACTTGTTCGTTGAATGTGCGTACGATGAGGAGGATGAGGATGGGGAGGATGAGGACGAGGAAGACGAGGAAGACGAGGAGGACGACGATGGTGTTGATGAGATTTACTACAACGAGGCTATGGATGGCTGGCTCGGTCCTTGGTGGGCGAGTGTCTAGGTAGAGTGTAAGGATGGGATCTCAATTTGCGAGTGTGGTAGAGATCAGTTCGATTCGATCGGGAATTGATCGAGGGCTCCTTCGGTGCCTTACGTGTTTTGGTGTGTTTGAAATACTTTATATTGAATTCTGTTCTACCTCGGGGTTCGGAAGAAAAGTCCACGGAGCGTTCCGGCCCAGATTGCATTACTAGGATATACCTAGAGACCAGCATAAAGCAAGAAAATCTTAAATTTGTTCCATTTGGCTAGACTATCCAACCGTAAGATATGCAAGACTACACAGTAGGATGTAGGATACAGCCCGGTAGTAGGGTTCAGTTCTTTCCCTTCCACGCATCGACCAGAAACTCCTTCATCTTGACCGGCTTGATCCCGGGGAATCGGGCATTCAGCCGCCCTTCCACGGGCAGATCGAACACCCCCGCGATGGTGAGCCGACTGACCAGCACGGTCACCTCGTGGGCTTCCTCCTCGGTGTAGCCCTCTGGGATGGCAGGGACGGTGACCTGGCCTTGGTTGATCTTCTCGGGGCTGTCATATACAACGGAGATTTTTCGACCTGGATTTGGAAAGTCTGGTTAGAATCGATACATGTCGAGTTCGCATGCTTTCCAACGGTGCCCTTTCTTTGCTTTCTTTTGCTTTTCTTCTTCTTGAGCTTCATCTTCAACCTCCCACCTCAATCCCCCCCCCCTCTCCCCCTCTCTTGAACTCTAAGCAAGAATATTCAGGATCACGAACCTCTAATATCCTCCACCAACCCCACCAACTCATTATAAGTAACCACATCCCCCACCACAACACTAAACTCCGGCCACTCAGCCGCATCCACCTCCTCCAGCAACCGTACCACAAACCGCGCCATGTCGTACGTATACGTCATGCACATCCGGTCGTTCCCGTCGCCGGGGATCGCCGCCCGACAGTTCAGGACGTCAATCCCAAACACCCCCGGCTGCAGGTGCGTGCGTACGTGCGGCATCCCCCAGTAATCCATGAAGAAGCCGGGGATGACCCGTGTCCACTTTAGGGATGGGGCGTCGTGGTGCAGCTTGTTGGCCGCTGCGAGCCAGTGTTTTATGCTGGGGTCGATTCCGAGGAGGCTTTTTATATTTGTCAGCATTGGGTTGGAAGGGGAGAGATAGGGCAGGGGATTACTCGGCCGTCTGGATGAAAGAGTACTCGCTTGGGAGGAAACGGGTGACGGTGGGGGATCGCTCGGCGGCGTCGATGAGGTTCAGTTGCGCTTGGCTGGTTGCGTCGGTGGTGATGCCGATGGCCGAGATGATGGTTGTGATTCCCTGGGTGGTGAGGATGTCCGTAAGGGCGGGGATGTCGTCGTAGTCGATTTGCAGGTGGTGGGCTCGTGAGGTGGGTGGGTCTTGGGGGGTCTGCGTGTGGTGAGTTTTGCGGACTTGGTGATGTAGTTTGAAGCAGGGGATAAGTTACGCACGCTGCGGGTGAGGATGATGATCTTGTGGGTGGTTTCTTGGAGGAGGGTCTCAACGAGGGTTCTGCCTACGCCGCCGGTGCCGCCTGCTACTGCTATGACTGTCATTTTGTGGGTTGGTTGGGGACGGTTGTGGGTGGCTGCTTTGGGTGTACTGGGGCTGGTTTGAGGTTGATATATGTGTGTAGTGGATGCGGACGATGATGAATGGTTTGGATCCGGTGGCCCCGGGCCGCTGGAGATCGGGGATCCACTTGGCCCTGTCCGCGGTCGTGGGCTCTGGTGTTTTACCTTGCTGGTCGCTGGTGTACTGTATGTACCGTAATTCGGACGTCTAGGTCGTCGAAGCAGATATGCTTCGTACGAAGTGTTATATTGATGTTGGCCATCAGCGTGGACTAGACTCACATGTCTGAAAGGGGATTCGAAGCGGTTATACTGTAATTTCAAGCTGTAATCCGCCACGTGCAACAGTAAGTCCAATGGGCATAAGTGCGTCCCTTTTCAGTTTGGTGAGTCACTATAAAGTCTTGAGCTGGTCTAAAGTCCCGATGTGAGCGCATCCTTAAATCTCTAGCACGCGCAAAACACATGTTGCAAGGAGATATGGGTTCTTCTTTTTTGGGTTCTGTGCTTGTTTTTCCTGACGTGAGAACAAAGATTACATACAAATTTCACCAATTCCTCGATGGTCTAACGGTCATGATTTCCGCTTGTCAATCCTCAACAGGAACAAGCGCGGGAGACCTGGGTTCGACTCCCAGTCGGGGAGGTTGCTTTTTGCGTCATGCTTTTTACCACTCCCGCATCATCATGATGATCTTTGATATCGTTTCTTGCCACGTGCGGTAGATCATAATTTGAAACTTAATTGATGTCCAGTAATTGAAGTTCTTTAAACAACCCAAGCTAGCATGAAAGCCTTCTTGACTCCTGTTGAGCTGGGTTTCGATCTCAAACCTTTTTATGTACTACGGTCCAGTACTGTAAATCTCTCTGTCAATCACGCCATTGATAGCCCCACCCTTTCGGTATCAAACTCCAGAACTGCAATTGAAGGCCAAAGAACGTAGTCTAGTCCAACAGACACAATGTAAACAGCTCACTTCTGTGGTGGGGTTCTCGTACCACAATTATGTAACATCGGACCGGGACTGACCAGTACCTGCCTTAGTGAGTCACGGGCGAGGGGCACGTCATTAAATTTCATCTTATCCTCCCCCACGATCCCACCCCGACATCTCCAACAACACCACCAATCCACAGAATTACTGCCATCATGAGAAGAGAAGACATCACCTATATGGGTGCCGGCCCCGCCGCCCTCCCGACCGACGTTCTCACCACCGCCGCGGAGGCTTTGTTGAACTACCAAGACACTGGCTTGTGAGGCGCTCCGATCCCGGCGATCTTATCGCCAATCCGTGCAACCATTTTTTCTCTGACAGCTCAATTCTATAGGGGTGTAGCAGAGCACAGCCACCGCAGCGAGCTGGCCTCGAATATCCTGAACACTGCTAAGGCTGACCTCGCCAACTTCCTCGACATCCCTTCCTCTTACGAGATCCTGTTCATGCAAGGTATTTGCGGCACTCCTCCGTCATTGCGCCTACGGCTCGGTCGTCTGACTCGTCCATTGCAGGTGGTGGCTCCGGCCAATTCGGCGCAGTCGTCTATAATATCGTGTCCGTTTGGATCGAGAAGCAAAGACAGAAGATCGTGAAGGAACACCCCGAGATCAGCGAGGAGGATACGCTGAAGGAGGTCCTCAAGAAGGTCGAATCGGAATTGCGGTTGGACTACCTTGTGACTGGATCGTGAGTGTCCCGACCGATCAATTCCCGCGCTTTCGGACTAATTGACTGCACAGGTGGTCATTGAAGGCGAGCCAAGAAGCTGCCCGCCTCCTCGGACCAGAGTATGTCAATGTCGTCAGTGACTCGAGAACAATCAACGATGGGAAGTTCGGCAAGATCGCGGACGAATCCACCTGGTCGTTGAGCCCCAAGGCTGCTATGGTGTACATGTGCGACAATGAGGTAGGCACCCGGTGCTCCGACCGTGGTTGAAGCCCTGCTAAAGTGTGTGCTTTGTAGACTGTCGATGGTGTCGAATTCCCTAGCTTCCCCAAGGTTCTGGAGCCCAAGGGCACAGACAACGACCCCATTGTCATCGGTGATTTCTCGTCGAACATCCTCTCCAGACGGATTCCTGTCGAGGTAAGGATGACCTGAAATGTCGTTTTAGCATGCGCTAACTCGTAACAGAACTACTCCATCATCTTCTTCGGAGCGTAAGGACAGATCCATACCATCCCCTCGATTATGGTACTAACCCTCAAAAGTCAGAAGAACCTCGGTACCCCTGGAGTTACTGGGGTGATTATCAAGAAGGACCTCCTCCCCCCGGTCTCTCCTCCCGCCTCTCCCGCTATCCTGCGCAAGCTCGGTCTGCCCATCGCGCCCACCATCCTCGACTACTCTGTCATCGCCAAGAACAACAGTCTCTACAACACTCTGCCCATTTTCGAGTATGCAACGTGAAGCTCTTTCAATTGTGCGTGGCTAATGTCGTTTAGTGTCTACATCGCCGGTCAGGTGTTGAAGAAGCTCCTTGCCGAGTTTCCCAACAAGGTTGACGGACAGCAGGCCGTTGCCGAGAAGAAGGCGAACCTTATCTACCAGACTCTCGACGCATACCCTGATGTCTACCGCGTTGTCCCGGACAAGAGCGTCCGCTCGCGGATGAATGTCTGCTTCCGTGTGACCAAGGTACGTCTATCGCAGAAACGAAGCTGCACGCGAAATGCACTAACCCGAGCAGGGTGGCAGCGTCGACGAGTCGGAGAAGTCTTTCTTGAAGGGCGCTGTTGAGCGTGGCGTTACCGGTCTCAAGGGCCACAGAAGCGTCGGAGGTAAGTTTAGTTGTTGGTTGGCATCGCTCATGATGGTGTCTAACGAGACGTCTAGGTATCCGCGCCTCCAACTACAACGCGATTCCCGAGTCCGGCGTCGAGAAGCTTGTTGCCTACTTGAAGGAGTTCGCTGCCTAAGAGGTCGATGAGAGATTAAAAGTGATATCTGCACATAAATAGCCATCGTGTTTTGATGACTAGGCGTTTCGAGGCTAAAAAGCTAAAAGGCTATGAACAGAACCTAGGAATATATTCCCGAGCTCTTACCATGGCTGGCTCAACAGTCAACTGTCTTGTATTTCTCACGAAACGGACCGCCCCGTACTGAAATGTTGTAAGACCAGAATTCAAGGAACATTAGAAGTAGCTATTTTGTCTGCTCCTTACCATGGGGATCAGCAGATAGACCATGGGCGAAACCCGGCCCAGGGGAACTGTTCAAAACAGGCGGTGGCAGACACTAGAGCCTCGAGTGCTGACCGCCCTAATGGCAGAATGGTCGCAACCTCGCTGCAGAACCCGGCGATTATGAGGCCAACAGCTGGCCAAAACGGAAGGGCGAAACTGTTCTTTTGTTCTTTTCCTCACCGCCTTCTCGGGCTTCGCGCACAAGTGACAAAGCAGGCAGAAAATACGAGCGTGTTCTCGCCTGAGGCAAAAAATGATTAGTGAACAATTGGGGCCGAGGCGGAATCCCACGAATCCCCATCCACGTCCCAACAAGACATCTTCGTTTTCTGCATAGCCAAGAGTTATGCGTGCATTAGCACAGGCCTTGGGGCGTCCAGATTGTATTACCCAACCGTTGACAATCTGACCGCGCCGATAATCGCCCCCCGTTGGGTGGCATCCTTCTTGCTGACGATGATGATGAATCCTCGCGTGTGGCAACCTGCTGATAGCATACAAACCTAAGTGTCCGTCTCTATAACAGCTCATCTGCGGCTTTTCTATCTTTCGACAGAGTAGCATCCGGTCACCTAAGACATAAATACCCCCACCCTATGATGCTATGGCTCATCTGAATTATGCCGCAACACAAGAAGGTGCAACGGAAACCGACGCCACTTTAGTGCCCTGGGAGACTATACATGATCAGTTCTTTGGTTCTACTCACCCTGCGTCGGATTCCATGGCGTCACCACAGATCACCTCGCTGCTCTCAGCTTGTTCGTACCCGGTGCCCGAGTCTGCTGATTCGTTACCTGAGGACCCTACCCAGCCAATGTTATTCGGTGGCATCACGTCCGACCATGTGTTTGAGATCGATAGTACTTCAAGCACAATCGACAGTCAGCAGACGCATGCAGATCATGCTGTAGCAGAGCATCCCAAGCGCCAACGCGCCGAGCTTGAAAAGCCTGCACCCGGGGCAAGTGCGACTGCCAAACGAGGTCGGCCTCGAAAAGTACTCGATGAATCCCTGGCGGAAGACCCTGAAGAGGTATGTCTCTCTTATCATCATCGCCTGACCCGACAAGCAGCTACTTAAATATTGCTCAGAGGCGACGGCGGCAGATTCGACTTGCGCAGCGCGCCTATCGCTCGCGGAAGGAAGCGAACATGTCTTCCCTCAAGAGTCGCATCGGAGAATTAGAGTCCGTTGTCGAGCAGATGAGCTCGGCTATACTTTCGCTCAGCGACCAGCTCGTTCAGTCCGGGGTTTTAGAGTCGAACCCTCACCTGGCCGAGCATTTGCACCATACCGTGCAGACGTGTCTTAATCTGGCGAAAGATGCTAACAAGGACGGAGCAGACTCGACAGCCCTGGTGCCCTCGTCGGCATCCTCGAGAACTAGTTCTGCCCAGTCCTCTGCTCCGGGGAATGGGTTTCAATTTTCTGTGCCTATTGACTTCGGGAAGACCTACCCTCCTGTTCTACCCATCTTTCAATCTGAAAAGCAAACGACACCATTCAGACCGGCTCTGAGGCCTCCTCCCCAGCAGCTGGTGCTGCCGGATATACAGGAGATGGAGCTGTCTGTATTCATGAGTCGATTGCACATGTCGTGCATCTATCACGGCTGTCTTGCCTTGTGCGACGACAACATCAGCACGGAGCGCATAATGAGACACTTCTGCTTGCCTCTGACCATCGTGGACCGTAAGACCCTAACGGGGCTGTTCTACGCTGCGCTCAACACGAAAGACGGAAAGAAACGCTACGAAGACTGGAAGGACATCCCTTTCTTCAGCCTGGGCGGAGCAGGCACCCATTACCCGTGGACTGCCGCGAAGGCTGGATTGGCGAGTTACCTACATCGGCCCGGTGTTCGATGGGTGGTCTTGCCGGAGCCTCTGCTAGAGTTCCCACCGCACCTACAGAAAGTTCTCGCGGGTGATTGGTTTGACATGGGTGACTTGGAGGGTTATCTTCGTGAACAAGGCGTTCGCCTGTTTGCACATGCTCCGCCGGAGGTTGGGAAGGATTCCCATCAGCCTGCTCCGGCGGTGAATGCGAAGCGGCTGATCAAGAGTATGTGCTTCCGGAGTTAAATATCGAGTTGAGTCTATTTGCTAACGTGTTATAGTTTTGTCGGGGTGTGGCATTTGTCTTGGATGGACCCCCGGTTTCCGCCGTCGCGATGTGGAAAAGGCTCTCAGAGAGTGTACTGGGGGCTGAGGTATGGGCTGAGGTGTACTAAATTTGAAGTGAAGGCAGGCGGATGCCCTCGGTTCAAAGAGCAGACCGGTTTCGCATTTCCCATGTATGTGATGTGACATGGGAGGGATACCAGCCCAGTTCCTGTAACAGGGACTTTTCCCGGCACGCCTGCCTGAGGTCGGATTTTCCTGCGAAGGTGATCGACTGCTTAGTGAAAACAGCCCTGCAATGTTCCATGCGATGACCGGGCTGTGAGGAATCTGATGTTGTTGAAGAACGTCAACAACAAGTGCATCCTACGTGTCTGGGAAGGATGAGCACTTATCTCAAAGCCACAGTCGGCGACCGACCTCACCGAGGAACTTTCTTCCGGTGATTAGGAATCGTTGCGTGGCTCTAAGACCGACATGCGAATGACATACCGCCGCTACCATGCGACGCTTGTGTTTGACCCTGGGTTCCATCGGACGTCCTAGAATGATGTTCGTGGCAAATCTACGATGGTGGATGGAATAGGTCGGATTCCACCATTTAGCGAGGGTCTACGAAGTATCCGACCAGTCACACCCTGCGGATCACAGGGTCTTCTATGGAGGCTTTCTCAATTTGTGGCCAACCGTGCAAAAGCCCGCAACATGCCCCATTCTTGGTCCGGACATGACCGAATCGATAGATCAGGCATTGACCGAGTCATGCAGGTCGCCAGGGACCTGAATAGCGATTCCGATCCCACAAAGTGTACATCTAGAGCGAGCAAAGTCCCTAGGTCGACCAATTCTACCCACAGCACGAGCCAGGGGTTCTCTTGGCTGCGCTGTACCTGAAAACTAGCAGTCAAGTCATGACTGTTCCCCTGTCTTAGCCACCAAAGTCAACAGGTAGCGACTAGCGACGGGGATACGAGAATCTGAGACTAGCGCGGATCAGGGTTCATTCTGGAAGACTACCGGAGTAAACTAGCGAGCACGGAGATTTTCAACCCTGCATGTCAGATTTTGGGTCTCTGTCAAGATAGGATTATCAAGTGTAGATGTGGAAGCAAAGCCAAGAGAATATGACAGGCGTTGTCAGTATTGCGTGGAGGGGGAAGCAGTCCCCATAACTAGATGCGTCACAGGTTTGTCTCTGTCCGGCCAGCAGAGAGAAGATTCGTAAGCGTCGGCTGAAAACTTCTGTGGTCGCTAGAAATACTCGTAATCACTCAATGTCCGCGATGGCCGACGTCTAGCCGTACTACTACTGATACGTTACGGCTCTTTGGGCCGAGGGACCCATAGCACCACAGGACCACATGTCCAGGACCGTAAGGCCGTCTCCATCGGATTTGCTTGGCTTTTCTCAGCCCATGAGCAGGACACCTGCTTTCTGGGTAGCTCGTCCCTTGCCTACATACTAGTAAATCGTAGCTCAGGGGGAAAGCTCGGGACAAAAATAGTAGACTTTTGTTCGTGCTGGGGACGGAGATTTGGTTCAGGGAAAGTGGTCAGGACAAGGAATGGAAAGAGTTGAGACGGGAGTGGAGAAATTGAATGACCTTAGGACTTGGAATTAAGGCTCAATTTTCATGGGATAGATGAGCATGGGAAATCTACATGAGGTGATCGTCTCCTGGAGGGAGATGGGAGGGGCGGTCAGCCACGCGTCGGCGCGGTTGAGCCACAGCAAAGCGGGAGAATCCCCCCTCCCCCAGCCACAGTTGACGCTTTAACTCGAGGCATCGGCCAGGCAGCCAGGCAGCAAGGCAGTCAGGCACCAGTTGAATCGTGCCGCGGATGCGCGTTTCTGACATTCTTTCTTCCGCAACAACCTCAAGTTACTGGAATGGCATCTCCAGTCGCCTTCCTTTCTTTGATCGATTATCCATTCATTCAGTGCAGATGATTGCTGAAGGAAAGTTAGTCCTCATACACGGTTGGAGTTCTCTTTGATGCTATTCTTGTCTCTATTCTCTCCTCCACTTGGTCTCAAAGAAACAACGGCGTCGTCCGTGTTGCTCCACCCTCTCCGTGTCTAGAACTCTAGACTCTGGACGGACTCAACCCCCTCAACCCCGACGCGGGAATGGAGCATAGTCTATCTATCTAGTCGACGGTCAACCTGATAATCCCCGCCCGCCATTAAGATTTGGTCCTCGCACGATGCCTTCTGCTTCTGCCTCGGACTGGTGCCCCGGATCGGCAATTCTGCCCGCGGCGCTGCTGGACCGGTCGAGAATGCGAACGGGCTGATGGTTGCCCCCCAGCACACCATCGTCTATCTCCCTCCCTCTCTGCAGCGCAGCAACAACACTGCTCGATTGCGATCGGTCGAAGATACAATCAATAGATCAACAATCCTGGTTCATTCTACATACAGACTTGTCCATTGCATGCAGAACTCGACCAGCTAGCAGCGCAATCACACCCAAGACAGTCTCCTGTTTCATCTTCCCCCCTCGGGCAGTCTCGTCGCGTTTCAGGTTTCCACCACCACGTCTCTGCTCTGTTGTTCGATCCACCCGACATGCCGAGCCCAAGAATGAAGGAAAACTAAACTCATGCAGCTCCGCTTTGCTGATTCGTTCCGTGCCTGGAAAGCCCGCTAACGCGGCACGAACCACCCTTTCTCCCCCTCTCCAATGGCCGTGTTCCGTTGACGCTTGGTGAATGGGCCCAGCCGACAATGACTAGGCGTTTCGCTATGGCCGGCGACAACCATGCTGGTCCGCAGCCACTCAACATCGAAGCTCTGGCTAGGCAGGGTGTCTGTCGGGGCTCGCCAGGGTGAGGTGTGTGTTATGGTTCTATTTAGGATTTTACTATCCTATTATATTATTGACCGACCTGCCCGCAGCCGTGAGCCGGGTTTCGCATACTTGCTTCTTTGTTGTTGGTTCGATGTACATTCCCTACCTTTCTTCTCTCTCCCTTTCTGATTGTTCATAATTCCTATACATTCTTTTGTTTCCTTTCGCTGCAGATTGATCTCTGCGCCTCGATCTCTCGTGTCGGTCGTTCTCAATCCACGTCATCGGCCTTGAAGGCTGTTGTCTATCATTCCTTACCACCCTTACTGACGCCAATCGTTGCGGGAAAGCCCTCTTCCGCGATCTCATCTTCTACCCACTCTTCAGGGCCTCGTCTCTTTACCATTTGCATCGTCCTCGCTCGCTTGACCTCACTCCAGTGGCGATGCCTTCTTCATTCACGCTTCTCAGCGTGAGCTCACTCGCTCTTATCTCGCCTGCCCTGGCCACCAGCTACAACCTCGTCCAAACCTGGCAAGGCGAGGGTTTCCTCGAATACTTCGACTTCTACACCGGCGCGGACCCCACGAACGGTTTTGTCACCTACACTAACCAAAGCTATGCGGAGAGTTCCGGACTGGTCAAGGTCAACAACAATGGCTCCTTCTACATGGGTGTTGACCACACAACAAAGCTAAGCACTACCGGACCCGGTCGTGAGTCGGTCCGCATCGAGAGCAAGAAGTACTATGACCACGGTCTTTTCATCATTGATCTCGCACACATGCCCGGCAGCGTATGCGGTACCTGGCCTGCTTTCTGGTCGACCGGTGCCAATTGGCCTGCCGATGGCGAGATTGATATCATTGAGGCTGTCAACTTGAACACGGCCAGCGAGATTGTCCTTCACACCAGCGGCACCTGTGACGTCTCTGCCCAAAGTGATATGACTGGTACCTTGACCGCCACCCACTGTGGTGAGGATGCTGGAACCACGGGTTGTGTCGTCCAGAGCTCTGAGGGTTCTTCAGGCACCCCTTTCAACGAACAAGGTGGTGGTGTGTATGCTATGGAGTGGCAGGAGGACTATATCAAGTTCTGGTACTTTGCTCGTGACTCGATTCCCACGTCGATTACTGCTGGCACCCCCGATATCTCTGCTTTCGGCACTCCCATGGGCCACTTGCAGGGATCTTGCAACTTCGCCGAACACTTCAAGTCGCAGAAGTTCATCTTCGACACTACCTTCTGTGGTGACTGGGCCGGTGGTGTTTTCCTCTCGTCCGGCTGCCCTATCAGCGACAAGACCAGTGCTACCAAGAGCTGTGTTGCCTATGTTGCCGAGAACCCTTCTGCTTTTGAGGAGTCTTTCTGGGAGATCAACTACATCAAGATTTTCCAGACTGGTAACTCGACTGCCTCTGCCTCTGCCTCTGCTTCTGTCGCTGCCAGCAGTGCCACTTCTGTTGCTCAGTCTGTCTCTACCGCCAGCGAGACCGAGTCTGTCGCCTCTGCTACTGCTGCCACGACGTCTGTTGCCAATGCTGCTACCAACGCTGCTGCTACCGCTGCTTCTGCCAGTTCTGCTGCCACCGATGCTGCTGCCACTACTTCTGTTGCCACTAACGGTGCTGCTACCAATGCCGCCGCTACCAATGCTGCCGCCACATCTGCTGCCACCACCGTTGCTCCCGCTGCCGCCGCCGAGTCCGCCTCTGCCGATTCCGAATCCACTTCTCAGGTCGCCACTGTCGGTGTTATCTCTGTTGCCGGTGAAAACTCGAGCTCCGTGTCCAAGTCTACTCGTTATGTGACCGTTACTGCTACTGCCACTGTCTGCTCTGCAGAGAGGACTGGTGCTGCTGGTCTTACCGGTGGGAGCGCTTCCTCTGGGTCTAACGCTAGCGGCGCCGGTTCTTCTCCTGCTGCCTCCTCAACCACTGTCAGCGGTGCTAGCGCTCAGGCCAACGGCTCTGGTGCTGGCTCTGATTCTGACTCTACTGGCTCGACTGGCTCTACTGGCTCTACTGGCTCGACTGGCTCTACTGGCTCGACCGGCTCTACTGGCACTACTGGTTCAACCAGCGGCTCTACTGGCTCTACTGGCTCGACTGGCTCTACTGGCTCGACTGGCTCTACTGGCTCTACTGGTTCAACCAGCGGGTCTACTGGCTCTACTGGCTCGACTGGCTCTACTGGCTCTACTGGCTCTACTGGTTCAACCAGCGGGTCTACTGGCTCTACTGGCTCTACTGACTCTACTGGCTCTACTGGTTCAACCAGCGGGTCTACTGGGTCTACTGGGTCTACTGGGTCTACTGGTTCAGCCAGCGGGTCTACTGGCTCTACTGGCTCTACTGGTTCAACCAGCGGGTCTACTGGCTCTACTGGCTCGACTGACTCTACTGGCTCGACTGGTTCAACCGGCTCCACTGGTTCTACTGGTTCTACTACCGGCTCATCCACCGGTGCTTCTGCCTCTGAAGAGTCACGCACTGGTTCTTCCGACAACACCCCTTCCACTGGTGGCTCGTCCACTCAGTCTAGCACCGGCTCGTCTCCTTCTTCTTCCACCGTCAGCGGTGCTAGTGCAGAGTCCAATGGTAATCAGGGCACTTCTACTGGCTCCTCTGGCAGCACTGGAAGCTCTTCCAACGGCTCCACTGGTTCGTCCGGCTCCACTGGCTCGACCGGTTCCACTGGTAGCTCTTCTGGAAACACTTCCGCTGGCACCTCCTCCACTGGCAGCTCTTCCGAGTCTACCACTGGTTCTACCGGTTCTACTGGATCTTCTGGTTCTACTGGCTCCGGCTCTACTGGCTCTACTGCTGGCGCAAGTGCTGAGGCCAATGCCAGCTCGGGTAGCTCCGCTAGCTCCACTGCCTCAGGAGCAAGTGCCGAGGCCAACGGCAGCTCAAGCAGCTCTGTTTCTGGATCTGGCTCGGCCTCTGCCTCAAGCGGTGCCAGTGCTGAAGCCAACGGCAGCTCTGGTAACTTCGCGTCTGCGGCTGCATCTGCCAATGGCTCTTCTGTGAGCGGTGCCAGCGCCGAAGCCAACGGTCAGGGTAGCTCTGCTTCCTCCAGTGGAAGCCACGGATCCGGCGCTTCTGGGGTTATCCCGTCCGGTGCTGATGCCATCGGCTTCGGTGCCTCCAGCTCTGCTGTGCCTTCATTCTCCGTCGCTCCCTCGTCTAGCAGACTCGCCGCCCCTGGCGTTCCCACGAGTGCTCCTACCTCATCTAGCAGCACCTCTGGAACCTCAAGCTCGGGCTCCAGCTCGGGATCCGGCTCCAGCTCCGGCTCTGGCTCATCGTCTGCCACTACTCCTGCCGCCGCCCTCTTCACTGGTGGTGCTAGCAAGATGTCCCTTGGTGCGTCCGGCATCGTTGGCGCTCTCGCCATGATCTTGCTTGTTTAGAGCCACTGAACTTAATTGTTTTGAAATTGTTTTTGTTGCAATATATCCCATGGAAGCTCTCTTCCCTTCATCGTGGATTCATGTATTATAACTTCGTCCACTTGTTGATGCCGGCGTGTTGATGGCTGTTGGTTCAACACTGCTGGCTTCAACCTTGTTACTTGTCAAATCTAGATAGATTAAATAGTTGAATCAAGTGAGTCCGAAAGGCTGTTCAGAATAGTTTAGAAGTGCTAGTGTAGACAATGAGGTTTCACAGAAACGCAACATAGAACCAAGGCAAACCATCAATTCAGCCGAAGCACGGGAGTATTAGCCGTCCTATCAGCAATTTGTAAGGGAAATGAAAAATCCAACCTGTTTCACCAGCAGTCCGATTCCGCATAACCACAATGCCATTTCGAAGGGAGTATCGACCGAGTGCAGCCTCGACACGAGAGCCAGGGGCCAATGCAGTGCTTGTCCACACCGTATACCTGACTCTCCTCTCCCCAACCATGCCGAACCGAGAAGGCGCTGTCCAAAACAATAGCCACTGTAACCAGTCCAGTCGACGACCCAGCCTCCACATCCCTCGGTGATTCTCTCGGTGCGAAGACAGTCCCCCCATCCGGCTTCAAGTGCCGTGAAACCGACCTTTCCAGTCCGTAACCCCATGACCGCGCCGCCGTCACCCCCTTGCGGTAAACCAATATGACAGCTCCAACTGACAACCTCTTCTCCACCGGCTGGGTGCTCAAACTCCAATAAAGTATGATAATACGATGTTAATTGTGCAGAGCAGAGGTTGGAGGACGAGGACAGGCTATGCTGGATGTGGATTTGGTTCATATGCAATTTTCGGGTGGGGTTGCGTGGTCGTGGAGTGCTTGTTCTACGATGGTGGGTGCCATGGCGACGAGTAGCAGGTTATGTGGTTGGTGCGTGCGTGGCGGAGGAAAGGTCGCGATACCGATAACCGATCGTGACCGCTGCGGCGGCACTGAGGTGTTTAGTCTACTTGAAGGGGATTACGTTGCAAGGTGGTGGTTATGCAAGGGGCGGAAAGTGTATGGGTTGGAGGTCTGGGGGTTTGAGCCGAGTTGGGGTTGAGTACCTTTTGCTTTGTTGCGTTGCGGGTCTCGGGATGGTTTGAAGGTGGTAGGAAGTCCATTGAGGCTGCGCTGCTGCTGCTGCTGCTGCTGCTGCTGTTGTAACACCCCAGACTCAGTAAGGAGGTTTCCTGGGATTGAAGGCAACTTCGTGTTCGCCGGAGACTCCGGATATTGTGTTGGAATTGTGTTTTGGTGGTGGAAGAGGGAGGCATAAGTGGTGGAAACAGAGTTTCTAATTTAGTTTATTGGACCTGTCAAAAAACCCTAACCCACGACGTAGCGCCCTGTCAAGTTGTCAACCTAACGCCGACCTTCCTTCATACCTGTACCATCACCATCACCATCTATCTATCTATCTATCAACTTCCCTACCCAGATAAGTCATGTACCGATAGGACCTAAATACGCACAGACACCACCCTATTCACAGTTGAAACACCGAACACTGCCTTTGCCTCTCGAGCCAACCCCCTATCCCCACACATACCCAAACCATCACCTACCGTAGAGGATAAGATTACTGCCTTGGCTTGATAACAGCCTCAATCACCGACTCCATCCCGGGATTCGTATTCCAAATCCCTGTCACCTCCAGCCCGGCCTTCCCCAACAGATCCCGCCACTGGCGCTCCGAGCGCTCCACGCCCGCCCCGATGCTCATCATCTGGATGTCGAGGGAGGCCTGGAGCAGCGGCACGTCCGTGTCGGGCAGGACCATGTCAACGATGAGCACCCGCGAGTGCGCGGGGTCCATGGCGGCGACGGTGTTCTGCAGGATGCGGAGGCAGGTGGCGTCGGGCCAGTCGTGGAAGATGGCGCGGAAGTAGTAGGTTCGTGCGGCTGGTGCCACCGTTAGCATACTGATCGGTGACCGCGGTGCTCACCGAGTTGACGTTGGGGCATAAGGTTGAGGATGTCGCAAGGGGTGAATCCATACACCACCACATCCCACAATCCACCCCACCCCACAAGAAAAGCCCCACAGAGAGAGAGAGAGAGAGGGGACGTACCTTTAACGACCTGCTCCTCCAAGAAACTACACCCCATCGCCTCAATCCCCCTCCCGACATCCCATTTCACCACCTTTGGTAAATCCTGCAGCACCCGCCGCCCGGGGAGGTCAGCGTACCGGGCCTGGAACGCGAGCAAATCGTGCCCTTGGTTCCCGCCTACGTCCACAATCAACACCGCCTCGGGGTCGTCTTCGTGGAGTGGCGGCAATGAAGGATCGGTCAGTCGCGCCACCGGATAGATCTCGAACCACTCGGGCTTCCCCGCGCGCCGACTCGCCATGTACGAGTTGAACCGCTGCTGGCGGGGTTGGTGGGCGGCCAGCCACTCGAACTGGCTGGCGCCGACGGCCCATTTCATGGGCGCGTGGGCGTATTCCTTGGGGGTGGTGTAGGCGTGCGTGGCGAAGTAGGTGGGGAGGGTGGAGAGGGTTGGTAGTGTTAGGTCGTAGCTTTGGGAGGGTGTTAATATCGTTTCGGGTTGAGAGGTACAGTAGATGTGAAGGTGGCTTGGGGAGATATTGCTGCTGCTGCTGTGCTGATGCATAGGTAAAGGGTAAACGTACATGCATGGCACCCCGTCCCGACCAATGGGCGCGATCAGCGCGGCGGTCTTCTCGTTCGCGGCGTAGTGCTCCGCCGCCGGGGTCGTGCATAGCCCTAATGAGGCCATTACGCGCATGAGTCGGACTGTCAGACGATTAAGCATCAGTAAGGGATCTTGGATTATTGTCTGGAACATTGGGGTTTGGGTTTGGGGTCAAGTACCGATCAAAGCCCGCTCTGCGCCGGTCTTCTCGGCCAGCGCGGTCGCGGACAGGCCTGCTGGGCGGTGGTCCATGAGCAGTGGGAATAGGTTCATGTCCATCACGGTGCGAAGGGCGGCGTTCTGCGGGGGCTTTTTTTTGTTTTGGTGGCTGTTAGTCACAAACGGGGATTGTTGCTGCCAGGTGTCAAGCGTTCTCACCTGGTAGATCAACCGCAGCAGCGTCTCGGTCGGGCTCTCAATGGCGAGGCGCAGTTGGTCCACCAGTCCCAGAAGCTGGAAGTGAGATTTGGCCGTCCGGTCGGGGCTCTCTTCCTGCAGCACGGCCTGTTTGATTTGCTCGAGGAGTGGGAGGAAAGATTCTGGTGCGGTGGGCGTGGGAGCTTCGTTGCTGCTGCTGCGGCCGCTGTTGCTGCTGTCACCGAGGAAAATCGGGGCCATGTTGCCTGACCGATACTAGCAAAAGCAAAGACAAGCAGGTGGAGGTGAGGGCGTATGCTTCATGCACAGGCAGGATGGCAAGGACAGTATTGCAGTTCGACAAGGTCTATAGAATGTCTAGAGCGCGTCTAGGGCAGAAGTATACGCAGGCAGGAAAAAAAAAATAAAGTCTGAGCAGTTGGGTTCGTTTTTCCAGCGGTGGAAGAAATCACGGTGATTGTGAACAGCGGTGTGAATCATCGGGCATGGTCTCTAGGGCTTTTATATCGATGGACCCTGCACTGGGGGGTAAATCCTTGGATGCGGCTTTGATGCGTGCAGCTATCCGTGCAAGACTGATGCGTAGGGGTACTCTATCAGTATAGGGTATAGGGTTTCCAATAATTTGCTGATGACAGGGCTAGACCCCGCGAGGGGGTAGGGGGGCCAAGGGCTCGGAGATTTAATTTAGTTTTGGGGGTTGTTTTTTTTTTTTTTTTTCTCGCTGGGGATTTTTCTTTTGATGATTACGGAGAGATGGAGACGAAACGGGAGAGCAGGCGGATTACGTGGGACGGTGTTACACGTTTGATGCACTTCCGGCAGGAGGTGAAGCTGCAAGACAGGGATTATCTCTGTAGGGGCTCAATGGGTGCACGTTGAAACTGGTTTTCTGTCTGAATATCTCGGAGCTAAATTGGCACATTGGGTTCAATGGTGGTGTTCACGATGATGTAGTATACTCCGTACATTCAATCTATTCTGCAAGCTGAGGTATACCTGCACGCCGGCAGAGTGAGATTACATCAATGGGGCGAACAACCAGCCAGACACAGCTGACTGAGAAAGGATCCGACCGTGATACATTCCCATCGGGCGTTATCAATGCCAATCCCTCCTTCGGAGAGAAGCTTCCAATCGTCTTCCTTCCCGGGGTCTCCAGCGCCACACAGCGCCACAGCGTCCAGACGGTGTCCGTCATTCTGCACCGGGATAGTATCACATTCGCACGATCGGAATCCTGACATCTACGCTGCACAAATGATCTACAGAGCGGGCAAGTCGTCATCCTCGCCCATCTCAGCCAGAGGTGTCTCTCGTCACCCCGTCTCATCGCACACAGATAGCATCATCTGGGAAGTCACGTAGATGAACTTCCCCCCTTCTCTCACGCGGAGAGAATGCATGCACGAGTCGAGTTTCCACCATTCACACGAGGTCATCCACGGACCCCGTCTGATCATGCGAGATACGACCCAAGTTCATCCCGGGATCCTGGATAGGAGTGTCTGTTGGTAGTCGGTTTAGCCGCCGCGATGGATCCCTTCCTTCGTATGGAGCCCGTCTCCATATCCATGGATCAACCTCCGCAAGCAGCGAATGGGCTGTATCAGCTGAGTGGAGGGGGAGACGCTCATAGCGTCGCGATCGCAGTCGCTTGGAAAGTCAATCGGATGGAATCGAGTCAAGTCAAGTCGAATGAGCGACCGAGCGACCGAGCTGCGAGCAACCACCAGATTGAGAGATCGTCAACACCTCCATGATTCGTTCTCAGCACGTTCCCCTCGATTCAGGATTTCTGCAAGGCAGTACTCCGGTAATACGTTCTCCTGAACATGTGCTCACTTGATGATCTTGGTGATAGACGATCAACCGAGGCAGGCGATAAACCCGGATAGATGCTGCCGAATCATGGGTTTCTCTTTTCTTTTCTTTTCTTTTCCGGCCTCATCACCAGCCTCGATTTGTGGCTTGGGTTGATTCTCGAAAAGCCGACGGAAGGGTTTACATTAGGACCTTTTTTTCTTTTTCACAGTAGCCCAGAAATGAACAAAGGACAGTCAAAGAAGTCCCAGACATGGACTTCCGGTCAGATGATCGAGATGCCGAAGCCGGGATGGACCACCACCCTGGGCTGTGGGACCAAAGGAATGCAGACAGGACTGAAGAATTTTTTTTTCCTCTTTGCTTTTCTGTTACACAGGGATAATCAGTGGAGGGAAAATGGAGGGGGGACTGACGACACGAGATCATCCAATTGCAAGAGAGTGATTGGGCGAATGCATAGCTCATGCAGCGAAAGACGCAATATTGCTGCTTGTTGCTTTTTCTGGGCGTGGCGGTTCGAATTTACCCCTTCCCTGCCCCATCCAATCAGGTTGCGTCCAGACGGCCTGAAAAAGAGGATCAAACAAGCAGCAGAAGATTCGGTGAGGCCTGGACGTCTGGAAGGAAAAGAAAGCAAACCGTTGAGAGGAGTGATGAGTATCAAACATGACAAGGCGATGTTGATCGAATAGGCCAGTGGAAAAGGGCGGGTTGGGCCCATTGTTTGAGGACAGTAATGGCGGGAAGGGAACGGGAAGAAGGCTTTCCCCGAGCCTTTCCGGAAGATCTCAGGGCTCGATGGGTCCTAGTATACTAGAGGGGAGTTGCTGAGAGCGAATCAGATTGCAAGGCTCTATTTACCTCCTTCGAGTTGTCTTTAGTCCGGAGTATCCTGTGGATAGATCATCGATCACTTGTACGGTACCGACTACAGAGTAAATCACTAGTCGCCGTGTCTCCACCCGTACTCAGCTCCTCTACTTGGGCGGAGAATCTACGGATAGAATTGACCCATTGAGCCATCTCCGGGACGGATTCTTGATAAAGCAGAGAGTCCAAGTTTGGATCGAGGTGATCTGTCACTTTGCGATACTGTGACTGACAAAATGGAGTCAAAGTACAACGCGGGACCGTACAAAGTGAGGCGGAGAATTTGTCATTCCTCCAGCTCGCCAAAAGTACCCTGCAACAGAAAAGGACTTAGTCACTACCCACCCCCCAGACACTCAGATAGGCGCCTTTGCTGCAGAATTACCTATCTGCACGCGCAGTTCGTGCCTTTCGCTAACTTGCGTGAACTATTTTCTTCTCTCCCCCTCTCCCCCCTGCCCAAGTCCGGTAGTGTCGCCGAAAAACCGTGGACCTCTTCCAGTCAAATGGAGTTTCTTCAGCTCGGTCGGTAAACTCTTCGCCACACGGCCACTCCGTCCGTCAGCTCCACCGAACCAGTGGACCCTAAAAAATCATTTGTGGTCTGAATTTCTATTCAAGGAAAAACCCAAAGCCAAATAGGAAGCTTGTGTACAAGGTTGAATTCAGTTACGGAGACACCAGTCATCATTCATTCTGGTTGCTGTATGGGTTTCCCGCGACAGTGGGCCTGTGTCTCCCCTCACATCCCGCTGCCTGCCACCGCACCGCGATTCATCTTCCATTGGCAGACATCCTGCATTTCCCCCCCTCTTCTGCCCCCTTGGGCTGAACCATATTTCCCCACTGTGTTGAGACATGTTGTAGACGGAGAAAGTGATAATACTTTGTAGTAAGCATCATCATTTTAGGCACCAAAACGTAAAAACCAGATTGATCGTCGATCGACCCGCGGGACTTTTTGGATGGCTGATGGGGAGGGGGGGAAACCAGGTTCCTGGAGCCGACAACCCGGGTGACTGGAGCATCATCCTGGTCACATCCTGGGCGCATCCTGGCCATTTCCCTCTTTCTAGACGCTGGTTGACGAGGGTCGAGGAAGAAAAAGGTGGACGGCATCATGCAGTACCACGCAACTCCTTCATCATCACTGGGGATCGCCTGGCAACCCGCTCGTGCAGTCGACACTGCAGTGTGACCGTCCATCCATCACCCTGAATAATTGGATACCTGCCCTGACCGACGGGAACTGCTTGCTAGCAGACTGGGTAAATAGGGTCATTACGCGACTCGTCCCGATCGTGCTTAATGGGTCTGGGCCCGATCTGGGCCCGTGCGATGGGTTAAAGTTAGGGCTTGAGCTTCTCTTCTGCGCCGTCACTGCGGAGTACGAGTAGTCACTCTCCACTACTCTCCCCTCTTCTCCTCGTCATCTCCCCCCGACCCACGTCATGGTCACCAGAGCAAGGGTAAAAAATAGAAAAAAAAAAAGGACAAAATACGAAAAAGAAAATCCTTCCCACAGCCAGTCCTGATTCAGACCGCATACCAATTTCACCGCTTCGGATCTATGATGCCACGGGATTATAGGGGTCGGTTTCATAGCCGGCTTGCCACTGGTATAGTTACCGCTACTAACCTGAAGGATGTGTGAATTCCCAAACCGGGATATCGAAGTGGCTCCGTCGAGTGGCAGTACGGAGACGGGGTTCCATGTCTCTTACACATCGCATCTACCGTCCTCAGGTTTAAAAGACTCATGTCGCGCCCGGTGATACCTCTTCGAAATCATTCTGACCCACTACATCACCTTGATCCTTCACCATGGGTATCCTTCATCATGAAGGGACCTCCCACGAGAGGCTCAAGCCCTCTTCGCCAGAACAGTTGATTGCTCGCTTCGGTCGTCTCCATCTGCTGGATGACTTGATCCGTCTACGGGCAGCTGACCCCATCCAGCATCCTATTCTTGCCTACCCCAAACCCTCCCAAAACGATACGGTGGAGTACGAGTACTTCTCCGGGTTGGACCTGGATTGCATGGTTGATCAAGCCGTGTGCACGCTGATGGACTATGGCTTCAAGCCAGTAAGTAACCAACTCTCTCTGGTAGAGCACCGCTGACCGAATAACAGCCCCGCCAGAATGGAGCCATCGTGGCGCTATTCACGCTCTCCGACCTGAACATGGTCGTCACATTCTTCGCCCTGAGCCGACTAGGCTACACTGTGATGATGCTGTCCCCGCGTCTATCGGCATCCGCCTGCGTGGCCCTGCTCGACATGGTCGGCTGTGACACCATCCTGTACGGCCAGACCCCCAACATCCGCACCACGATGGGGGAGATCCTGCGTCTGAAGCTGGTGGCGTGTCGCCCCATCGTGCAACGACCCTCGCTGGACGAGGATGTCGAGGAACCGGCCATGCTGGTGCTCCGCCGCAGCCGCAGCCCGGAGACGCAAATCCACAAGATCGCCCTGATCCTGCATTCCTCCGGCTCAACCGGCAACCCCAAACCCCTGTACCTCAGCCACAAGGCCCTGATGACGCATCCCATGCGTGGCCCGGGCTACACCTCCTTCAACTCCCTTCCGTGGTTCCATCTTCACGGGCTCTCCACCGCACTCCAGGCCATGTACATGCGCCGCACCGCGTACATGTGGGACGCCTCACTTCCGCTGACAGCCAGCACGGCGGTCGCTGCCCTGGAGGCTGCCCGTCCGGAGTCCGTGCAGGGCGTGCCGTACCTCCTGCAGCTCCTGGTCGACAGTCCGCGGGGGTTGCAGGTCCTGCGCCGCTGCGACTCGGTCACATACGGAGGCGCCCCCTGTCCGGATGAGTTGGGCGATCGGTTGGTCGCGGAGGGGGTGAAGTTTGGCGGGTCTTTCGGATTGTGAGTTTTCTGTTTCGACAGGGATTTGTTTGCGGTTGCTGATAATCAATGATGCACAGAACGGAAGCTGGACTAGTGGCCGAGTCGATCTCCCGCCCCGCCGACGATCCCTACTGGAACTACATGAAGTTCTTTGACAACATCCGCCCCTTCATCTGGATGAAGCCCATCGGCGATGAGCTGTACGAAGTCGTCTACCTCCAGGGCCATCCCGCCCTGACAGCCTCGAACTCCGATGATCCGCCTGGTTCGTATCACTCGCGCGACGTCTTCACGCCCCACCCTACCATCCCCGATCGGTGGAAGTACGTCTCGCGCATCGACGATCGGATCACGCTGGTAAACGGCGAGAAGGTCCTCCCCCTTCCGATCGAGGGCCGCGTCAAGCAGAACCCCCTGGTCGACGAGGCGGTGGTGGTGGGCGTGAGCCAGTCGGTGCCGGGCTTGCTTGTCTTCCGGTCGGACGGCTCGCACCGATACTCGGACGCAGAGTTTCTGGACCTCGTTTGGCCCACGGTGGAAGACGCCAACGCGCACGCGGAGCAGTTCTCGCAGATCTCCCGGGACATGGTCGTGGTGCTGGCCGCCGACCGCGTCGTGCCCCGCACAGACAAGGGGTCGATGATCCGCGCCCAGGTGTATTCACGATACGCAGAGGTGATTGAGGGGATGTACAACCGCATGGAGCAGGACGCGCACGGCACCCTGCAGCTGGACCTGCAGGCCACGGAGGAGCATCTGCTGCGCCTCTGCCGCGAGGAGCTGGCCATGCCCCGCCTCGACCTCGAGACGGACTTCTTTGCCGAGGGCATGGACAGCCTCAAGGCCATCCATCTGCGCCGGCTGATCCTGCGCGACTTCCGCCTCGCGAGCAGCCGGAGCATCAGCCACAACATCGTGTTCGAGACCGGCAGCATCGCCCGTCTGGCGGAGTGCATTTCCGCTGCGCAGAGCGGGCACTCCGATGAGGGGGTAGTAGCAGACGAAGACGAGCTGGCCATGATGCCGGCGCTGATTGAGAAATATTCGTCGGGGTTCCCGGTGCACACCCCTCGTCCGGAGGAGGTGTCCAACACCCGAAGCGTTGTAAGTACCCAGCCCCGCAGCATTATCCCCAGTGCGCTGCGATAGCGCTAACATGTGCGAAACCAGCTTCTCACCGGTCCAACGGGCTCGATCGGCGCGCACACGCTCTACAAACTCGTCAACGACGACACCGTGTCGCGCATCTACTGCCTGACGCGGCGCAGCGACGCGAAAGCCTCGATCCTCGCCTCCCTCTCCCAAAAAACACCTAACCCTCCCAGCCTTCCGCACGCAGAAGATCGTAGCCCTAACCAGCGCCCTCGACCAGGCGCACCTCGGCCTCGACCCGCACGTCTACAACGAAATGCTCCGCTCCGTCTCGCTAATCATCCACACCGCATGGCCCGTCAACTTCAACCTCCCGCTCAGCGCCTTCGAGCCTCACCTCCGCGGCCTGCACAACCTCCTCCGCTTTTCCCTCAGCGTCGCCCTCCCCTCCCCCGCCGTCCTCTTGTACTGCAGCTCCATCTCCACGGCTCTGGGCTCCCCGCAACCCCTCGTCCCGGAATCCCCCATCGCCGATCTATCCGATGCCCTGGAGATGGGCTACGGCCGCTCGAAGCTAATCGGTGAGCGGATGGTCAGCGCGGCGCGGCGCACCGCGTCCGCGCGGGCGTTCACGCTCCGCATCGGCCAGGTCTCCGGCCACTCGAAGCGCGGGCTGTGGAACGACGATGAGGCCCTGCCGCTGCTGCTCCGCTCCGCGCTGACGCTGGGCTGTCTGCCCCGGTTGGACGGGGTGCAGTGCGCATGGCTGCCGGTCGATAAGCTCGTGGCCGCTGTGTTGGAGATCGCGCGCGCCGTGTGCTCGCATACGCCGCCGGCGTCGCGGCGAGGGTCTTTCTCCTCGGAGACGGACTCCGATGCGGGCAGTGTGGATAGCTGGACGGAGGATGATGATTCCGTGTATAACCTGACGAATCCGCATCGGTTTGACTGGGGGGTGTTGTTGCAGGGGTTGAAGAAGTGCGGGTTCGATGGGTTTCGGACGGTGGGGTTTGCGGAGTGGTTGGAAAGGTTGCGGGAGAGTGAGGCGCGCGGGGAGGAGGGGGTGAACCCTGCGGTCAAGTTGGTGGGGCATTATGAGGCGATGTATGCAGACGCCAGAAAAGAGCCTGGGTTCTGTACGGATCGGGCGGAGAGGGATAGTGTTACGTTGCGGAATGGGAGGTTGAGGATCGTCGAGGATGGGATTCTGGGGCGCTATGTTAGGGATTGGATGGGGAGGTGGCCCAGACCTTAGGTATTGAGGAGGGATAGAGTGAGGGCTTGGGCTTGGTTCTTCGATGTTTATATTTTGTTTGCACTGTACAGATTTGGGCGGATTGGTTTTTTTCTGTCCGAGATAGAGAGATACCATGATGAATATTATTGATTAGTTTATTCAATCAAAATAGATTGTCATTTTAGCTCTTTCTCAGCATTGTACAATTGTATTGATCGAAACACTGAAGATTAGACAGACAATGCACAGCTAACCTCTTTGTATATAAAGATATCCGGCTACCGCAACCGGAGTAAATCCGATCCGAGGCGCTCCTCCGCTCCCGCTACCGATGATCTCACTCGACCTTCCTTCCCGTCACCGTCACCGTCACCGTCACCAAACCACCATCTACAACCTCCCTAATCACTACCACCTCACCACCCACAACACACAATGGGTCTCATCCGCCGCGCCTTCAAACTCACCACCATCGGTGGCACCGCCACCCTGGGCGCCTTCTTCTTCGCCACGCGTAACTCCACCTTCGTCCCCCTCCCCACCACCGACCCCATCTTCCACACGCCAGGCTACCAGACCCTGAACCCGCACAACAACCCCACGAGCCACGACCTGTGCATCCGCCGCGTGCGGCTGGCGGATATCAACCCCTCGCTGCTGGAGAAGAAGGGCAAATTGACGGAGGCGTTCTGCGCGGGCGTGTGGAGTGGTTGGGGTGAGTTTCCCTTTCCTTTTTACTACCCTGCAAACTCCCGCTAGCTTGCTACAATAGCTAGCTAGCGCACCACCTCCCCCTCATATACCACAGAACTAAGGTGAAATGATGTTAGGATACGCCTACCAACGCCGCTACCTCTCCAAGAAATACGAATCCCCGGCCACCGCCACCGACCTATGGACCCGGGAGCAGCTGCGCTCCGCCAACTACGAGGTCGGCACGCGCATCACCGACCACTTCGAGGTCGTCGAAAAAACCCCCGAGCGGATCGTCGTGCGGTGCGGCGACTCGCCCCGCAAGACCGGGGTGCGCGACTCCGATGGCCTGTTTGAGATCTCGGCGGTCGTGAAGCCCGAGGAGGGGGTTGCGGAGTTCGGGTTGAAGAGTGTTTTCTTCAAGGGGACGAAGAACGAACCGGGTGCGGACGGGGCTGGGGCGCCGCCCATGCCGGCGCATGTGTTTTGGTTGCATAAGCAGTATACTAAGTTGTGGATGGAGACGGGGGTCTGGAATGTTTTAAGGTGATCTTGTGGGTTTGTTGAGGGGTGAGCGGGTTGACGGGTTTGAATTGGGGTGGGAGTTGGGGGCTTTGAGGCAGGGGACTGGTATATACCTTGGTTTGTTGGGAGGATTGAGGGTTGGTTGATGTATAGATGTAGATGTGGGATTTATGGTCTACCTAGTGTCTGTGAGGCTAAGATTTGCTCCTCAACCATTGGGTCAATCTGTGGCCTGTTTATTCTTAAATTGTGTGGCAATGTGTCTAGGAACCGGTGAACCTGTCAGCTAGTAGTTACTAATTGTTCAGGGGCAAAGGGGCAACGTGGGATGTCGGCTCACTCGGACAGAAACCCGCCGGAATTGGACCGACCCCCGCACGGGATGCTGCTCCTTGCCATGCAAGCCCCACGTTTCCCCGCCTCAGTCAATCCCATATCTTCTACATCGCCTGCAAGTGTCTGCACCTGTGCTGGACAACAATCTCACAATGTCTGACAAGATCGAAGTCCTTCTCTTTGGCCTCGGCGCGTGAGTATTCACCATCCCTGATTCAGTAGAACTGACTGAATCAGAACCAGCATTGGCTCCTTCTACGCCTTCATCCTGCGCAGCTGTCCCCGCGTGCGTCTGACGGTCGTCGCTCGCTCGAACTACGCGGCTGTCCAGGAGAATGTATACCCTCTTCTTCGAATCTCTCGCTGAATTGAAAGCCTAACAAGGGATAGGGCATCCTGCTGAAAAGCGCCAACCACGGCGAGCACCGCTTCCACCCGGACCGCGGTAAGCATTCACACATTCGTCCATTCGCCCACCCACCGCAGCCTGAATACTAACGACAGCACAGTAATCCGCTCGCCCTCGGAACTCGCCCCAAACTCCGCCCCATTCGACTACGTCGTCTGCACGAACAAGGCCATCGACGTGGACACCGTCGCCCGCCTCCTCGCGCCAGCCATTACGGACCGCACCGCGATCGTGATCATCCAGAACGGTGTAGGCAACGAAGAGCCGTTCCGGCGCTTGTATCCCGAGAACCCGATCATCTCGTGCGTGGTGCGTATACTCCCTACCGTTCTCCCATCTGGCCCCACACTCCCCCCGAATACCTCTGTCACCAGACACCGATACTGATATTGGAAATGAAAGACATGGGTAGGAGCCCACCAACCTACCCCGGGGACAACAACCCACACGACCTCCGAAGCAACGCAACTAGGCCTCTACCCGCCCGCAGACCCCTCCGCGGTCCCTAGTCTCTCGACCTTCATCGACATCCTCAGCACCCCGGCGAACCCGCACCCGACGCCGCTGACCCCGCTCGCGCCGGACGCCCTGCAGCGCACCCGCTGGGAGAAGCTGATGTGGAACTGCGCCTGGAATACGCTGACCACTCTGACGGCGCAGGACTGTCAGGCCTGGCTGCGGTCTTCGGAGGAGGCGCTGCCGCTGACGAAGCGGCTGATGCGCGAGGTGGTGCGCGTGGCGCACGCGTCCGGCGTGGCGTTGCGGGAGGCCTTGGTCGAGGAGCAGATCGCCCGGATGCAGGGGCTCGGGGCGGTAAGGACGAGTATGCAGACTGATCGCGAGATGGGGCGGCGCATGGAGGTGGATGTGATTATTGGGACGGTGGTGGGGCGGGCGAGGAGGGCTGGAGTTGATGTGCCTGTTCTGGAGACGGTCTATGCGTTGATTAGGGCAGTGGATGGGTTGGCTGGGGGTGGTGCCGGGGAGGTTAGGGGGAGGATGTAGGTTGATGGGTGAGATTGGGTTGCTTGGGAGATGGGGTGTGGTTTTTGCGAGTGTTGTTGGTAGATTTGTAGTGTCTTGTTGGAAGTGGACACAGTCCAGTAGATTGTGAGATCTTGTGTGGGTGTTTGTCATCGGATGATTAACTTGATGGTGGGGACACTGGGTTAGTACTAGTACTAAATCCTATCAAGGGAAAAGCTTGTAGTTTGACTAATGCCAACTGCTAGAGTATGCTCAGGTAGCTTGGTGTCTGCGAGCTGATACCATCTGTCATGATAATGAGCGGGACAAGTAACATGTTAGGCACAAGACTGCGGCAGAAGAGGACGAGCACAGCCCACTCAGACTCCACTCCTCGTCTCTGACACATCACATTGTAGTGGAAGGGACCTCGGCCCGTTACAATGTCTAGAACAAACTCTGCTACTTGACCAATGTTGTTAGAAATAGGAACTGGAACAGAGTTCTCTCAGTTGCATTGAGCAATCTCTTAGCAATGACGCTTTCAAAGCCTGGTGATTCAGGCTGCACGTCAAGTACCTCGCTCAATGAGCCCTGATCTGTGCAGAACATGTACCAAGATAATCAATGTCTAGACGGAGGGCGTAGGAGATTATACGACAGCAGGCTGGGGAATGAAATGGGTAACAATAAGTGCGATAGATCTCTCTCCCGGTATCTCCGAACCCCCATACCGACAATCTCAACCTCACAGTCAAAAATGGGCAATACCAATTCTCGAACCTGAAACATCACAAGGAGACATAGACCCTATGGACGAGCACGATGCACAATCTGGAATAAGACCAACCGCAGTCCATATCCGGGAAAGTCGGTAGGGGAAGGTATAAGATGTTCTCCTTGATATGACGTCAACGTATCCTAACAGGGGCCTTTCAGGGAGAGAAGAGAAACAAGCAATCAGCACGGACCAGGCTCCGCTCTCTTTCCCGTCTCCGTGCACGGTGGTTTGTCGCGGGCTCGGCAAGACCCCGCTGCGGTGGAGCTGGGGAGTTGTAAATTACACAATAGGACCATTATCTACCCGTCATGTAAGATACGGCGCTCCACATTCCCTACCTTACGTTACGGTACGTACTTTACTACTGCTTAGAAATCTACTAGCTGGCCAATCGGGCTACCGGTGCGTACTATACAGCATCCAGCTGGGAATGCTCGTGATTGTATGACGGGGTAGGCAGACTTATTGTCAAATGTACGACCTGGTACTTCAAACGATCATGTCACTCCTACAAACCTCTACATTCAAGGATGTCTTCGCTCACGCGATCATCGAGCCCGGCAACACACTATCCGGCTGGCCACGACCCGAGACGGCCACAGCCCTATCACAGCTCTTCTGGAACATCACGCACCGCCCTGCGCGCAACCCGCTTCCACCGCGTTCCCACCCTCGTCACTTACAACCATAACAAATACGGCCTCTTTCTGCAAGAGAACAGTACCTTCACCGACACGCCCACCAACTTCTCAATGGCGAAAACCTACCTGTCTAACTTCCTCCTCGGCGCGGACCACACAAACGCCGTCCTCGATACCCCGGAGCAGGCCCTCCCCCCTCCTTTTTGCACAAAACGAGACCCGCGATCTCGATACAGCCTTTGTAGACTTCACGAGTAACCATTGGTCCCGCTGCAACGGCGCGACCTACGCCGGCGGCTTGGAGGCGCATAACCCCGAGGTGTGGGAGTTGACCTGGAAGGTGAACGTGCCTGAGTTCATCCCCGGTCGGCTCTGTGATACTGGCACTGGGCGCGTCTGTCGTGGTTCCGAGCTGATCAGTGATCTCTGGGTCCGCAGCGTGGCCCATATTTCGGTGGGGGCGTTGCAGACAGCAGGGTATTGGAAAAGGGCCAGAGGGCGCCTGAATCTTATGCTGGATTTGTGCGGGAGGGGGTTTGGATCGAGGGTAGGGGTGGGAACGGCACGCATCATATGGTGCATTGGCGGGACGAGCCGGTTGTACGGGCGGGAGGGGTGAATTGGGGGGTGTGCGAGGATGGAGGAGATGCGGGGATTTGATCGGTGGTGGTATCCGTATACGGGGCCGGTGTATCAGGGGTGGGAGTAGTGGTTGGCTTTGTAAGGAGAGAGTCAAGGGAAGAGATCGGGATTTGCCCAGCGGGATTTGTGTTGACCGCTTTATAGATAGTCAAATATATTGGGAATATAGCATAGAATATTGCCTCTGAGGTCATCTGCACATGCGACCACGGGACAGGTGTATCAGTAAGCCTGGAGAAAGCGCCCTTTTCTGAAGGCGCATGCGTCAAGAACCCACCACGAGTAGATTGACTAAGGTTCGACTTGAGTCCGCAACCGTGGGCATCCAGTCCCTCGACTTATGATATATCACATCCCAGCAGATAAGAGGAAAGATTATGCATAATATTTCCAATATCAGAATAATTATTGCAGCGAAGATCTCGGCACCAGCGCCGATAACACTGTACAGTATCTATGCATGAATAGTACCCTCCGTAGCCACGAAATTTCGCAATTCCCCGCCCTCCACTGGTGGAAGCAATAAGTAAATCTGGCTGTAATCTAGTATTATATACACTAGATTACATACAGAATATATAGCAGGAACATCGCTTAAGGTGTAGACTGTATCTATATTACAGGTCTTTTATAAGACACTATTTGGATGTGGCTACATATCAACTTCGGGGAATTGTGAGATTGATGGCCACGGAGGGTATGTAAGAGTCTTGCATCTACACACATTACACATGCAATACATTGTGTAGAGAACTGTGATTCTACAGGCAGCTCTCATTCCCACCTCACTACCTCTGTGCGGTGACTGTACCGGGATAGTGTCCAACCCTTTCAGAAATTTGGAGCTGGAGCTGTTATTAGTTGACCCTTCAACCCACATCATAGACTACCCACCAGGCCGCTATCCATTTCTTTCGATATGAAGTTTTCTACTGTGATGGTCTTCGTCAGTGGCCTTGCGGCCGGAGTGCTGGCTGCACCGGTTCCGAGCCCCCTTTCCACGGGAGACCTGGATACCACTCATTTTCCGGTAAGTTACCTCGGCAGATAATCTCCAGTGAGTTGTTGCAAACTGCAGCTCATCAATAAATGATATATACAGGTGCACGAACAGTCCACGGGCCACAGCGGTAGCATGCCCAACTCCAACCCTCTGCATGGAAGCGCCAGGAGCCCACAGATCCTCGGAACACTTAGATTTCCGCTGCCTGGGAGCGTCTCATCCGAGGTTAAGGGTAGCGCCTCAATCCCGACGAAGCGTCAAAGTCTCTCCATCGCCGGGAATCTGCCTCTCAGCATCACGATCCCCCAAGATTTGGGTCCCGCGATCTCTGTCTCGCAGCCCTCGCTTTCCATTACAGGGCTTTTAGCAAGGGACTAGGGCTCTTGTACCTGAACCGTGTGGTTATAGTGGTGTGTCCGGGCTGAATGGAAGCTTCGAGGACCGAGTCGGGATTTATTTTGGTACGGGTATCATTGTAATTGCTAAGTGTAGCTTCGGTCAGATAGATAATACCCTCCCTGGACACATAGAAGACGACTCTCTAAGATCTACTTATACAAGTAATTAATCAATAGCCAAACTATCTAGCTGTAATCTGTTACTAATAGTGAAACACACCAGCAGTTTGAATAAGTATCATACCGTCTAAAGGAGAGGACTTTTAGATTTTAGGTTTTGTAACTAAACTTACAGAATCAGAATTGTATGCATCGCTATAAAATTTGATCATCAGTTTCTTATACTTATCACTACTTATATAGCAATAGAAGATGTGTTTATAATACGATAAAACTTAACCGGTACTATCACGCTGTGGCTGCAGATACATCTTGGAACCTTGTATCCTATATACCCAGGGAGGGCATTCGCATGCTATGTCATTCACGGCGGGCGGGGAGCAGCCTGGCTAGCGAGGCCACAAGGCCACTGACAGATACAGCGGGCAGCAAGTATTCTAGCTAGTGAAGTTGCAGGATTATCAACAAATAGCTTACACAAATAATGTTATGATATAGAGGGAAAGCTTGCTCTAGTGTACAATACACATGCAATTGGCTGGTTTTGTTGGTATCCTACGAAGACTTTCGGTTTTACATGCATCAGGTACAGTCAGACACTGCAAAGCCAAACCCAGAAGCATGTCTTTTCAACCAAGAGCTGAAGAAAAATAGCTGAAGAGAACTGGCAGAAAATTCTGCATTGGGCGAGAATAAGTCGGCGCTGGGTTATGTGCCTGTTCAGTGAGGAGAATGACCGTGACGATGTGTATGGTGATGATACGAAGTAGGGCCGCGCTTGATGGTTGCAGCAGACGACTCTTCAGGTCTTTGTGACTAGAGAAGTTGCCATGGTAGTAGGGGTGTATAGGCATTAATGAGAGGATGGAAAGAAGAAAAAATTTAGAAAACTCACTGCAAATAGAGACGGGGTCGGGATTCCGGAGAAGGCAGAGGGAAGAGCAATGGACGAGGCCGGCGAGACTGCTGCTGGCCTTTGACAGCTCTTGGACACAAATAGCGGATTATAGTCCTTGAAGACGGGCCGCTCGCCATACTGTTGGCATTCATGCCCTGAGGTAGAATAGCCAGGCTTGACACGTGAACATTGTGGCATATTGAGCTGCTTAGGCAGAGGCATTGGTCACTTGTCGGGAGACTACAACCGCCCCATGACTGAAAAATGAAATCTTATCTTCAGTGACTGAATGAATGCGAGGAGTTTGCGGCTGTGGTGAGACCGAAGCATTGACTCCAAGAGCTAGTATTGTAGCACGGCCAGCGGCGCAAAAGATCATGGTTAGGAATAGAAGTGAAGAGAACAAGGTTGATAGAGAGGGTTTAGTCGAAAGACACCTAATAAGTGATGAGAGCTCCGGCAGTTAGAAGGGAGCTGACATCTGCAGCAAGTATCTGTATCTTTCGTAGGCACTTTCAATTTGATTCTCTAGTTTGTCTAGCCCTGCAGTTCACCGCCAGTATTACTAGTATATACAGTATCTGGGATCGAGACACTAGGAACGGCCTTACAGATCACCATCGGTGACGGGATTATCGGCAACAGCCGCCGTTGAGCAGGGCCCGGAAATTGTCCGGTTCCGCCCCGCCCCTCTATAAGCGGGGCTGAAACAAGTCCCCTTTTTCTTTCAATAGTCTCATTTGGTCTTTTTTTGGCTTTGTCTTGGCTTGCAGGCCCTCTTTTGTCAAGAGCCAAGGCAGCAGCATCTGAACAGTTTTCTACCTTTATCATCAGCCTTGATACCGTCAATTATACCCGAATTGCTCTTTTCATCGCGAAAATATGGACCCTTTCAGCGCCCTACCCTATGAGCTTCTATCTGCAATCAGCGAGGAAGCTGCGGATTGGGTTGGGCTTGACAGCCTGATTCGAGTTTCGCCACGCATTGCCCTATTGTTCACCCCGGAAGGAGGTTCGGATCAAGCCCACCCCGATGCCATCCGCCTCGTTGAGAGCATTCTGCGGACAAACCCCATCACGAGCCATGGAATACACCGGTTCTTCCGGATGTGTGCGAATCTCCGGCGCTCTTCCTTCTCCTCCGGATGCAATCTGACCCTAGCCGAGTTCATGGCACAGGACTTTTCCTCGCCCCTGAGCCCCACTTCTGTGACTGGCACTGTGCTGCGGGACATGGTCCGGGTTGCAGCCAACATCCAGCGGCTGGCCTGCGCCTGCTTAGCCACCTTTCTGGCACGCACCCGAGCGGTGCAACCAATAGGCTACGGGAGAGATGCGGCCGGGAAGCTGAAGGGGGGAGAACCATATTCGCAGCGAGATGTCGGTTCCCCGTCGTGGGTGGAGGAGTACCGTGTTTATCGCGCTCTATGGCATTTGCAGCTGTATTCAGATGTGTGGAATGTTTCTCCCCAGATATGTTGGTCTATCAGCGAGCTCCATCTCTATATACGAGTCTCGGACTTTGATGTCCCTTCCGAAAGACCCCAACGCGGGCCAACGCAAGAAGGAGAACCCACCGGGGACGAGATGCGAGCTGTGTCGGAGTGTCTGCAGGACATTTGTCCCCATCCAAACTTGTCGGAACCTCTCATTGCGAACCTCGATAGCTTCTATCTGCGGTTTTGGCTGGAATTGCCCGATGCATTGTCTCTCAGGCGCCAGGATCCCCAAGGCAGCGATGATTCTCAAGCCAATGCCTTCCGTGGCTTCAGGGTCTGGAGTCCCCCATTCCTCCCGTCTTCCGAGGAGGATACGTGCGAGCCTATTTTGGGGCAATGGGACAACACTATCCCTGCTGTGCAGGACCGAAATATTGGTAATCTGTGGTGTATGCTACCAATGTATGAGGCATATGAACGTCCAGCTATGTTCCAAACAGGCTCTCTTCTAGATCCTCGACCACTACTCGGACTAGGATTGGTTTTCTGGGACGGATGGAGGCTCTACAACTTAGGTCTCTGGTCAGCAAGCCCTAGTAATTGGGAAACCGGAAAGAATTGTTCTGTTGTTACGGGCCCTGACGGGAGCCAGGTTCCGGTCGATTATACACCGAGACTCAAAGATGGAAGAGAAAGGAATTATCGATGGTCTGAGTTTGCTGCAGCTCGCTTGGTTCAGGAGGCACAGGAGGCAAGGAGTGGTCTCACGGCTCAATGACTGGTTGTTTGTCTTCGGCGCCGCACTATATCATAATGGGCGGTTAATTAAATACTAATTTGGTCACGGAAAGCTATAGAGTCGAACTGTACCATTTTATCCCCACTAGTACAGAAGTTTCAACCTCCCTAGAATAATCGTACTTCGTAACCTATAATTTGGCTATAATAGTCTAAAACCTTCGTGTAAGAGGCTCCGCAACCACTAATTTGACGGGTTATAGCCTTTTCAAGTGGTGTGGTTCATCCATTGATAATATGATTCACACAAGCAGCCCAAGGGCTACGGCGCTCTTTCTAGGAGTCTGCGTTGACGGGTTCCCCCAATAATGAGGCAGTCCCTTTTCGCAGCACAATTGTGACCTTGCCACCGAGAAACGGTCAGAACCTTCCCCGGCACAAATGTCGGGCTAGTCACCGCGGTGACGATCTTGTTATCTGTATGACGGAGTAAGGGACGACCCATGCCTTGGCACTCGTGACCATGGTGTTTTTTCCCGGGCCTGAGGGCTTTCGCGGACTGGACGACGGTATCCAGCACGGTCATGTACTGTATGTCTCAGTATATCTTCTTGACATGTTGTCAACCCCGTGACCCATATATTGTGGTTGTTGAGGCTCTTTCGTATATACAACCATTTCCCCAAGAATATTTTGCCTTTCATATAGTTGATACTGTTCTGAATTGCCAAAAAGGGATAGGGATTGGACACCAACCCGAAGGCTTCAGCAATACGCTCACTGGGCTTTGCTGCCTGCTTTCCGAGTGTTTAATTCTGACCCACTGGGGGCTTCTTGGCTAGTTTGTCATTTGCGTCGTTCCACACAATCTGCCAGAACTCCATGTCGACGGTATGCCGTTTGCGTAGGCGTCTCGTCGAAGGCGGCCGATCGTCAGTCTTACAAATGAGTTCTGGAGCCAAAGCAATAGTTAATTGGCATTATTGGCGCGGTGTTATATAGGGAGGTTTGCCAGCATAAGTTCTCCTCAGGGCTTGCGGGGTAGACGTAGTTCTAAATGTATAAATATGTAACCTCCCCCTTCGCTCGTTTCCGTTTCGAACTCAAATTTCCTCCCATCCTTGCAATCAACCCCCTATCAACGATGGCCCAAGAGAACTTCTCCCTACCACAGAAGGCGTATCAACAGAGGCCTTTCACATAACCTTTTTTACGCTCAGATCAGGGCGGCCACTGTGTCCCGCACCGCCGGCCGATTTCTTTTTTACGCCGGTCGCGTGCCATTCCCTGCTTCCCAAATCGCAATCCACTTTGTAAGCACAATCAATGCTCTCACCTGAGGCAACGGTGATGAAAAATTCATACAGCCATCGAAACGAATTCCCATCATGGAGGCCAGTGAAAACTATGCGGACCGGCTGGAAAGAAAGCTGCAACTCGACGGTTTCAAAATCTGGGGTTTTGTATTTCACCGGTGCACCTACCAAGGCGAGTCCGACTGGGCCGACTCATGCGATGAGCCACCACTCAAACCAGCATCTAATTCAGGGACAAGCTTCTCATTTCGGGACTCGAAGCATCTGAGTACTGTAAGACCTCGATATAACCATCATCGCTATAACAATTTCCCGCCAAAAACGATTTGACCCGGAGTGGAAATCCATTTAACCATAAAGAATCGTTGTGTCCTCTTATAATGATCATCAAAATTAGATAAAGGCAGCCTATATAAATTTTGTGCAAGTAATATCAAGGATTACTTTAAAGGGTAAGATCCAAAAGACTGAAAGTGTATCATATAGGAAATATCACGTGCAGAGCGTAACTTTACTGTAACAATACAACGATATCCATCTGCCTATACAGTACCTAGCGATTTTACAAAGCGTTACCAACCAAATCGTTGTTAAGGGGGATTCTAGCACCACGGCACTAATTCCGAGTCCCGACTATCATCAGCACTTATAAGAAATGTTATAAATCGGTCTACATCCCCACAGGTCAGCATTTGTCTGTAGGAACCTCCTTCCCCTAACCGTTCCAGTTGGTCGCCGGCGGTCAGATTCGGCTGCCAAGTGCCATGGAGTGGGGACATTTCGGATAAACACCTGGCGCTATGATTGGTGTGTCCATACGAGCGGGCCAATCAGACCAGATGTCGTATACTAGCCCTAGGTAAACTTCACGATGACAACAACTCAGCTTTTGTTCACCAGGCAGCAAGACGAAGAAGGAATTCTACTTAAAGTGGCTGTCTCACTATCAGAGCTAGTCATCCTTATTTCTCCTTCGCTAATCATTGTTTATAACCACCGCCGCCATGACGCAGTGCAAAGGTACAGTATTCCTCTCAATGAACCGTAAAAGAACCAAATACCTGACAATTCATTAGCTTTAACAACACCAGACACGATGTGGACCTTCTGTCCCTCCATCGGCGCAGCGTACTTGTTTACCGTGCTCTTCACCCTGACGACCCTCGCCCACCTCGCACAGGCGATCCTGCATCGCAAATTCTACAGTTGGGTGATCGTCATGTCCGGTCTCATCCAGACAGTGACCTACATCTTTCGCATCCTCAGCATCCTCCATCCAGCCAGCTATACCGACTACGCGGCGTGGTTTGTACTGATTCTGATCGCACCCCTCTGGACCAACGCCTTCGTCTACATGGTTATGGGCCGTATGGTGTGGAACTTCACCGACGACGCGCGGGTCCTACGCGTGCGACCCTGGCATTTTGGTCTTTTCTTCGTGGCTCTAGACATAATGTATGGCTTTCAGTATCAGGTTCCAGAAACCGACACTGACAATGCAACAGTGCATTCATCGTCCAAGTCTACGGAGCCGCTCAAGCAGCCGGCAACAACGTCTCCTACAACACAGAGATGACGGGCTTACACATATACATGGCCGGGGTGGGCGTGCAGCAGCTCTTCGTCCTGGTGTTCGTGCTCTGTGGCGTGGCCTTCCACCGTAAGTTGCTTCAGCAGCGGCGATCAGATGCGAAAAAGGCATTGCTCTTACTCTATGTGCTCTATGCATGTCTTGCCCTGATTACGGTAAGCAATCTTTCTTTCATGGTGCAAAGAGAGATGACTGATAAGCAGTAGATGCGGATTATATTCCGGCTGTGTGAATATGCGCAGGGCCTCGACAGCGAGATTCCCGCCCACGAGGCGTACCAATACTGCCTTGACTCTCTGCCGATGCTGTTGGCACTTGTACTGCTCAATGTGGTGCACCCGGGTCGAACTATGCCGGGTAAGGAGAGTGATATGCCGAGTCGGAAGAAGCGTAAGCAGACGGGTGTGACCAGTAAGGAGATGTCGAGTGATGATAGGGTTCGTTTGGGAGAGTGCTGAGGGGTGTTGAAATTTTGATTAGACGGTGTGTATAACAGATAGACGCACGTTTTCAGCGTTTGCATGTCCTTGATTTTCTTTTGAGTTGGATTCTAGATTCAATAGACATATAATTAGGTCCTGTAAGCTTATTACTCTTTACTATAAATATTCCAGCCGGCTACTCCGATGAACTAACCTAAATGGGTCAAGTTGCAACATGTGACTCAGATGATTATCGATAACATCGCCGGCATCGGTCCACATTCCCCTCTTCTCACCTGTCAGCTCTATTCAATGAGCCGATTCTAAACCCTCTGTATCCTGCTGAGGCGATGCCCCGAGTTGCTCCGGGTCAGCGAAAGCGGTCGTACCGTCCCAAAACGCGCTCCGGCTGCTTGACCTGCAAGTATGTTCATCCCGCAACCCAATGAGAACCTCGCTGACCGAGTTTAGAAGTAAGTGGCATTGGTAATCTCAAACCATATAGTCATCCATCAATGACTTACTAAGAAAGCTAGAGCGACGCATCAGGTGTACCGAAGAGCGCCCGGCCTGTCTGCGCTGTACCTCAACCGGCCGAGTATGCGACGGCTACGAGGCTCCGCCCCCATTACCCTCGTCTAGCCTCACGACATTGCGATCAAAAGCATTCACAAGGCCGCTCGTTCCCCAGTCGCTCGGTGATGATCTACTCATCTCTGACCAGGAGCGCCGCTCGTTCCAGTTTTTTATAGCCAAGACTGCCCCACAGCTGGCTGGTGACTTTGAATGTGTCTTCTGGGAACGCCTGCTACTGCAGTCTGCGCACCACGAGCCGGCCATTCGCCATGTCACTATTGCATTGGGCTCGCTGCATGAGCGTCTGGAGCGTGATTCAGGCACTAGCTACCGAGCGGGCATTCAGATAATGCACGATCCCTTTGCTTTGCGCCAGTACCTATGCGCCATGCGATATCTGATGCCGACACCGGGCGGCTCACAACCCCTTGACGTCTGCTTGATGTCTTGTATTCTATTCGCTTGCTTCGAGGTACGTGTGTCTATATATCCCGTGTAATAAGACTTTGCGTACCAACTATGCTCAAGGCAATGCGCGGCCAATACGGTTCGGCCATCACTCACATCACCAGCGGACTAAAAATCCTTGATGAACTTCGAGCCAATCCATTCGACAAATCCACAGCTCTGAGCAGAGGTCGCATGCCGTATGTTCCCATCGACGTGGTGTGTGGCCTCTTTACTCGCCTGCAAGCGCAAATTATTGTGGTACGGTGTCCACTTCCGGCAAGAGTAGAGGAATCCGGTTGCTAATCGTAGAGCGCTACAGACCGTCCACCGTATGAGTGCAGCGCGCTGCAACCTCTGGCCTGAGCTGGTCATTGATCTGGACAGACCCATCGTGTTCCACTCTTTAGCCGACGCGCGCGAAACCCTCGAAATCTACACGTACTACTACCGGCAACGCAATATGGGGCTGCAACACGAACGTACGAAGGCGGAGCAGCATTCTCCTTTCCCAAAGTCCATAAAGCTGGTGAATGGGTTAAATCACGCGGCTGTTGCTCTGCGTGACGTCTCGATCTCCCTGCTGGGTCGCTGGTCTACCGCGCTAGACGACTTTCTGCGTGAGCGCAGTGCTCCCTTGACGGACCGCGAGCGGCGCGGTCTCGCAGTGCTCCAGCTACGCAAGATCGACTGCTTGATTTCTTTAGATATCTTCGAACCTGCGGGTCAGGCCGAGGCGGGCGACAATGTCGACTGGGACAAGTATTGTGCCTTTTTCGAAGAGATGGTTACCCTAGGCGAGTCCATTGTGGGGTTCTCCCCAATTTCCTCTCCATTTCATCCCTCAGACGCGGTTTCCTCTTCTCCTTTACCGACTCCTAAAACTTTCTCGCTCGACCTCGGCATCATAGCAGCCATGTTCAACGTCGCCGTGCGGTGCCGTGATCCTCACATTCGCCGGCGAGCTGTGCGGGTGCTTCGTGCCTCTGCCGTCCAGGAAGGTGTCTGGAACAGTGCGGTCGTGGCGGCGATTGCGGATAAGTGGATTGAGATTGAAGAGGAGGGTTTAGATATTGTTACGAGTTGTGCCGATGTGCCTGCTATCGCGCGAGTGTCGGACTTCTTGCCCGTGTTCGATGGTGAGGAGCCTACCGCGTCGGTCTATTATAGTCACTCAGCTGCGGTGAATGCTGGAGGTGTACGAAAAGAGGTTTTCAGGTGGTGATAATTGCCTGGTTTAGACGACTAGACTCTGAGAGTTCCTATGCTTCAAAACCTGCTACTGTAATATCTGATCCACTTGCGGTTTTGTGATATTTGAAATCCCCTGGTCGCTGAAATTGAGTTCAAAGGAGGCTTTCCGCAGTTTAAGAGTCTGCGGCTTGATTCGTGATCCAGGTTGACAGCCCCGTCAGCAGCAAGCTTTGCCAAACAACAACCCTGAAACTGACACACTCATACAGAATTTCTACAAACTCCAGCAACGAAGTCAAATCTTCCACCGTGCGCCTCCCCTACTATACTGACAGGCGACAATGTAATGATCCTGTCATGACACAACCCTTGCCACTAGCCACATTATAAGCTCACTACCCCGATATCAAACTATCCGAGCCGACTTTGCTTGTCATCTCTACAATACAACCCTAATTTGCCTGCTTTCCATCCCACAAATACCCCAAAAGGTTGTCAAAAGTCTGCGCCCACAATGCCAGACCTAAACGACCAAGCCTTTTTCTACATGCGCTGGAATGACTCCGAACATCCACTCAACGCCGAAAGCAATCAAAAATCCCAGATGCTGGCCGCTGAATTCCATGGCGATGCCCCAGTAGACGAGGAGAGTATTTCACCGCAACGATCTGAAATCGATTCTGGGGTTACGGCAGGGAGGGCATCCCCCATCCCGACTACGATGCCGCATTCTTACGGGGAAGATCATGTGTACATCACATGCTGGCACACTTGGCCGGATGATGGCTAAAAGGCCGTCCAAACGTACGATAGTCTTTGGGGCTTTGTTGGCGATGGGAGGGAGAAATAATCAAGAAAAAAGCGAATGGTGAAGTTCGCAGGGCGGGTACATCGTGGCAGGATTTCGGGTGTGCCGCATTCTGTTCTTGTTTCCCATTCCATCTTCTCGTGCCAGGGGATTCTGCAAATTGGCTGTGACTGGTAAAGCGGAGGTGCACATCATGCGCATAGAAATTACCAACGGAAGAAGGTGATTAAAGTCATGAACCGCAGTTATGATATGATGGTACAAGAGTCAGCCACAACTAAGCTGTTACCTGGCAAGATGCCTTGTCCTATGTAGTTTCATCCTAGAGGGAGTGTAGATCAGATACGGCATCGTGCTACGTAGTCACGCTTGGCCTTTCTCTACTGACCATTACACTTATCCGCATACATATCTGGCGTGGACAGATTGGCACATCGGCAAAAGAGTCTACTTGAATCTGCCGTCGTCCTCACGATCCTTGCCCAACTGCAAGCACCAGAAGGGTTCAACAGCAACACTTTCAATCTGTGATGACCAGCCAAGTGTGCTCGCGATGCTCCCATTGACAACAAAGCTTCCACGAGATTCTTTCCAGTCGTTGGTCTTCGAAGGCCTAACTTTATCACCGTAGTGAAGGCTCTTTCTGCCATCTTATCCTTTCCTTTTCTTGATCGATTCATGCACTTTGTTGAAAACCGAGGACTAAAGCTAATTTACATGGCTTCAAAGAGCAAAGCAAAGACATCTTCTGACCTCGATGTTAAGGAAATTAATGAGCTGACCGTTGATGAAACAGGTCTCTTCAAGGATGTGCAGGAGTATCTGGACACCAAGACCCAGAATACAGGGGTATCTGCTGGACCAAAGAAGAGTTCACAGTTCGCCATCCACGGGTTCCCGAAGTGGCTGGAGAATACGGAGGAGTTGCGCAAGGGACGCAGGCCAGAGAAGGATGAGACGAAGATGGGGAAGAAAGATTAGGAGGAGGCTGACGCAGTCCCCGCCAAGTGCACGGAGCTGCTTGCCGCTCCTGCGGATGCGGAGTCGGAGTTGAATGGGATTTTCAGTGATTGCTCCGAGATTGCTGCCCCCTCTTGTTATTCCTATCGTTAAGCAGACCACTCGGCTGCCGGGAAGGGGGAACTTATACATGTATACATACATGAGTACATACCTTATAGGTCTATCTAACATGACAAGCCAGGAAACATAGAAAGGCGATTGCTGTGGGGAGTATCATCGAACTATACAGTAACGAATTGTTTTACACCCATCTCCACCCGCTGGGGAGGGGGGGAGATACTCCGAATATCCGGCATCCCTGAAGCCCAAACCTTTAAGAACTTCCACTCCCAAAACCTCGGAATCTCTTCCCTCATCTCCAGAATCCCTCATCTCCAGAATCCCTCATCTCCAGAATCCCCAACTCTCAATCTCATTCTCTCGACCCCCAGAATGCAACCCTTCTCCGTCTTCGTGCGATGGCGCCACGCATTCACGCAGACCTTCGAAGCAACTGCCACCAATCGCACCGTCTTCGAATCCGTGATCGCGCCCATCTTGCCCCTAGTCCTGAACGGCGGAACCAGCAATGTCTTCGCCTACGGCCACTCCGGCAGCGGCAAATCCCACACCATCATCGGCTACGACTTCGAGCATACCGGGCAGTACGGACTCTGTCTCGCAGCAGCGCAGCACTTACTCGACGCCCTGCACACCCTCAATCTCAACACCAAAACCATCGACAAGACATCCCACCTCGGCCTCGGCCTCCGCATGTACGAGCTCCGCGGCAACGAAGCCTTTGACCTCCTCAACAGCCACATCAAATGCCACATCCGCGAAGGCGGGGACGGGAAGACGCACCTCCGGGGGGAGACGGAGGTGCTGGAGCACGGCCGCGTGCGGGTACGGCCCATTGCCACGAAAGCGTGCTGGAGCTTGGATGACTTCCTCGCGCATTTCCGTGGGGGCTTGGCGCGGCACGCCACGGGGACTTCGACGGTGCATGATCTGAGTTCGCGGACGCATGCCGTGCTGGAGGTCGAGGATGTGTCGCGGGCGCTGCTGGCGGCCAGGGAGGCAGTCGTGGGGCGCGAGTCGGAGTTTGTGCCTGTTGCGAAGCGGGCGACGGATGTCTATCTTGAGGAGACGATGAAGGGGTTGGTGAAGGATGAGACGGGGAAGTACGTCCCTAATCCTGATTATCGGGTGGACCAGACGAGGATTGATGAGGCGGAAGCTAGAAAGGCGGAGTTCTTGGGGTATGTGGAGGATGCAGTGAGAACGGTGGAGGAGGTGATGAGGAAGGCGGGGCATGTCTGTCTGGGGGGTAAGTTGGTGTTGGTGGATTTGGCGGGGTCGGAGTTTTACCATGATAAGAATACTACGACGGTGCCACAGTTAAAACCGTCCCCCAAGGAGCAGCGCGAGGGCAGGCAGATTAATTCGGATCTGCTCGCGCTGAAGGAGGTGATTCGTGCCAGGGCCGCGAGGGCCGCGAGGATACCATATCGGTCTTCGCCGCTTACAATGGTGCTGAGGGAGCATTTTCAGGGGACGGCGGGTGGGGATGAGAAGGGCTGTTCTTGTTCGAGGATGATTTTGACGGTTTCGCCGGCTTTGGGTCAGGCGGCGGCCACGACCAATACGTTGAAGTATGGGAAGTTTGGGTGGGATGGTGGATCTTGGTAAGTAGACAAGAGGGTACAATAGAGATTTAGACATGAGATGGACTTTTGAGTGGAATTCGCCGAGAAACCGGACTTCGGACCAACTGAACGATCAAGTGCATCAAGAACTGGCAAGACCTCAGATTGCTGACATGCTACAGTACTGAACGCTGGTAGGATTGTAAAACTCATCTCTCTAGCCTTAATTTCACTTGAAAGACACTCCGGAATCAAGGCGCACGGTTCTTCATTTATGACATACATCATGGCTCGCAGATTCACAACAGTGATTAAACAAGAACTGCACCTATCTGCAAGGCGGCCTCCACAACACACAAATCAACATGTACATTTCTCTTTCCACCTAGCACCCCCTTTGTACCCCAAATTCCACTCATCACATTCAGCATTTAACCGCAAATGTGAGCACCGCCGGAGATTTGGTAGCCTAAAGCCCACAGTCAGTACCTCCTACTCTTGCCCCCCAAGTACACCACAGTACTCACCACTAGCATCATACAAGAAACCATCGCTGTGGATGTAGACATCTATCCCTACGCATCAGTATCTGCTCACAGCACAGGCAGAAGACAAAGGACATACCGCCATAGCTCGAGGGCCAGGTGTAGGTGACCGAGTTCTTGGAGCAGACGCTGCTGTCGACCCAGAAGAAGCCCCAGCCGCCGCCGATGGTCACGGAGCCACCGTTCTTGAGCTGGATGTCGGAGCCCTGGTTGTCCTGGATCCAGCCGTTCTTGCCGTAGTTATTGTGGAAATGGGTGGCGGACACGCCCAGGGCGGAGACGAGGAGGACGGCGGTGGACTTGAGGAAGTGCATGATGATCAGAATGATACTGTGTAGAGACTTGTAGAAGCGGATGGTGATGATGGTCGTGATGAGAGGATGTTCTCGATGGGTCGTCCAGAGCTTTATATAGTTTTGCAGCCAGATTGAGGGGCCCTGAATCATTGCAGCTGTCCGTGACGGCCCCCACATTCTTCCCAGTGAGAGGCGCCTCTCTGACTCTCGCTTCGCTTACTTACCCGCAGAACAGTCCCAGTGTATACTGCAGACTGCGGAAATTCCCGCAAAGGAGAAGTGAGCATGGTTTCTAGGCGGCCAGACACGAGGATCGTAGGGGTCGAGCCGCACCGGGAAAGGATGCAGGGTTCAGCTGGGCGAGGCTAGACCAACGCTAATCATGCAGGGTCAGCCTTGTGCTCATTAAGTATCTTACAGACTACCAAAACTAATTTATTTTATCATGCTAACCCATTCTGGAAAGTCCTCTCCTCCTTCCTACCAGATCTAGATCGTCACGCGACACGCCCGTCTTGATGCGGGTTTCCCCAAACTGCCCGATTTGGGCTGGACTATGCTGACATACGTCCATAGCCGCCGCCACAGTTCCCCAAATCGAATTGTCAGCGCACGCATGAGGCAGGGGATATGGCTTTTCTTTATCTTGTGGAAAAGTGCGCTCGTATTCTCTGTTCGAGAACTGCTGCAAGGCGTCCACAAGGAACTCGTATCGGTAGGTCAGACCTGTCTGTCTGAAGTGAATGGCTGTAATATCCGGGGAACGGAGTCGGGATGCAGCTTATTTCAGTGCGCGGGGATTGCTTAGCCTAATCAAGACTAGACAAGCCTCTTAGTCCCGGGTCATCCAATTGGCTAATTTGGAGAGTGAGACATTCACCGAGAGGAGAGGAGTTCTAGATGGGGACGATGTAACCTTGTTTATGGTCTCCTCGGGCTTGGGGTGTCAAGCCATTGCGGTGGTTGTTCGAAGTTTTGTTACCTGAAAGAAGAGTTTGATTGACAATAACTAATGTCGAGGGTAATAATTTATGAATTTGCAGGCCGACGGTGCGCAAGATTTGAAGGCAGTCGCGAGGTAAGATTGGCAGAAATATCGTTCAGTCACCCGACGGATAGAGAAAAATAAAAGGTGCTTTGTAACCGGAGTAAGCAATCAAGAAAGTCATCCCTAGGCGAAATAGCCGGCTAGCACATGGTTGCGGACTTCGTATTCATCTCAGACTGTCTCTTACGCCGCGGAGCGACTATTCACCTGCTGCAGCTCGGGCTCGGGGCTAGCTTTCATTCTGCAGACAAACAACCACCCTACCTTAGGCATCGTCAGCTCTTCATTCTTCGTATCTGCTCATGCAATTACCAAGTCGCGTTATCGGACTTCCTCTCACGTGGAAACAACGTCTATAACCCTCTCTCGCAAGGAGAGAAAGTCCCGATGTTTTTGTGATTCCAATTTCCGCATCAGGGAGCTGAGCGCCTTGCAGCATGCGGACTCGAATTAGCTGCACCTCGACGACAAACGTAAGACAAACAATGTAGGGAGAGGTGGTCTCGGCGCCCGCGCAATCAAGGCAAACCACCAGCAACCATTCTGATATTATCCAACGATTCCGGCCTACAACTTCTACTGTCAATGCTTACTGATACAAGGCAGACTGAGCGTTGTTTGTCGCATGTGAAATACCTTTTGGAAAGACTCAGCACGGTAAGTGAAGTATATAACTAGACCTTGAGGGTGAGAGGCTCAATCACCTCGTCAGCCTGGATGCGTTACCGCATCGATGCGGGCGATTTGCGAAGAACTTACATCGCTGGTGCTAAACCACGCCATATGAACGTGATATTGGAGCTCGCCTACCCAGCACACCTCTCTTTAAGAATTACACACTACAATCATGGTACAAATAAGACTGTGGACTAGCGACTACTTGGCATTCGCATGGAAAACTTGACCGCCCTGCCTAATGAAGTTTTGTCATCACACTTTACGCGGATTATGCTCGATAACCTCCCGTAGGTCAGTGTTTGGCTTTCAGTGCTCTCGACGTTTATCGTCACGGATGCTTCACTATTCCGATCTTTTAGCGGGTGTTCTTGGTTAATCAGGTCGATTGAGGCCGTTCTATTAGCACGGCATGGCGATCAGACCGTGCTCGTGGAAGCGATTTATATCATGCTCACTAGCTTCTTGATAAGTTGCAGAGCATCTGAGCTACTTGATCAAGAATCTATCAACATACGCGCAGTTGTTGGCACCCGCGACCGTGTTCTAGAATCGCTGATCTAGTCAAATAAAAGGCTTGTCACTCAGATTAAATTCTTGAATCACTCATGCAAATGCCATAAGTTGCATATCATATGCTTAACACTTCTTCAACAACATCACATCGTCGTATAGAGCTGCTATCAGCGTCGGACTTGTCTGGTGCTCACCATGGCAATTTTGCAATCATTCAATTTTGCAGGGAGCTGCCTGTCTTGGCAAGCATGGCTACACCTTCCCTATCATTATGGCATGCGAGAGCTTACCATCCTTGATATAACTGTTGTCAACACCATCAATGTTACTCTGCTTATTGAGACGAATGGAAAGTTCTTCGACAGAGTCTTTCTACTTCCGGCCAAAGCACACATTGCTATATCCGTCCATTTTTTGCCACGGCGCATCTACGGCCCATTACTGGTATCTCTACACCTTTCATGGTCGAGCGTTCTTCTGGGAATTGCGCTTAGTCTCAGGTACAAAAAAAGAACCAGGCCCCTAATGAGTGTCTATTATTCGATATTTGACTACCAGCAATGGAGTGTGAGGCGTGCAGTTAGGGACGTTTAGAACTGAGTGGCCGTGTCATATGAGATATATATCTCCCGCACCGACGACTTTTTCCATCACTGATTCCGCAATCCTCACGGGTGAGCCCATACCCTGCGTTTATGACTAATATTCTGGATAAATGGCGTTTGAAATAGGATGATGCACAACTGAAGTACTATACCATAGATTTCTAGCTCTCTCCCACCAATCCGAGCCTCCCACAGACCCATCCACTGATTCCACACCATACACTACACCATTCAGCGCGTTGTTGAATACACCAACCTACACCCTCTAGCACCTGATCAAGTATATTCGCCTTTGGGCGACTCGAATGGTATCTGTCTCTGTCTAAACCCAGGATTTGGGATGATGAGTTATGCGCAGTGCCGTGCAGATGCAGGATATCGAACCGAGTTCTATCGCTCGTCAATAGAAAATCAAAACATCTACTCTTCTACTTCAGTCTAGGCCCTCGATTCAAGATCTAAACCCAGCCCGCAGGTCCTGCACAGTTTTCTTTCACTGCTGAACAACCAGAAAGGCAGTTTTCTCGAGCCGGGAAAGTCTGGACTCTCTGTTGTGGGACATTCTGACAGCAGTCGGCTTGTTACCCGCCTTGTGGGCCCTGATGCTGAAACTCACAATAGCCCAGGGTATGTATTTCTGTTGCCTATCAAAGATTGCAGTGTGATCTTGTGAGTGATTTGACTCCGCCTGAGGGAAGAAGAATGAGAAGGATTTGGCATTCCATGCTGAACCACCGGCCTCGAAGAACTCTTCACTAGCATCATTAGCAAGGTGAGCAAAGGTGATTATCTCTAGATTGATAAGTCTGCTCATGACGTCGATCGTCGATCCTAAGCCACATGCCAAGGCTGTGATATCGAGCGGTACCGAGGCAGATCTCCTTTCGCGCTCCGGAACCGGGACATGCTGCTCATGTTCGGATTGATCATCATCCTTCGAGAGTGATGTATCTACCGTGGTCTGGCCCATTATGCCCTAAAGGCTTCAGGCAAAGCCGCAGGTGATCCACGGATCAGAAATGCAAGGACTGGTCAGCTGAAACAGACAGACTTTTCCAATTCTCCGTACCATCTATGCATGACAGGCTGGCCGAGGTTTCAGCGAGGGCAGGCTCAGCCTTTGAAGCTAATCTCTCTCATCCACGAAGGGATTTGGTGCAGGTTTGAAGGTTTTGCCGGGGCGGGCCGATTTCCCGATCGGGGAAAGAGGCCTCAAAAATTGGACGATTGCGGAGACGCAGAAATCACTAGTAGCCCTAACGAACCCCTTAAACAGCCGGACAGAGAACCCGTCCAGGAACACGATCACCGCCCCAGGGGGGATGGGGGGGGGGACGATCGTTCATCTATCGGCAACAGACCCTGGTCACGGACAGGGTCTGCCCTTGGGATCCGAGCGCCCCGACTGGCAGCAGTCATCCTACCGGTCTGGCTCCTACACCGACACATAACGGTTCGCCCGCGACGTCGCAGGGTGAGACATTTGCGGCTACCCATGGATTGTGATGTATCAACCGTACGGTTTCAGGCCTTTCAGCCCGGGGTTGAGCCACCTCCCAGGGATGTGAACCGAGCTTCTCGAACAGCCTCGGTGCAAGGTGAAACACGCCCGATCGATCGCGGGCTGTACAGCTCAACTGACTTGAGAAGGGTCTCAATTTTGAGGATTCGAACGAAGTATAAGGTTGGGAGGTTTTCACGAGAAGTTGGTCGGTCCAGTCCTATCCAGCTCATCCATCCATCCACTCCGACCAGTGCAGTGCACTTCCTCTCTCTTTCCTCACCCAGGTTGTTCCTTCGTTTACAGAGCTGCGCTCTATCCCTCTCGTTTCAATTGCACGTTTGTTGCTGTCGATCTTTTCATCATGAAGTCCTTCGTTACCCTTTCTCTCCTTGCCACTGCGCTGGCTGCCCCGACCCCGACTCTGCACGGGCGTCAATTCGATATCTCTTCTTTGCTGTCGGGGTCCAGCTCTGGCTCCAGCACCTCCTCTGGATCTAGTGGTCTGAGTGCCCTGGCCTCGCTGTTCCCGACCAGTGGCTCGGCGACCGGCAGCACCACCGGCTCGTCCGACACCAGTGGCAGCGCTAGTGGGAGCACCACTGGCACCACCACTACCAGCACCGACAGCAGCAGTGGCCTGAGTGCGCTGAGCTCCTTGTTTCCCAGCAGCAGCGCCACTACCAGCTCCTCTAGCAGCAGCGATGGACTCAGCGGTATGATCAGCAGCGTCATGGGTGGTAAGCTTCCGTCCCTTGTGTTGTAGCCCCCCTCATCGTACACAATACTTATTTCCCTTAGGCTCTAGCACCCAGAACGGAGTCACCTCCAACACCGGCTGCAAGGAGCTGACCTTCATCTTCGCGCGTGGAACCACGGAGATGGGCAATATGGGCAGCGTGGTCGGCCCTGAGGTCGCCTCGGCCCTGCAGTCGCTGACCGGCAACAAGGTGACGGTGCAGGGTGTGGACTACCCCGCCGACTGGGCCGTAAGTCTTCCTCTATGTCTTCAATCCTCCCCGATAACGTCAAGCTAATCGAGCCCAAAAACAGGGTAACATGAACATGGGCGCCTCCGGCGGCCCCAAGATGGCTAGCCTGGTCAAGCAGGCGCTGAGCCAGTGCCCCAACACCAAGGTCGTGCTGGGCGGTTACTCGCAGGGCTCGATGGTGGTGCACAACGCCGCCAGCTCGTTGAGCGCGGGTCAGATCCAGGCCGCCGTCCTGTTCGGTGACCCGCTCAAGATGACCTCGGTCGGTAAGCTCGCCTCCAGCAAGGTCAAGGAGTTCTGCGCCGTCGGCGATCCCGTCTGTGAGAACGGCGTCAATGTCATGGCTCACTTGTCCTATGGAAGCGATGCCCAGACGGCCGCGCAGTTCTTGGTCAGTGCCGTCGGGCTTTCTTAGGTTGGGGTGGAAGTTGAGGTAGAAGCATGAGGATGCATTATGGTCATGGATTGGTTTTATGGATCTGAAGTCTTTATGCTTTGAGCTTGGATATGGGTATATATGATGCAATGGGGATGGGATAGCCTGGTGCTGTCTCATGGCCGCTGCTGCTGGGGTTATATTTTCTTGCACACACTCCTTTTATACATGGACGTGAACACACTTTTCGGGGTACCTACTCTTTGCCGAGTTATTGGAGTAGTCTCTACTAGATCATTCGAAACAATCCTCAGGTTCCTGAGATACACATATACTGTAAATATGATCTATGTCACTTGTGCCAAGACAGAGCGTCGTGTTAGGTTTTCCTTTCCATTCTCGGGAGATTTCGCATTTCGAGGTAACCGAGTAAGCCAGAACCAGCCCTTCAAGCGTCCAGTATTATCGTTTTTATGATCGTACAACAGCGCAGACTGACGGGCCAAGCCCTAACCCTCTTAGTCGACCAGCTACCCGGAGAGTCCGAGGCAAGGATTACAAATGCGACCGCGTGCAACAAGCCTTCTGGATTTCCCCGGCTTTTCCCCAGAGTCATCCCAACCGTGCGGGGTCAACTGCCGATCGGCCTTCTTCGTTGGCCTGGTGGCCATTCGGAATATCCGACATCTTGGCACTTTGCTTAACAGCTCTCTTATATCCTGCGGATGACCCGCACCCGCACATATCTTGCCCCCCTGCTTCTCCCTCTTTCTCCACTCTACTGCGCTACATCTCACCATGGACGAGGACAAGGGCACATCCAACCACATCGACTACGCCGATGGACATGGGCTGGAAGATGGCTACGATGCCAAAACAGCCGAACCGGCCCCGGATCCGCACGATCCCAAGGTAGGCAACTCTACATCTAACCAACACAGACTATCAGACTCACCCTTCACTCCACAGAATTGGCCTCTAGTGACGAAAGTCACGACCTACATGACCATCTGCTGCTTCACCTTCCTGGCCAACGTCAACAGCAGCAACTTCACCGTCGCCACCAAAGCCATCATCGCCGAGTTCCACGTCTCCTCCACGGACGCAGGCCACCTCGTGTCACTGAATGTCTTCTTCTTCGGCCTGGGCAACCTCGCATGGGTCCCGCTCATGCGGGTCTTTGGCAAGCGACCCGTCTACCTGGCCGCCCTGCTCGGCCTCTCGATGATGAACGTCTGGTCCGCGAAAGCCACGGGATACTCGGAGTTGCTGGGCGCTCGGATCATGTCCGGGCTCGCTGCTGCCGCCGCCGACGCGACTGTTCCCGCGGTGGTGGGCGATATGGTTCGTCCGGAGGGTCGGGGTCACTGGTTGATGATCTTCCATCTGGCGCTGACGTCGGGGTTGTTCGTGGGGCCGTTGATCAATGCCTATATCGTGCAGGACGCGGGCTGGCGCTGGATGTGTTGGTTCCTGGCCATTGCTTCCGGTGTTGTCTGGGCGGTCGGTCTCTTCACCATCCGCGAGACCACATATCTGCCTGCTCGACATGACGCTTCACAAGACAAGACCCCCTCGGTCTGGAGCATGCTCTCTTTGAAGCAGGGATACAATCCCGATGCCTCGTTCCTGCGCACGGTAAAAGCTATCTTATCCGCTGCAGCTTATCCTCAGCTCCTCTGGTGTGCCTTTACCATTGGTGTCTCAGTCGGATGGTTAGTCGCCCGAACCCTTTGTCCCTTCTCCCGCAACACCCCCCAAACTGACTAACTGGTCATTGAGCAAAAAAGGAACATCGTGGTGCAACTCACCGCCTCTCGCACCTTCACCTCCGCCCCCTACAACTGGCCCGCCGGCGACATCGGCCTCCTCTCGCTGGCCGGGTTCATCGGATCCCTTCTCGCCTTCTATGTCGGCGGCCGCCTCATCGACCAGATCTCGACGCGATACACCCGACGCCGCGGCGGCGACCGACAACCGGAGTACCGTCTTCCGGCCTTGGTGGTGCCCGGGGTAATCGGACCGGGGGGCATTCTGATATTCGGACTGTGCATTGCCCACCAGACGCACTGGATGGGCGTGGCGGTGGGATACGCGATGCAGGCGTTCGGGGTGGCGGCCATCTCGAATGTGGCGGTGACATATGCGTTGGATTGTTATCAACGGGTGAGTCGCTTCGTCTTCTTCGTTTCCCTCTTCTTCCCTCCGGCCATCGAAAATTCGCGATCCGTCGCAATATTATTGGTAGTATGTCGAGGGAACACCCAGGATATAAACCCCCCCCCCCCCCCATCAATCCTTCAAACTCCCCCCTCACCCGAACCCCTCCTCTCCTCCCATTCGGATAAAAAATCTCCCCTTCAATCCATCCCCCTTAATCTATTTCCCTCGTATTCCCTTGCCGATTCCAATAAAACTAGCACTAACACGAGGGGTGGAATGCAGATCGCCGGCGAAGCTTTGGTGATCATCTTCGTCATCCGCAACACGATCGGCATGCTGCTTTCGCTGTACGCGAGCGACTGGATCGCGCGCCAGGGTGTGGCGGTCGTGTTCGGCGAGATGACGGCGATCCAGGCCGCTAGTTTACTCTTGGCGGTGCTGTTGTTCTTCGGGGGCCAGAGGTTGCGCGCGTGGACGGGGCAGTATGGACCTAATCGGGGGAGTTGAGATTGAGGTGTCGGTCGGTGGGTTTACGAGTAGTTATTTAGTATGGGGTGTGTATATATGTTTGTGGTTGTGGTTGTGGTGGTTTGATGGGGTTCTACGGTTGGTTGGTGGTCGTGTTGTTGTTCTTGTCTAACTTAGGCTGTAGAATCTGGTCAGGAGTTTACTTCACCTCTGTTGTGTTGAGTTGTTGCTGCTATTTCTTGTGAACCCCGCTGCGCATTGCGAACCAGTAAGAAACGACCTTGACCAATGATTGCCATGCCATTCCTGTCTCACACTCCCAGGGCAGTCTGCGGTTCAGCTCGCTAAAAGAGTTTTCCGGGTCGGGTTTCCGAAGCTGCGCTCCCAACTGGGTCTTTTTCTCTCGCTTGCAATCTCCGTTTTGCTGGCCACTGGGTCCTCGGAGAGGTCCGAGCGGAGGGGCAGGTACCAGACTCGCAAGGAAAAGGGCACTGATGGAGAGCTGGCCGACGTGAGCATGACAGATTCTCGTCCATGGGTGACTCTCGGGGTGGCGGGGGTTTTTCCTGGTGAGTCGGAAATCGTATTTGTGGATTGACCCAATGGAGCTCCGGCGAGGGATAAGGTTTCCAAACGCAGAATGAACCTTGGATCGGTGTGGTTGCTTACGTATATTATTTCATGCTCTAAAGGTAACATAACTTAGTGTCGACATTCAACTACCTACATATGTGCAAGTTTTATGGCGAGGCTATCAATCCACTGAAGGATTGCAAGCTGCACGGGTCCTGTCCATCATTAGGTGAATGATCGTGCTGGATCCTCTCACCACATGGCACGATGGGTTGATTTTCTTCTGTTCTTGGCTGTTGCGGTGCTGGTGTGGGCATGTTAGGGCCAGAACCGAGGCTACCCCTAAACTGAGTGGGTCGTTAGCGGCTTCGCTACTCTTCCTGGTCTTCTTGGTCCTGCCGATTTTTTTCCTCAATTGACCAAGACAACCCAAGCACAACCACAACTTGCGTCATCAGGCACTCCCTCAAAGACAGCAAGTGCAATTTCCACCCTGTTCCAGTTCCTTGGGTCATCCACGGGCCAGGGTTAGCCCATCATTCGTATTATTCTTGACAACCACGGTAGTTCCAATCTATTAGCCGACTTTATTAGATTGAGATTGCATGTCAGCACTTAATCAGGCATCTCCTCGTGTCCATGACTTCCTTCAGGGGAGAGAGGCCATTATCCCTTGTTCCTGCAAGCCGTGCCAAAGCTTAACCCGCATAGAACTTATCCTCCTGACCCGAACTATCATCCTCTACCTGAACTCTGTCAATCTTCTGGGTTGCTCAGCTTCCGACTTGACATTCCTTCCTTCCTTCCTCCCTTCTAGCTCGACGTACTTGGACCCCACCCCGTCGGGTCTGCACCGTCTTACCAGTAGCCTGGGCTCCAAGCATACGCCCTACGTGGCTTCGGACAACAGCAATAGCAGAGAAAACAATACGTAGACAAACCAAAACATCGAGTACTGCAGTACACTCGTTTAGCTCACCTAGAAGCTGAATCCAGGTCAGCTTCCAGACCGAGCTGACAGAAAGAGAAAACAATGCACTCTGCCAGGGTGGAGCCGGTGAGGGTGCCACCCATGGATTCGTTTCCGCTTCTCTGCGTGACGGGCAGCCTCGGTTCCAGATTTTCGGGCCTTGCCGGACTTCTAACTTGCTGCTTTGTTTTTGTTCTGGTATTTTTTTTTTCTCTTTCTACCATTGTGGACATTGGACAACTTCCCCCTCCACCCGCCTCTCAGATCTGTACCGTGACATCCGTCGATTCCCCAGAAAAGAAGAGCGAGGGGAAACAAGCTGTGATCGTCACGATCTCCTGTTTCAAGAGGGGAATGGGATGCGATCATGAGCAATAGGACACAACACCCTCCTCGATTGACTCACTCATCGGGGAAGAATCTCCCCGAAAGTCTGAAAATTGGATTCTTGTCTGGGAAACCAAAACAAAACCAGCCAGCCAGCCAGCCAGCTGGGTCTCATGAGCAGCACTAGAACCAACTAGTCTCGTCTTGTCCCTGCTCCGGATACACGGTCGCCCAGCGCCAAAACGTGCGCTGCAGCACATAGTCTCAGTAGTCCAACTAATCCCTCCATTAGCGGGCGAAATTGAGTTCGCCACTTTTCTTGGTGCAGGACAGGGCAGGGCTTTTTACGTAGCGTAGCGCGTCGTTTCCTCCTCTGGTATGAGGGGAGAGCAGCCCATTCTAAAGAAAGAGTTTGGTTCATTGTAGCAGCGGGTAATTGTATATGACAGAGTGCACCGAAGTGTAGCCTGGCTGGCGCAGTGGTCACTGTTCCCTTATCTGCTGGTTCACTGTCTCCGCTGCAGTCCTGGCGTTGGCCTGTCTGTCACCTTATATCTCCGGGCTACAGTCTGTGCTTCTTTCTTTCCCCTTCTCTTTTTTCCTTCCCCAGATCTATTCTCGTCTGTCACTCTTTTTCCTTTCTTTCTTTCTTTTTTTCTTTCTTTCGTTCTTTTACTTGGGTGTTTGTTCTCACCCATCGACAGAGGTCAAGCCCAGATCATGCCGAGTTGAGCACACCATGACCAACAGCTCCTCCATCACGCCGGCCATGGCGCCGCCCGCCGGGATGGTCTCCAACTTCGTCGACCCTCCGTCGTGCGGCCTCAAGTTTCTTGTGGTCAACTGTGTCTTCCTGCCTCTGGCGGTGATTGCGCTGGTCGTGCGCATGTGGACGCGCATCTACCTGGTGCGCAGTGTGTCATATGATGATTGTAGGTCTCTTTCGCTCCGGAATTTCGAGTATAGTATACTGACGACACTCCAGACCTCATGATTATCTCCGTTGTAAGCCGCCTCCTCAATTGTATCCCCTGGCGTGCATCGCCACTGACCAACAGGTCCTCTCCTGCATCCTCACCGCCGTCACCCTCGACAGTAAGCCATCCATTGCCCTGCTCCAACCTCAACCATCAAGCTAATGGACAGTGCTCAACTGGGGTCTGGGCAAACACATGTGGGACGTCCCGTACAGCTCCCTCACCCCGTGGTTCCTGAAGGTAAATTCCACCCGGCCCCTTCACCTCCAACCACACGTCGCGAATATGACTGACGGCGATAGCTCAACGTCGTCGCGGCCATCATCTACTGCGCCGGGACCGGCTTCACCAAAGTCTCCGTCCTGATCTTCTACCTGCGCATCTTCCCCAGCAAGACCTTCCACTACGCCGTCTGGACCGTCATCTTCATCGCGGTGGGCTACAACGTGGCCAGCGTGCTGGCCAACATCTTCAGTTGCAGCCCCGTGGCCGCCTCGTGGGACTATTCGATCACGAACGCGACGTGCATGAACCGACCGGTGTTTTACTTTGCGAATGCAGGATTGGGCATTTTCACGGATTTCTTGACGACTTTGGTTCCGATGTGCGTTTTTCCTCTTCGTGATCTAAGGGAGTGATGCTGACGGTGTGGTAGTCCGTGGCTGCGGAAATTGCAGATGCCGTTCCGACAGAAATTCGCGGTTTATGCTATGCTGGCTATGGGGTGCACGTGAGTGTTCCGGCCTTTTTTTTTTTCCATTTGAGCGCATCAATAATACTAATAAGGAGGATAGTGTCGGAGTCATCAGCTGCATCCGTCTCTCCAGTTTATACACCCTGCTCGAAAGCACCGACCTCACTTGTACGCTCCCGCCTCTCGCTCTTCCTCATCCCACCATAAGAATGGAGACTAAGAAAAGCACAGGGACCACGACCAACGCACTCATGTGGTGCACCATCGAGCTCAACCTAGGGATCATCGGCGGGTGCACGACCGCCATGCGCCCCTTCGTGCGCCGCTACTTCCCCCGCCTGCTGGGTCTCTCGACGCACAGCGGCGGCTACCACGAGTCGGCCTCGCGCAAATACGGCCACCCGCTGGGCTCCATCCCCCGCGATGCGCCCGAGTTCGCGCCCGCCAGCAACCACTACTCCACTCGACTGCACGGGGGCACCAACGACGATAGCGAGGAGCATATCTTACCGGGCACGACGACGCCGGGGGCCACGTTGCATCGCAGCAAGGGCAGCACGGAGGGGATTATCCGGACGGTGGAGTTTAATGTGGATAGTAATACGGACCTGCGATAGCTGATGATCCGGTATATTGATGCATAATTCATGGACTTTTTCTTCTATTTTTGTCTTCTGCATTTTCTTTTTTTTTGTTTTGTTTCTGGGCCGGTGGAGCTGTCATGGCGCCATGTGCTGTCAGTGTCGGTGTCAGCGAGTGGATCAGGTCGGTGCTTGCTCTTGCTTGGTAATCACGGCGTTAAGAGGGGACACGACCGCATTGTATCGCAGGTTGGAATTTACTTAATCTCTAATCCAAGTGACAGCTGTCTAGACGAGACAGGGGGAAATTTCAGTAGGGGATTAGGGCTACGCCGAACCATCCAGATGCGGTACTTGATCCGGAAGACACCCACCAACAGCCCGCGGCCCTCCGAACGGCTCACCTCGTTCTGCACGCACGGCATCATCCTCCGGCAAGGAAATGGGTTCCGAACCGTGCAGAAGCACTATGCACAGTGCCGTAACATCTGTATAAGATAGCGGCAGTGTATGAGAAGGCCAGTCTATTGGCGCAATCCTTCTTCCACGTGGGTGGTAAGTTAGTGGCCCCCTCGGCTATTGCCTGCTTCCCCCCAACCCGGGCGATAAGTTCCCCACTTTCGAGACTATTGCAGCGACTCTAATCCCTTTCCATCCACGCCCGTTTGTAGTCCAGTGATCTAGCAAAATCGCTAAGCCGGGTGTAGCTTAGCAAACCAGACTAGAACCATTCTTCTGTCCTTCCGCCTTGCTTCTGCGCGGTGAGCCCGTTTTTCTTCTGCACGCATTCTGTGTTGTGTTCCTTCGTCTTCTGGTCTCCACTCCGATCAGGCACAACTGATTCATGCAAACGCAGCTCCTCCACTTTTTTTCTGGGCTGGTCGTTCCGCGGAGTGCCTGCATCGACCTTACTGCGATGAGTCTGGCCTGATCACTTGGCTTGCAATTGAGTTCGGAGGTTATCGTTCGTTCCCCCAACGCCAGCTAGGCTGTAGCCCGTAGCCTTTAAAAGCCTCACCTTGTCCCCATTTTTCTTTGGTCTCTCAGGATTCAATTCTCATCTCCTTTGTCCCGTTTCCCATTTTGTTTTACTATCGTGAGAATTTCACCATGAAATTCACCACCGTCCTCCCGCTCGCCGGCCTCGCCGGCGCCAGCAACCTCACCAAGGGCTGCACCGTGCTGAAAGGCGCCCTGGACGAGGTCTACCTGCCCAGCACGACGGTGTACGAGTACGAGGCGCAGAACTTCTGGTCCAACACCGAGATCATGGCGCCCGGGTGCGTGTTCCGGCCGCAGTCGAGCGCGCAGCTGGCGCGGGGCATTGACAAGCTGGTGGCGGCGCAGGCCGAGTTCGCCGTGCGCGGTGGTGGCCACATGGGCATTCGGGTATGCTGCAGTGCCTTCACCTTTTTCCGTTCACAGATAACAAGCACAGGATAAAAGTGAAACGCTAACGAAATGATCGACAGGGATCCAACAACATCGACGACGGCGTGCTGATCGTCATGTCGAACCTGACCACCCTGGAGTTGAACGCCGATCAGTCGCTGCTGCACATGGGTCCTGGCTTCCGGTTCGTTGCCTTTGCGCCCCACCCCCCTCCCCCTTCCCCTTGCCCTCCCTTCCTGTCCTCTCTCGTTCGAGAAGTACTGACATGTAAGATAGCTGGCAAGAAGTCTACGACTACCTGGAACCTTACAGCCTCACCGTCCCCGGAGGCCGTCTCGGCCCCGTCGGCGTGCCGGGCCTGCTCCTGGCCGGCGGCGTAAACTACTACGGCAACCAGGTCGGGTTCTCCTGCGACTCGGTGATCAACTACGAGGTCGTGCTGGCCAACGGCACCATCGTCGAGGCCAACGCCACCTCGCACGCGGACCTCTTCTGGGCCCTGAAGGGCGGCAGCAGCAACTTCGGCATCGTGACGCGCTTCGATATCGAGACCATCGCCTCCACCCAGGTGTGGGCGGGCACCTGGACGGTGGCGGAGGAGTATATCCCTGATTTCTTGGCCGTATGTTTTTCCCACCGGGTGGATCATGAGACCGAGTAGAGGAGTAGAGGACTGATGAGAAGAACAGGCAACGGCTGCGTTTGCCGCCAACAACACCGACCCCAAGACCCACGTGGTGCCCGCCGTGGTTCCCTCCGAGGACTCGGCAGTGGCCTCGGTGATTCTGTTCTACGACAGCCCCGACGTCAGCTACCCCGACGCGCTCAAGGTGTTCACCGATATCCCGGCCGTGTCGAACACGATGGCCTTCAAGACCGTGGCGGAGATGGCCGTCGAGATGGGTGAGGTGGTCACGCCGCACATCAAGTATGTCCCATCCTTACCCAGCCTTTAGCCCAGACTTTAGCCCAGCCCAGCCCAGCCCGCTCCCCTCCATCCTATCCCCAAACCCTAAACCCTCCACCTCTTGCAGAACACTAACAAAGTAAAAAGCGACATCTTCGTGGCCGGCACTATCAAAGCGACAACCTACGACTCCCTCCTAGAGGGTGTGCAAATCATCAACGCGACCTTCGCCGCCCAACTCCCCAAGCTCTACGCCCAAATCCCGAGCGCCAACATCTCCATCATCGAGCTGGACTGGCAGCCCATCGGCGCCAACTGGATCAACGCCTCCACCGCCCGCGGCGGCAACGCGCTGGGCCTCGACGCCACCCAGAACTACCTGTGCTACGCCGAGGTGGTCGAGTGGATTGGCAGCGAGTACGACTCCATCGTCGGCGAGTGGGTCGTCGAGACGACCGAGTTGATTAACAACGCTACCGATGCGGCCGGGTTGTATGATCCCTTCAACTACATGGGTGATGCGGCGTGGTTCCAGGAGATTTACTCGGGCTATGGGAGTGAGAATCTGGAGAAGTTGAAGGAGATTGCCAGTGCTTATGATCCTGAGGGGGTGTTTCAGACGTTGATGCCCGGTGGGTATAAGCTTTTCTGAGCGTATCCTATTCTAGGGGTACTACGGGGGTGATCATGACGATGTTAGAAAGGGGGCTGGCTGGGGATAGATGTAATATGGACTGTATGTATTAATGAATATGAATTGCCATCGAGTCTACCATACCTGCCTGCTTGTTACTTTGAATTGCGTGAGTCGTAACAAGGATAGGGATGAGGGAAAACATTGTAAACAAACACCCCACTAGCATACACATTCACAGCAGCAACCCTAGGCAGTACTCTTTCTCGACGCACACCGCGAACCCCCCGCACTCCCCCCTGGCAAAGGCCCCTGCACCTGCACGTAGTAATCACACAGTCCCCCATGCTGCATCCGTCGCCACTGCCCGATATCCCTCCGCTCGATCTGATGCTGATGCCGGTCCAGCGACGTGGTCGTCGGTACCCGCTTGTGCCCCAACCCCAGGTTATACGGCCGATACTCCGGGTCCTGCTGCAGCCGGTGGATCACACTGGCGTGGATGCGCGCCCCGTCCGGCAGCGGTCGCCGCAGGCCCCCGACGTGCCACCGGGTTTCCTTCACGGAGCCGTCGCGGTTCACCTTGGGGCGTTTCATGGGCAGACACTCGAGTAACCGCCAGAAGAGCGTCTCGACGCCTTTCCCGGAGTCGTACTCGAGGGAATCGTGCAGCGGGGCGCGTTCGGCCATGTGCACAATCGCGGGGTCGAATTCCATGAGTTGTTGCTGTTGCTGTGACTGTTGTTGTTGCTTTGCCACGTCCTCTACCTCGATCAACCTCCCCTCCCTACCATCATCATCATCCCCATCCTCCGAAGAAGAAGTCGCCGAAGAAACCGGAACCAAATAACACCCCAACTCCTGCAACTGCACCGGATCAAACGTCAACCCCACATGCGTCGCCTCCTGTACCATCCACATCAACGGAATCTGACTGACAGGCCAACTCCTCGCCCCTTCCCCTGCATACGCAGGAGGATGCCCGCCCCCGACATCACTATGATCGCCCGCGAAATACACCTCCTCGAAATCCGTATCCAGCACGGGGCTCAACGGCATCCCCCAGAACTGCTGCTCCGCCCGCTCGGCCCACGTACTCACGCGCCCCTTCTTCGCGTGCGCGCCGCGCAGCCGCTCGAACAGCACGGGCTGGAACTTGATGCGCTTCTCGTCGATGCTCACCGCGTGCCGCATGTAGCGCGGGCGGGGCATCGTCTCCATATCTTTCAGCACGTCCTTGTTGAATTCGGCGACGCTGTTGACGGTGTCGAACAACCCCAGAAAATGGACGAGTCCGACGGACCGGCACATCGTGTCCCGGCATAGGCGGAGGAAGTTGTCGGCTTGGCGGGCTTCGCGCTCCCCGTGCGCGTATTTCCACGACAGGAATGCTTGCCATACGAAGGGGATGAGTTCTTCGTTGTCGGCGGAGATGAGGCCCACGAAGTCGAGCATTTCGTTGAGGAAGCGTGCCGTGTACGCGCCCCGTGAGAAGCCGAAGAGGTAGATGTGGCTGCCGGGGCGCCAGCGCCTCGCTAAAAAGCGGTAGCCGCCGATGACGTGTTGGTCGAAGGAGGTTGCTAGGGCTTGGTCGATGACTTTGCTGGCGGGCAGATTGCTGAAGGGCCGGAAGGCGGCGTTGGCGAATGTTCCCGGGGTTATGTCGGTGCCGATGCCGGCTTGGGAGGGTTAGTAGGTGTGGAAGAGGCAATAAGGGAGGTTGGGGGGGGGGGACATACGTTGGTAGTAGCAGTCTGGGAAGAGGGTTGGTTAGTATGTTTTGAAAGTTGACTACTGAAGACACAAGGCTTACATCGATTCTCTTTGCTGCGGTCCAGCATTCGAAAGATCTTGAGGATATTGCTCTCGCCGCCGTCAACCCGAAACGTATTCCCTGTGCCGTCGAAACAGAGCACCAGCTCTTGGGTGGGTTTGTTGTGCACCGGCGGCCGGTCGCAGTCGCATGGATCGTAAGTCATGGTTCGATTTGGGGTGTGGTTGAAGTGGACGAACTCCGATCAAGATCTGCGTGGTGAGGTCCTTATATCTTACGGAGATGCCTCCAGGCTGTCGACCACACCAGCTGAATCGGGCAACCTGCCAATAGCCCTGCATCGTGGCTGAGGGGCAGAGCCTGTATCCCACCCATCCACAAATAGAGAACAGGGATTTGGCCAATCTATCAGCCCAAAAATTGACCAATCTATTCCGCCGCCCGGTAAGGGTGCAGCAACGGTGGTTGAGAGCACAAACTTCGCTGGCCGTCGATCCGGCCGCCCCCATCCATGCAGTGGTGGCCTTATGCATCTGACCCCGTTGCAGGGCTGACCATTGGCTCGCACCCTGGTTAAGGCCATCCACTAAGAACACTCAGCCTCCAGTGCAGTTCACAGTGACTGACTCAATTTCGCTTTGGTTCGCCTTCCGTGGTGCGTCTCCTTGAATGCTGTGAGGCAAATGCCATCTGGCAGAAACGGGTGTTCTTGCTCCTTCTTCCAATCATACCGCGGCGATGTGACAGATCACCCAGCATGATGCCAGCCTGCATCGATAGACCCTCGACAATCTGCACCCTCGCTGCATGGGGCCCCATGCCACTCGAGCCAATCGGCAGGGCTGGCCATCGCCACGGGCACCGGCGGGCGACCAACAAGGCAACTCGTGAATTCACCCGATCGCTCGTCGGCCGAGCTATTGCTCACAAATGACTCCCACTTATCTACTCATTTGCTCTCAATCAAAGGCTGTACTGACGTAAGATGGCCGAGTCACAGCCACGCCTCGTGGCGATTTATTCTAAAAGGTTGGGGATGGCAAGTGACCGAGTCCATCGGAAGGATCCGACACTGGCGGGGGCCGACGACGACCATGTCCGACGTCGACGCCTTCAGTCAGATATGGTTGGCCTGAAGCGTGAGCACCGGATGTACTCGTGCCTGGGGTATCAGGGCCGTCCGCCAGGTCAAAGCATTTCTCCCATCGATAGGCATTCTCTCGGGGGTCAAAATACTCTCTTAAATCTGGGAGTAAGAAGTGAGTTGGCGAGATGTCAACATGGTATAGGGTGACCGACGAAAGACAAGGGAAAAAGAAAGAGAAATGCGTACGCACCCAGAACACCGCTGGCGCCAAAGAACGACTCGGGGACCACCGAGAGCAGCCTTTCTTCCTGACCAGAGGAAATACCCAGCCCAGAGTTGTTACAAGGGCCCCTTCCACCTTGGTCAATGAGCGAAGGAATGTACATACAGCAGACTATGGTAGTAGCTTCCCCCCTCGTAGCTCTCCATCCTATCGCGAAGACTGCGAATCTCCAGGTTTTGAGGAGCTTGGGGTTGGAGTTCTGAATGACGTGGCATTCTAGTTCAAACCCGAACTCTGGTTTGCAGGGACCATATCTGAGAAAATAGCTTTTTGCGGACCGTCAGAGACAGCGAGAACATATCAAGTATGAGGATATCACCAACGTCTCCCTGTGACGATTCGCAGTGTAATAATCAGGCTTGTCACGGTCGCGTTGACAGAAAAGTGTGGATGGGATGCTGTCTGGGAGGTAAGAAGTATAGTTGAGGAAGGAGGTGGAGGGGATGAGAATTCCATGGTTGATCAACAGGAAAGGCAAGAGGAGCGTGGTCTTCACTGTAATAATTGAAGTGAATAACCTCTCTACTCCTTCCATTCACTACAGAAATCTATAGAAATCACTACAATAGAAGGCAGTGAATGTCCTCATTCCTCATCCACGCACTGATCAAGAATTTATCATAACCATTATCCCTATACAACCAGATCTATGTACAAAAATTGCAGACTCCAAATCTATGTGACTCCAAACCCAATCAAATCCTGATGGCACCCAGCCCAGACCAACCAGCCCATGCTAACCATCATACCCGGTCCAATGCTAATACTGTTACATCATTAATTGTTCATGACATCTCGCATAACTTCATGATTCCGGCCGAGCAGGAGGCGTCTCCGGCTCGCCCATCGGCTGCAGCTCGATCACCTCAGCCCCTTTCGCCTCCTCCCCTGTATGTTCGCCCCCTTCCGGAAGAGGTTTATCCTCAACCACCAGCGGCTCCTCGTCCACCGCATACCGCAACCGCCCGTCGTCCTGTAGGAACGTCCGGAATGCATACCGTTTGTTCAGCCGCGTGGTATGCTCCCGCCGCTGCGAGTTGGGCATCGCGTAGGTGTTGGTGAAGTCGCCCAACATGCGACTATTGGCGATCCACGGGATGATCGCCCCGATCGACCGGGGCATGCGTGGGCCCCGGAACCGTCCGCGTCGTTTGCCAAAGACCACCAGCACCACCACCGTATCCAATGCGATGATGATGAGGGCAATGGCTAGCGATGGCACGGACGGGACCATAGCCCACGTGTTCGAGATCACCGTCCCGTTGGCGGCGGGACGGGCCTCTTTCAATGGCAAAAGATACATGTTTCGCCACACCGAGAAGTAGGTAGTGTATACCCATTGATATACCTCCTTGGAATGCTCCATCAGGGCCTCAACCTGCAGAGGTATAATATGCGTCTGGCTCTGTTTGTACAGCCGGGCCACCAGGAACCCGGCCCAATCGTACGAGGACACATAAGAACCGTTGTGCCCCGGTTCTTCCCCAACAAAGCTCTGCGGGATAGCGGCAAAGATCTTGTTGAACTGTCCCATGGCCGCGGTAGCATTCTCATACATGGCACCAGAGGTGATGGACGTCCCGTCAAGCGGGTCGACATCGGATATTTGACCGCGTTGATCAAATGTAACGCTGAAATTTTGCATCTGCACCCTCGGCTCGCAGTGAAGAGCGATGGTATTTTCGCTGGTATAGGCTGACGCAGCGGTATAGTTCCACCGGCCGACCACGATGAAGGTCGACTCCTGACACTCGTCCCGGTCGGAAGAAGCCGAGGGTGAGAGAAAGTGAATCGAAAGCGCAATGGATTCGTGGGGTCGCGTCAAGCCAGTCATGTTCACCGTGCACTCTCGACTCGCATTGTTGAAGGGATGATACATCCAATATTGGGTGCGGTCAGTCTGGTGCATGCTCTTTTTGACGTCGAGAGACACGCAATCGAGTTCGGCGCCGATTCCAAGCGTGGTAGCGCCATACATCACGTCGGGATCTGGATCGGTGTTTCTGATCGGGAGAAAAGTGTAGTTGGCGGCCATCCACGACAACAACGGGATCCCGCTAGACACACTAGTCTGGATCAGGTCAAACTCGGTGAAGTCGGCGGAGAAGTCGGTTTGTCGAAAGTGCGACTGGCTATAGTTGGCATACAACGATTTGGAGGGAAGAAACGAGGTGGTGAGTTCTTGATTGAAAAGACCACCTGCGACCACGGTCAACGCCACATTGGCAATGCAAGTGAAGGACACCAATCCCAGAAGAACATGGCGATCCTGGATGGCTTTGAGAAATACCGCCCAAGGGTTCTGGGATCCGTAATTCAAGGATAACGACGACTGGGCCGTGGCCATGCCACGTTGAAGGTGGACCCAAGGTTCCAGAATGCTTATATTGCGCAGGATAGAGTTGCAAAGTGCACCGACCGAGGAGGCAACCACCGACGGTAGGAATGAAAGGACGACTTGCAGGAAGCTTGAGCCGGACTGAGTCAGATGCTGGAAGCTGCCGTCATGCGCCAAGGACGCAACCGTCAATCCCATAATGGTAATGATTGCGGCTAGAAACAGGAATTCGATGATGAAGATCGGTACGACCAGAAAGTGGGGCATTGGGTCGACGCGCGTCCGCGTTTGGTAAGGCAAGATCACTGGTGAACCTGCACGGGGTCAGCAAAGTACTGGCCTTATCTGGAACCAGGGCAGCCTACCATCCGCCGAGACAATTCCCAAACGGGGGCCTTCCGGGCCCTGCTGCCATTGGAGGCGGCAGGTGTTGAGAATCTGGCGTAATTGGCGCGTGGAAAACTGATGGAACTCCGTCTGAGGATCGGCCAAGATGTTGGTCGGCCCAAACACATCGGTCAGCATACTGCACATGGCCCCGATGGAGCCTGGATCACTCTGCAGGATATTCGGGCGGGACTGGTAGAAATAGATCAAGCAGACGGCGAGCACAATTCCACAGGCTAGTAATATCTCCGAGCACCAAGCAGCGAAGGTGACCACCGAAATCGTGACCTGGGTTGAGAATCGCAAGGCGGGCACGCTGGTCGGTTCCTGGTCGGGGTTGAAGAGCCGAGCGAAGGTGAGCACAAACGTCTGAACTACGCCTCGTGTCACTTTCGACTCGAACTCATCCGGGGTCATCACGGTCGATGCATCCAATACCAGCAGCGGCTCCAAGTCGCGCACGTTTTGACTGATCACGGGTAGTTCCGTCACGGTCGTGTCGCCGCTAGTCTGATTGTTCTCGATGAACAGCATGTCCCCGGTGTACGGCGCACGTTGCGCTAGCAGTCCCTGAAAAGCGTTGATATTGAAAAGCTGGTCGGACAAGGTGGTTTCGGTGTCAGGAAAGACGGTGACATTGGTGATTGAACTGTTGGCGTGCATACTCAGTCGCGCGGTCGCTTGGCGGTAATCGATCTTGCAGGCAAATATCGTGGCTGTTGAGGTGAAATCGGATCCCATTTCGCTGATGCTGTAAGCTCCAGCCTCGGTCGCGTTGACTGAGAGAACGATGCCATACAAGTCGTAGGGGTGGTCGCAACCACGAGCAGTGAACGCGGAGCTCATGTCCGAAGAATGGTGTGACCGGTTGGGCCAAACAGGCTCCCAGTAGCGAATCTGCAGGTAATCGGTGTTATCGAAGTATATATTCTTATAGTGGAAGTCCAAGATGCAGCCGTTGTCGCTTCCGTTGATATCGGGCAGTTTGACATCAGTCACGTTCCACGAGACGGCCGGTGGGTAGGTCGAGTTATCGTTCACGGACACGGACAGGTGATTGTCTATCATGACATCGCGACAGGATAGTTGAGCCCAGTAGATAGTCTCGTTTAAAGTCCACACAGTGTTCTCCTGCCGATCTTCGAGGCTGATTTCGACCGGGGCCACGGCGTAGTTGGACGAGCGGGAGTCGCGCAGTTGTGTGTTGGTGGTCAAAACTGAGGCGAGGGTTGTGTTCGGGCTGCTTTCTTGCGAGAACATCCACTCAGCCTGATGGTCGAGATCCAACAACTGCGGCCATGTTTTCATGTCGTCGTCGTCGAGCATGTTGATCTCACGGAGCTCGAGGAGGGTACTCTGCAGGGCGGGGAGAAACATGCGAATGAGCACGGTGGTGACGGAAACCAGAAGGACAATCCAATGGCGGCGCCGTGCAGACGTAAGGGGTGTGAGGAACGACTGGCCAAAGTTGTAATTGATGAAGAGAACCGACGCGGGGGCACCTTCCGGTCGCGCAATCTGGAAGTAGGGCTCCAAGCGCAATACATCGTAGTCAATAAAGGTCCAGAGGGTGACCAGGGCCAGGGCGGCGATGATGGGCAGGTAGTTGTATGCGAATGACTGCAGGCTGGAGACATTGTCGGTGTCGGAGAAGAAGACCAGTCCTCCATATTGTTCACAATACCGCCGCAGAACCTCCAAGGTTATCAACGAAGCGAACATGATTGCGGTGATCAGGGTGAGAAACATGGGGCGCAAGGCCATGGGCCGCCATGCCCCCAGAGGGGTGGTTGGCGGGAGCGGTGGTCCATCGGGCGAGGTTTGGCGCGATCGGAGGAAGGGCGGGAGACGATGACGGTCTAGAAGGGAGGTTAGCGATAGAGAGCAACCATCGAGGTTCAAAGGAGCAGCACGCACTGATGACAGGCAGCCAGAAGTTATAGAGTTTCTTTTCCAGGCGCCTGAACATACTTGATGAGGCAGGCTCTGGAGAAGGAGAGGGCGATGAAGATGGGGGGAAGGGCGGCGGACGGTCATGGCCCGAAGGAGGATTGTTCATGGACGACAAGACAGAAGCTGACGAAGCCAAGAGACGGGATCATCGCTGGGGGTGGGTGGGGGAGATGGCGGACGAAAATCGCATGACGGCGGACGGTAAGATCACCGTGCAGGGATTGATAGGAAAAGAAGAGGAGTGGGAAGAAGGAAAAGAGCGGAAGGGCGGAGGAGGAGGAGGAAGAGGAGGAGGCGGAGGCGGAAGACGAAGACAACGATTGAACGTTACGAGGGTGCGAAAAAAAAGAGTGTGTGAGGGAGGGGAAGGAGGTGGAGAGGATCAGTGAGGGTTTGGGAAGAGAAAGATAGAATGTGCAGGAGAGAGGGACGGTAAGTGAGTGAGTGAATGAGTAAGAGAGCGAGTGAGAATGAGAGTGAGAGATGGAGAAAGATGGAGTAAGAGAGGATGACGATCGAGGTCAGAAACTTGGCGGGCGATTCCTGATTATTTGCCTGGCCCAGGAATGAAGGGCGGCCTCAGGTCATCGGTCTCAAAGGGGTTAGATCGCGCGGCAACTTGCTGGAATACACAGCCTGCAGCCAACCAGAGGGTCTGACACTCCAGAAAAGAACGGAAAGGGTCAGGCACTAAACCCAATCAATCTCTCCGGCGCGCGTCTTTCGGCCTCCCCATTGGGACTAGCCCAGAGTCAGTCCCTTAAGGCAGGGAAGTATGAGCTGCCAGGTGGAGAGACAACTTCATGAGAAAGAACATAATATACCTGCTGCATACTACGATCAATGCGTCCAGTTATTGAGCAACGAAGCCATCAATTGAGTACTATTTGAGTTACTAGATCGTTTGTTATCCTGCCAGGCTGATTTTCCAACTACCGTTTGTCATGTCTCAGCTCCGCCACCACTCCCGCAGCAAGTATATGTTTCCAAGCCCCGCTTCCACTACACTGCACGGAATATTAAACAGAAACTACAGATACATCAAAGTAGTGATGACAAGTACTAGAAGGAATTGTCGGGTGCTGTCCTCATTTTACCAACAGCTTCAACAGCTACAACAGTGCTCAATGATCAATAGCGACCTAGTAATTAACTCTGATCAATCTCACCGCCCGCACCTTGAGCTCACCTTGAGCAATAATCTTGGCGACAATTGCCAAGACCATTGGGTATATGGGTCAAGTGGCTTGACGATGGATGCGTCTGGCCTCATCGTCTGACTCCATCCCAAGGTGCAGCTTGTGGCGTGGTTTGGGCACCGCGTAGGTGGCGCGAAGCCAGGCCAGTGAGAAAACCTTCGGGTGGTTTCAGACTGCTGTTTCGCTTCTTTGCGGGAGCACCATCAGCGTTGACAACTCCGATACAGGAGACAGAAATGTGCAGGAGAAGTGGTAGATCCCTCTCCAGGTTCTAATTTGCACTCCCGGAGTCGAGTGTCTGTGAAAGCAGTCCCTCATAGGCAGGGAGCTGAAACAACTGAATACTATGGCTTGCCAAGAGTACCACCAGAACGACATGTGATCCATCACTCGACGGAGGGTTTCTCATCAGTCAGAAAGGCCCCGGTCCAGTTGACATTCGGACTATCCACTGTGCTCGCTTGGAGCTGTCGTTTGGGGTGCTTACAGGCAGACAAGAACAAATCATTGCAGATTCGTTAGGAGTTATCACACCCCGTCCAGTAAAATACATATGTGCAGAAATATGTTGGTGGTCGAGACAAGCTCTGCGACCGAAGGTTGTTGCTGTCAGCGCAGCCCGACCAGCCACCGACAGCACTCGCCCGGAGCTTGATGCCGGTCGGAGTCATCAGTAGGTTCGGTCAAAAGAGCAAAGCTCTTGCGATATTATTTTGCACTAATCCCCAGGTCCAGGCAACGCATGGCTACCGGGGTGCAGTGTTGAGTCAGAAGACGACCCTGCTCCTCCCACCCCCGACCGAGCCATGTGATCTGGCGCGTGTTTGTGAAGCTGGCCGGCTATCGGCAAGACACGTTGCGAAGGAGAGGTGCGGTGGTGCAGCAGCAGGAGGGTGAGACTACGTATGCCCAGGATCTCCTCTAGCAGGTTTACCGGGTTCTTGCAGTGATGTGCAACATCACTGCCCTTTGGAGTTTGGGGTCGGACATTATTGCAATCAGTGGGCATGCTGGGGAGCTCGACTGGACGGGATAATGAACTACCGACATTGACTTGTTGCTGATCACCCCCATTGACTAACATGCAGACACCGGGTTGTATGATTCCATTCACCAGTGTCAGTATTGTGGTTGGTTATATACTTGGTAGTGACTTATGCGGGGAAGACTAAGAGTCGGTCGGCTGGGGCCGTCTTGCCCCGATCGGGCTCAGACCTTCAGCCATCCGCCGACCCAAAGCTTGCATAAGCGATTAAGCATTGGGCGCTTTCCCCGCCCGCCCGCCCGCTATGGAGCAAGCAAGAGTGGACCACCCATCATAGTGCAGTCACTCCTCTTTCCCATGTGAGTTTTCCTGGAGACGACAGTTACGCCACACGCCAGAAATCCGGGGAAGATCTTCTTCTACATTCATCGGTATCTTTGGAAAATTCCCAGACGATGGTCGTCCGTTTCAGCTGGTTGTACGGTTCGATCCCTATACCGGGGGTACCACCAGCTGCTGAGGGTTTCATAACAGGATCCTCCCCGATACTGCCATCATCCCAGTCACTGTACAGTACCAGTAGTAGTCCCTTTTACTTTCTAGCTTGAGCCTAACCTGGTCCTGTTCAAGGCTAGCTGCTTCCCCCGGACCAGGATTCCGATCCATCTTCGGCATCGCTCTCAAACTCTCGTTGTAACAGATGACTGGGGACCCAATCAGCCTACGGACAGGCGATGGTACCGTAGCGCCGTAGAAGATCCCTGGGGCGTGGCACGATGGCCTGAAACTCTACGGGCGGCGGGGTTTCAAGGTTGGCAGCAGAAGTGTGAATGGTGGGGAAGGAAGAAATGAGGAGTGAATGAAAAGCCACCTGACAGTCGGACACTATTTTAAGGAAGCTGAGTCCATGGCTGCCCTCCTGGTCCCTTGATCTTCTTCCTTTCCTCCCTTCGTGTTCCCATCCTCACTTCCACGCCCATCCCCTCATCATGTTGATTGGCAACATCTACGTGATTGCGGGTGTCTCCGTCGTTGGTGGCGCCCTCTTTGGCTTCGATATCTCTTCCTTGTCCGCCCAACTGAATGAGAACTCCTACAAATGTTACTTCAACCAGGGTCCGCAGGGGCCTCCCTTTACTGATGATGAGGACTGTTCGGGTCCGACCTCGTTGAATCAGGGTGGGATCACTGCTGCCATGGCCGCCGGCTCTTGGCTGGGCGCCTTGATCTCCGGTCCGCTTTCGGATCGTATTGGCCGAAAGACTTCCATCATGGTTGGCTGTGTTATCTGGTGAGTATCTAAGACCTGGTCACTACTTGCCGGGAGTATGTGTTAATTGCTTTCACGCTAATCACACGCCAACTCTTTGCAGGTTGATCGGATCGATTATCATCTGTGCGTCGCAAAACATCGGCATGCTGGTGGTGGGTCGCATCATCAACGGCTTGTCGGTCGGTATCGAATCGGCCCAGGTCCCGGTCTACATCAGCGAACTATCTCCGCCCTCGAAGCGTGGTCGGTTTGTCGGCATGCAGCAGTGGGCCATCACATGGGGGATCTTGATAATGTTCTAGTAAGTGCTGACGACCCTCACTCAACAGCCCCCTAGCTCGACTCTTCTCGCTCACGGAAGGTTCAGTATCTCGTACGGATGCTCCTACATCGGAGGACAGAAGTCCTACAATTACAGCACCGCCTCGTGGCGTGTTCCCTGGGGTTTGCAGATGCTCCCGGCCGTGTTTTTGCTCGGAGGAATGATGCTGCTGCCCGAGTCACCTCGCTGGCTGGCACGAAAGGATCGGTGGGAGGACTGCCATCGCGTCCTGGCGTTGGTTCATGCCAAAGGCGACTTGCATCATCCTTTCGTCGCCCTTGAAATGCAAGACATTCGCGACATGTGTGAGCTCGAGCGACAGTACAAGAACGTCACTTACCTGGATCTGTTCAAGCCGCAGATGCTAAATCGGACCCTGATCGGCTTGTTCACGCAGATCTGGTCACAGCTAACGGGCATGAACGTGATGAGTATGTATAACCTCGTGGTGGCAGTCTGCCTTGGCTGATCGTGTCCATAGTGTATTACATCACCTACCTCTTCTCCATGGCCGGCTACACGGGCAATTCCACTCTGCTGGCCTCGTCCATTCAGTACATCATTAACGTGCTGATGACGCTCCCCGCTCTGATCTGGATGGATCGCTGGGGTCGCAGACTTCCCTTGTTGGTGGGGTCGGCTTTGATGGCGATCTGGATGTATACGAATGCGGGGATTATGGCCGTGCATGGGGAGGTGGTCCCGGGTGGAATTGACGGCGTCGCGGCGGAATCGATGCGTCTGCATGGGGCGGCGGCCAGAGGCTTGATTGCCTGCACCTACTTGTTCGTCGGTACGTATGATACTTGTTTCCTGCCATGCTCCACTGCCTACCCCAACCCCACATGATCTAATCTAACTCCCGTCTCCGTTAGCTTCATACGCCCCCACCCTCGGCCCCGTTTCGTGGACTTACCCGCCCGAGCTCTTCCCGCTTCGGCTTCGTGGAAAAGGAGTCGCTCTCTCAACCTCGGGCAACTGGGCGTTCAACACCGCACTGGGACTGTTCACCCCGACGGCCTTTGCCAACATCCGCTGGAAGACGTACATCATCTTTGGCGTTTTCAACACTGCCATGTTCATCCACTTCTACTTCATTTTCCCCGAGACCGCCGGAAAGACCCTGGAAGAGACGGAGGCGATGTTCGGAGATCCCAATGGCATCAAATATCTCGGGACTCCAGCCTGGAAGACCAGGGTCAAGACCAATGCAGTCCGCGAGATGGAGCGTGGCCATGTGGATCTGGAGTCGAAGATGGAGCCGGGCCACACTCACACCGAGACGGTCGCAGCTGGTGAGAAGCGGGCACAAGAGCGCGCGGAGGTTTGAACTAGGCATAGGGTTGAGTTGACGTTGATAGTAGGGTTGCTGATATTTGAAGGGGATGACGGGCCGTCCATAATCTCGTGGCTAGTCCAGGACATTTGTATTTCAGCTCTTATCGTAGCATGGCTGATGACCTTGCCGCTAATATCGTGATTCCTGAATGAAACCGGCCGTGCGTGCTCGTTACCTATCAGACAGTTCATATTACCTACTGCATATCCACACAGCAGATGTACCTCTTTCCTGGAGGTAGACTTCTTTCACCTTGTACTTAGGGCAGTGCTTGTTAAGGATTGCGATCCGCTGAGTAAGTCTGACACCATGCTCGATTAAATAGTAAACGGTATGCGATATGCTGTGTGCTATGCCGTGCTATATGCTGTGCAAGAATCTGATACGAAACGCAAAAGCAACGCCCTCCTCCACCCACCCTAGAAACCAAACGCACCGCCTGCGAAGCAGGTGTCCTCGTACTGCGAGTCCACCACCCCAATGCCCAGATTAAGATTTCCTTCTAGAAGAAGCAGCCTCATACAACCCCCGAATATCGTCGCGCCACTGGCCCTCATCGACGCGCTTCACCCGGCGATCGTAGGTCATCAGCCCATTGACCTCGCCCTCGACGTCCGTTGTCTGCGTCCACACGCCCGCGCTGCACGCGTACCGGCGCACCTGGTCCTGCAGCTCGGTCAGCAGCTGGTGGCTCCGGTAGTTCCAGGCGGCGAGGTCCAGGTCCATTTCGTAGGTTTGGTTGATTGCTTGGATTGCCGTGGGGTTGTTCCAGAGGCTGTTACTTTGTTAGATATATGATTATGGGTTGGGTGTGTAGTTGGCAAGGGGGGGGTTAAGGAAGCGTACTGCTCGATGGAGACGTTATGTCCTAGTCCGCCGAATTCGCCCTGGATCGCGATTCGGGCGGGGTCGTAGGGGGTCGAGTCGATGGAATAGAAGGGCGTGCCGCATTGGGGGTTCGCGTAGTGGTGGTTATCCTTGATTCACTTCGTGTTAGTTAGGGTGCTATGGTTGTAAATTGTGAATCATACAGGGAGACAGGGGACGGGAAAGGTAGGGAGGGGTAGGGCAAACGTACGTGGAAATCCCCCGCGCCGTGATCATGCCATCCCGAAGTGGAATCCACCAGTCTCGTTGGATCCAGTTGCTTGACGCGATCCGTCAGCGAAATCTCCGGGTAGTACGAGGTGACCTGCCCCCAGCCTTCGTTGTAGATCACCCAGGCAAAGATGCTGGGGTAGCTTTTCAGCTGGCGGATCATCAGCTCGAGCTGGCGGGCGAATTCCTGCTGCTGGGATTCGTTCGGGAGGATGGTCGCGCCGCTGGCGTCGTTCTCGAGCGGGCGGAGTGACGGCATGTCCTGGATGACTAGAAGGCCCAGCTCGTCGCAGGCGCGGTAGTACAGGGCCGGTTCGAGTTTAATCTGCTGGTGTGAGTGTCCTTTCGAGGGCTTGTGTGGGTAAGGGTAGGCTTACGTGCTTGCGGACCATGTTGAAGCCCAGACCCTTCAGGACTCGCAGATCATACTCCATGGCTTCGCGATTCGGCGGCGTGTACAGCCCGTCGGGCCAGTAGCCCTGGTCCAGCGTGCCGAACAGAAAAGTGAAGTTGCCGTTTACCAGCGGCCGCTCGATGCCGTCGACCGTGCCCCGCGAGATGGTCCGGAAGCCCAGGTAGCTTGCCACCGTGTCCTCGCCCAGGGTCACGGTTACGTTGTAGAGGTTGGGCATGTCGGGCGACCAGAGCTTGGGATTGGTGACGTTGAATTGGAACGGCTGGGCGGAAGTGCCGTTGCTGGACCCGATCTCGGAGTCGCCCTCGTGGATGGCGATGCGCACGGTGGTGCTGTTGCCGGTGGCGCTGTGGACGGTGACGTTGACTGGTTTGGTGGTTAGTGTGCAGTGATTGAAGGAGTGTGTAAGGCAGACAGCTGCTTACCCTGTCCATGCATGTCGCCGCTCAAGTCCAGCTGCGTGATATAGTTGGCGGGCGCGGACTCGATCCACACGCTCTGCCAGATTCCACTGCAGGGGGTGTAGAAGATGTGGCTGGGGACCAGGTGCTGTTTGCCGATGGGGATCACATAGTCGTCGCTGTCGGTCGGGTCGTGAACATAGACCAGGCTGTAGGGCTTCTGTTAGCTGGGATAGATCGAGGGCTGGAGCTGTGATCTACGTACAGCTCATTGTTCGTCGTCGCATTGACAAACGGAGTAATGTCCACTGTGAATTCGAAGTAACCTCCCCGGTGGAAGCCCGCTTGCTGTCCGTTCACGAATACAGTGGCTTCATAGTCCACGGCCCCGAAGTTCAACAACACGTTTTGTCCACTCCATGAACTGGGGACGGTGAAGTTGGTGCGAAACCAAGAGTAGAATGCTGACTCTGCTTGAATGCCTACAACAATTGAATCAGCTTCTGCGCTCAGAGGATGAGCGGTGCAACCAACCCGACAACCCGCTCTCGAGACAAGAGGGAATCAACACTTCCTGAGCAAGCGCCTGTCCGAATGGCGGACTTTGCGCTGCATCCAGACTCGTGGCAGTCTGATACTGCCAGATCCCATTCAGATTCTTCCAATCCGCCCGCTGTCGTTGCGGTCGAGGATACTCAGGCCAGGGATTGGTGCCCACTTGATCGGTCCAGTTCGTCGTCAACGGCGGCTGCTTCACCGCATAATCTGTCGTCTGTCGCGTGGAAAGGTGCTGAATACTTCCGATACTCCGTGCCAGAGACTCGGAGGCTAGAAGGGGAAGAAGCCAGGTGGAAATCCAATGCATGACGGCCGTTAGTGTCTAGTACATAAGACGTGCAGTTCAAGGTGCAGCAAAATATCCTCTCCAGGGTAAGACACCCGCCCTGGAGTATTTATCCCCTTTCGATTGTCTACCTAGGATTCATGCTGAAGGCAAAGCAGCAAGTGCCGAAGAGGGCCTGCGCCAGCAGATCCTACACCATGTCATCGGGCTTTTGACCCACTCCGGTCAGCATGATTGTCATGGCAGCGCCACGATAAGAGGGGATGATGGGGACACAGAACATTGAGCAGACGCCGAACACACAGGAGTAGAGTCTTGGAGTGCTCCACCGACCATCACTTGATCGCTTGGCAACCCAGCGTCGTGGTGCGAAGTGAATGGACTCGGGGAGAAGCCATGGGTGATGAACCGGCCCGAATGGTTGACAACCATGTCCCATCTGTGTCCGAGTACGTGTAGATCGGATCACCACATGCCAATCTGAGGATTCTGAAGCTGTATTCCTTTCTCCAAGTCTCCAAATATCTTCTCCACCGATGGGTGAGTGGGTAAGAGACTCTGACAGTCAAAATCACTGCATCGGGCCCTGAGCGCTGACTCAGCCAAATCACCCAATGAGGGCCACGGATCACGAAGCAGGTTTTGGCTCAGATGGAGTCTTGGGACTGGGCTGCATGAACGGATTGCCAATCATTGATCTCATCCTTTCACAGCTCAAGTTTGGGTGCGGTGAATTTGCCTTCTGACCCCTTTCTGCGTTCCCTGGTGTCGGGCACTTCCCTACCTGCACCCCTGCGTGCTCGTCCTATTGTGTTCAAGGGGCATGTACTTTGTCCATGGTTTATTCTTCCCCGCAGATTCTAGCCCGTCCCCCTTGCGTTTTCTTTCTGTCCAAATGCCAACTCGCAAAGTAACGTGGCTAGCAGTTTTCCCTATCACTTCCTACCCCGCATGTCGCGCATGAATGCTGCCTAGGATGTGCTTCAGGATGGAAGTCTCGCCGAGACTACGAAAAGTGGGACTCAGAGGTATACTGCATCATTGCATCAGCCAAGAACCCGAGCGATGATTTCATTAGGTTCAGGTTCAGAGGGATTGCTCGGCCACGCACCAGGCTTGTTGTGGCCCTGCTAATCAGCCCTGCCAAGGTCCTTAGGAGTGATACACCATGTCAGGTGGGTGAGACTGATGTGATTGTGTTGTTCTCGTTCATTCCTACATCACGTATTTGGGTCTCCGGTCTCGACCCCGAGACTATTGTGGGGTGACGTGACTGGCAGGTCATTGTTCCTTTGGATTACAAAGATATGATAGCCTCGAAGATGAGCGTCGATAGATTGATGACCCACCGTCTTTTGACTGCCATTCCAATCGTTGGGTTCCGATGGGTGCGGTGCGGATAGAAGCCCAGGTAGGGTCGGTGGTGATCACGGGATGGAGACCGGAGGGCTCGGAAGAGACCTTGGCCCCATGCAAGTACTCCTACAATGTTCACTTGCACTTGATAATGGCGATACGCCCAAACTCCATTGTTAGATACTTCTTGCCAAGTAATGCAAGATCTTCAGCCCGCCCAACGGTCGCTGGAAAACCAGGCGCGGTCTCAATTTCAGGTGTGGCGTCTCATCTCACATTTCCCCGGGATTAAGTATTGTCCGCCGTCGGAAACGCCACCACGTCCTGCATCCAATGGCAATGAATGTACCGAGTAGTCAATCGAGAAGGCATGCATTGACCGCTCCGGCTTCATTGTTGATGTTTGTTGTCGGTCGGTCGGTCGGTCGCCGAGGCAGGGTGTCACAACTCCCAAAAGGCCCGATCATCGCGGGTATGGGGTTCGGCTCGGGGTTCCGAAATGTGCAGGCTGCCATGGAATCTCAAATGTTGGACCTCGGCGTTGCTACTGTTGACACGATGTCCACCATTCCACCATTGTTCTATGGGTCGTTCGCCGTCATGCCGGTGCCGACGCGGGTTTCAACGTCCCAAGTATGATCGTCTTGAGTACGGGGTTAGGCTCGGTGTTCCGAAATGTGAAGCCGTGGCATCTCAAATTATGGATTCCTGAGTGTCTCGACTGTTGGTACGTAGTCCACCATTCCACTTTCCGTTGCAGTGGGCCCCTGGCTATCACTTTTGTCGGTCACTTTGCAGGTCACATATTTCAGTCATCTTTTTGGTGTCAACAGTCGGCCACATCCCGGCAGCTTCTTTTTATGGTATTGGCAAGGCCTGGGTGGCTGGACAGTCGCACCCCGCATATCACCTCTATTTCGGTCGCATGTTATTGATTACAAGATTCAAGCGATTCTTCTCTGCTGATTGTCCATTTCGCGCCCTGTTATGTCCCAGTTCGAGGAATGGAGAGTGTATAAGATGCCTGCTCGGTGGATATCATCCTGTAGATTGTCGGGAGAGTGAGTAGGATTTTTAGATAGGGCCTCGGGACATTGGATTGGTGGCTCTGAATAGCACCGAGGAAGATGACATGATACCTAGTTCCCTACTAATAACGACCTCGAGGGCCATGAAATGGGTTGAAATCGAGATTGTCGTATGGAATTGTGGATAGGAAGAAAGGTATCTCACGGATATGGCCTATCCCACGGATCGCAGCGCTCAACGGCCAAGCCAGCTCTTCTAAGCTTTCAGCAGTCGACCCAGTCCTTGTTATATGCTTTAGAAGGATCACAAATGTCAAAGATGGTATAGCCAATGAATGGAAAGCATTGCCTCAATGCAGGCCCGCCATGTCCATCGTCTGCCGTGCGTAAGGCGTGGGTGTCCAGTCAATCGACAGACCGCGAAGACAGAAATAGAAGTGCGGGGCGGACTATGCGCCCGTACCTAGTAGCATTTGAGCAAAATGTTTTAAGAGAGACCTGCATCGAAAGGATAGATACAGGCACACGATTCATCGTCATTCTCGCAAGAAGCTGAAAGCGGCCGAGGTTGTCCGGCCGCAACAAGAAGCCCTAATGAGTAATGTGATTCCTCAATCCCATTTTCACCCAATCGTATGTAGTACCAGATCCGTGCGATTAGCGTATTCTGCAAGGTCAAAGACCCAGAAGGGATTTTCAGCTGCTTGGCTATGCCGACACGGCACGCTTTCCATCTGGGATACCCTTGCCGACGGTGGCGAAAATCGCCAATCCAGGCGAAATAAGCACGCGATGGTAGATAACAAATGCTGGACCCCATGGGTCGGAACACGGATATCCCGAGCAAGCGTATTTCTGTCAGCGCCATAGTGGATAAACACCGAGCTGAGGCGACAAGGTCATGGCGCGAACATGGAACAACTGGCAAACACCGGTTCAGCAAGCCAAATTTCCCTACCACGAGTCATTCGGCATTCAGCCAGCCCTGATAAAAGGTGACAAGAGAACAGGTGTTTGCTGCAGATCCTAGGAATTGTACCAAAGGATTGGTCGGCTATTATCTCCCCTGTGATCAACCCGCAGGTCCCTCATGCGGCCAGCACAGAAACTACATTAGCCTCTATGGGGTTGTCCGGCGCCGAGCCCTAGTCCGCCACTGGCCTGCGGCACGTCATGATCGCTTCGAATTTCCAGCTTATCGCTTGAGTCTGCCTGCTCAGTAAGGCCTGCGCCGTGTTGATAACGCTTTGACAAGCTTCGGTGGCAAATTGTGGGGTCCTCGATCCAGACTCCTCCAGAGCAGGGAGAGGACAGTCCCTACTGTCACTATCGGGACCGCAACGTATGAGATCGCGTCTCCGTCAGTCGTTTGTGTATCCTTGGATAGGATCGAAAGTCACATCTTGCGGGTTAGAGAGAGTAAGCGGCCGATCAAAAGGACCGAAGGACATCTGCACGTCGTAATCTCTTCGATTAACCTAGTCAGACCAAATAACCCGGATCCGGTTTGGCTTGCGATGCTGCGTCTTGAAGCAGGACATCAGAGCCGATGGACTGCGCCCGGACTTCAGCTCCTATCTCTCACATAATGGCACTAACAGCTAGCCTGGGTTGTCCATAATCACTAGCTCAGCTTTCAGCCCTCGACATATCGCAAACCTAGACTGCAGAACCCAAAGCCACCATACATCGGCGACGCCGCCACCTCGTAGCCGCGTTCTCTGTGTAACATGTTCGCCCGGTATTTAAAGCAGCCATGAGGACTCCCTCTCTCCCAGCCAGCAGCTGACCTGGAGATTCAGACCTTGACAATAACTCCACATACTTTACAATTTGTCAGATAAAGCACAATGACACCTCAACCACTGCGACCGATTTCCTACCGGAATGACCCGCTGGGTACGATCGGTTGTACGGCCCCAGTTCATTCCGAATACAAATTCCTGGCAACAGGCATCCCGAACGAGAATGACCCAAGACCGAACTCAGTCACGATTGACCCGGTCGCATTACATCTTCCTTGGAGAAGCTCCTTCCCCGCAGCGCGACAGTGTCGATTTTGGAGCGAGGCAGAAAATGCTGGCAAGGCACTCCTCCAACAGATCAAGCGGATCAACCGTGCAAACAGCACCAAGGGTGGCTCGGCCAAGATTGACACGAATGAAGAGGAGATAGAGCTCTCGAACAAAGAGGTGGAGCGAATCGTGAACGCGTCGAGCGCGGCCGTGTATATGAACCCCAACTGTTCTTCCGAGGAGATCGAGATCATCTCGCAGCTTAACCTGATTCTCTGGATCCATGATGGTATGGCTCGTGGTACATCTGTCGGCACAGATTCGAGTTGCTAACATCCTCACTGGCAGACATCCTCGAGTCGTCGGATTCACCACACGAGGTAATTATGCAAGCACTTTATGTAACTGAAGGGAGGTTAACATGCGTAACCAGAGTGCAACGATCATCGAGAAAGTGACGGCCAGCTGGGCCGATATTCTTGCTCACCCACATAAATACGCGGCAGAGTCCTCAGATATGTTTACTCGCCTGGCTCAACAGATGCTGCGCATTAGTGGTCAAGGGCAAGGGCTTATACGGGGATACCTAACGTGGATGGCGTTCATGCGGTCGACAATGCGAGATCAGTTCACTTCCCTCAGAGATTATCTGGACTACCGGGCGGTTGACATCGGACGAGAGTGAGTACCTCGTATCCTCACGACGCCTTCATAAATCAGTACCCGATCTCATTCCCTTCGTGCAGCTATATCCTGGCCGCTGTGAAGTTCGGTAACGGAATTCACCTCTCACCCGCTGAAGAGCCACCGCTAGCCCCGTTGATCGGTTTGGCCATGGATCACATAATCATGACCAACGATCTGTTCTCCTACGACAAGGAGCGACGCGACTCCGAGACGTGCGCGAACGCGGTCCAATACCTGGAGCAGGTTCTCTCCGTTGACGCGGGTTCCGCCAAAACACTTATCACCAGCCTGCTCACGCAGACGGAAGGTCGGATCCATGCGGAGCTGGAGAGTTTGTGTCGTTCGGGTGCGCTGAGTGAGGCGCAGATCCGGTACGCACGGGGTGTGGTTGAAGCAGCGGCGGGCAATGTGGTTTTCTCCATCACCACACGGAGATACAGCCCTATTGGAGCTGGCCACGCCAGTGGGACGAAAGGTTGAGAATCGAGAGGGATTGTTTTATAGAAGATTAAGACAATACCAATAGACCATCATTGATTGTGGAAAATTCTCTTCGATGCTTAAGCCCGCTGGGTGCGGGGATGTCACGGGTAGGGAAGGAACTAAAGGGGCATAGTCTCGGCCGGGAACGGGGATAGCGAGCTGGCCGTCAACATTCCGAGCTACATATGCTGGTTGTATACGTATACAAGTGGCAAGCTTGACAATGGGACTGGAGCATCCGTCGAGTTTAGCTTTGGTAGAAACAGAAAGTTCCAAGATCACTGTAAGCCCCTGACTCCACTCACTATGAAGGGGTAAGTCAACCAGACCACATGATTGGCAGTGCACTGCGACCATGAATCCCCTACTGACAAGGTGTATTCCTTGAAGAGCAATGGCATTTGGTGCATGGTGAATCTCTTTTATCAGTAACGCTGATTGATGACCAGTCTTCGAGGCAGGGCAAATCGGCACGCATCAAGGCCAAGTAGTTGTCACCAAACGACGTCAAACCTCAATTTATAACGCAGGCGGGATTAACGGGCATATTTCACAAGCTCACTCCGATCACAACATTCTATTTGACTGCCGTGATAACCTCGGAAAGGTCATGATTTGTCGGAGAGCTCAGAGGCTCCATCCTGCGGCGCTGGTTTGCGCCCGTTTGAAAAGTAAAGTTCCTGCCTTAGGGCTAGCGGATCCCATTGACCCACTGCAATAGATTGCGATGGATGTAGGAATTCTATTCTTAAACAAGGAAGATTCCGATCTTTGAAATCTTTCAGCTATTCATTTTGATTCTGTTACGACTTTCCTGTCGCAACTCCATTCCTTCCCGAAGGCAAGCCAATGACATACATTACAAGAGCCAGGAAGACCGATGATGTCTCGATGGCACTTCTTCACAGAGCGCCTTGACAGAGCATATGAAAACAAGAGATCACCGTAATGGAGGCCACGTGCGGCTTACATGGAACAGGTCGAAATCAGAGACGTGATGGGATAATCTAACATGGTCCTCACAGTCTAGCTTTGGCTACCGGTCTAATATTTCCTCGAAGGAACTCCCCGATCCCGCCCTCAATCGTCCATGCTTCCCTCGCCAGATCCTGTTGGTTCACCGGCAACTGCTTGGTCCAGCTCATCAACCTTTCATAGACATTCCCATCACGACATCCGAGCGCGCTGCAAAGACACGCATCTGTGAAGTCCCAGGCATCGGTTAGAGCAATGACATCAGGCAGCAGTGTCGCCAGAAGTTCGTCGATGCGCGCACGCATCTGCAGGAAGTGGTCGGCAGTCAAAAGTCGGTCTTCGGCGAACGGGACAGAGATGAATGATGGGCCTGGGTTGTTGATGGTTGTCAGAGCGAATAGCTCCGTGAGGCGTGAGAGAACGGGGAGTAAGCTCGGCTGCGCACTCCCGATGACTTTCACACGACGTTGCATAGACTGCAGCACGAGGTACTCTAAGTACGCATGTGCAGCGGGCAGAAGCCGTGTGAGAGATGTGTTCCATGCTTCAGCTGGGGACGACGTGCGGGTTTGCTGTGTGTAAAAGGAGTGTGAAGCGGATAGGAGTCGGTGGAAATGGTGTTGGAAGATCTTCAACAGTGTTGCTGGCTCTGAAATGTGATTACTGTCAAGCAAAAGGTATGATGGTGGGGAGTTCTCTCCCTCAACCTGCAGCCATTGCTGGTATCCCGAGAGAGACTCAGTCATGTCGGAGTCCACCGCCCTTCCTGCTTGAATAGCGCCAACCTGCTTGAACATGTAGCGCAACGTTTGCTGCCACATGACATAATTCTCCCCCTCAAAGGTCGCCGCAGCACACGCCGTTCCCACCATATCCGGTAGCCCCGAGATTACGAGGTATCCATGCCCTCCACACATCTTGCGCGCCTCCTCCGCTCCCGCAGCAACAGTCTGTGTGGCCCAAGCTTTCAGCCCGGCGCTCACAGCATGGATAAAGGATAAGCGACCGAGCGCCCCTTCTCTCTTCTCCTGCTGATACTCTTCGAACCGGTCGCCAAACTCCTGCGAGGCAAACAGGATAGCATACGCCTGAGAAATGAGCGTCAATACCCGTTGATGCTGCGTCTTGTAGGCGAGGATGGAGACTTCAGGGCAAGCTGGTGAGGAGAACATGGGAGCGCCCTGCTCGCGCACCACTGAAAATCGCGTCGCCACGGTTAGGGGCTGCGCCAGCCCAAATGCCGCCCAATGGATCACCACCCGCCGCACCTCCAGCATTGTCGCATAACTCTGTTTCGCAAAGCTTTCCTGGGATCCTACCTCATTTCGCACATATGTCCCGTCTGGTAGCACCCGTGCATGCGCCGCCAGCAGACTATCTCCTGGGACGCGCAGGTGATTGAAGTGGGCATAGCCATTGCACGTACCGTTATACGCCATCTTCTGGCCCACATCTCCCAGCTTCACTCCGTTTATGGGTGTGGAGTCAGAAAGATTGCGGATCTGGACGACAAACCAATGCACACCATGGTCCACTCCGCCGGTCTCCAGTCTGGCTGCAACTACTGCGTGAGAGCAGCTGAGTCCCAAGCCCCCAGGCCAGAACTTCGTCGCGGTCACCGTCGGAGAATTGAGAATGAATTCCCCCGTGGCTGAGTCGAAGGTCGCCGTGGTTTCCATGCCACGGACGTGACTACCGTGTCCCAGCTCCGTCTGCGCATAGCAACCATTGATCTCCATGCGTTCGATCAACGGCAGCCAGTAGCGTTTCTGTTCGGTGGTGCCCTGTAGGTTGATCGTGCGGCGGAACATCAGGAAGTTCAGGCCAAAGGGTGTGGCGTTGGTGAGTTGGCTGCGCTCGGTCAGGTTGATGAAGTGGGTGTGATCGTGCTGTAACATGTCGGTGACGATGGCCCGGCCGCGGCGCAGGCCCTCCAGGTATTGCTCCCTCCGGTCGAGGCCAGTGTGGAGGTGGGGAAGCTTCATGGTGTCGGTTATGCCCAGGGTGGATTCGACGCGAGCGAGGGCTGCACGGCGGGAGGAAGCGTTCTCCTCTCTATTCTTACCGTGCATTCGATCAGAAGGCGCATTCATGGGAAATAGTCTCGGGACTGTACACAACTTACCCGTCATGGATGATGTGCGTCAAGAGCATAGAGTCAAACGTAGCCGCTTGACGGGCCTGCGTCATCAGTGCCATCTGCCTATTTGGCGACATCGTGTGCACAGAGTTGAAAAATGACTCCATCCTTTTCTGATTAATCCCGTTCATATGAATCAGAGGGAGTGTTGCATGATGCAGAGATATATCGGCTGCCCCTGCGCTGCAAATCCGGTGCTGAGCGCAGAAATTGTGGCTTCTGGTGGGCACTTTAGCGATTGGACCGCCCGAGCAAGCATCAGCATCGAGCCGAGGCTGTCCTCAATGTGAATTGTTCCAAAGCAGGCTAGCTGGAATGTAGATGATCCTTCTCCAGCAATCAGAGCACGAAACCTGGGACTCTAGAAAATGCCAAGGCACGGCTATGGTCCGTGGACGGCCTGAGCTAGCCCGATCAAGTTAGCCTCGATAGAGACTATTTCCTGCCAAGATCTTGGTCCCATGGCGCTGGGCTCATAGGCGGACCTAGTTTATCCCTCACTTCCGCCAGATGAGGTCGGTTTGGATGGCTGTCGGATTGAAGCAACCTTCTTCCCCAAAACAATACAGTCTACCCTTACATCTACCATGGGTCCATCAAAAGCTCCAGCGCCGTTGGGCGAGCTGCAGGGTCCCCTTGCAAGGCTCGCCGCAACCACCTCAAAAGCCCTTCAACATCCTCACCTTGAATGTTGACGGCCAACTTCTCGAAAGTTCGGTCGGAATTGGAACCAAGTTCTTCTAGTTTCCTGATTCATCCCATAACACCCAGCTCATGTCCATTTTCTTGAGGAATTGCGGCCTGTACACCCAGATCATAAGCCCAGCAGGAGAGGCATAATCATGAATCCAGCAGTTGATTATGGGTCTCCTTAAAGCCGGTGAACAAAATTGAACATCCCATTGAGTTCCTGAAGCATGCTTTGACGAGGCGCGCGGTCATAATCATCAGAGCATCAGGCTTTTGACTATGTCATCTTGGAAGGCTGTTGAGCCCCAATTCAAGATGCTTGAGATTTTCGAGATCAGATCAAATGCACTATCCTCTTGTGTTGTCCGCCAGATGCCAATGTTGATCATACCATAGCTGCTCTTAGTTTCATTCCAGAAATGAGCCCACAGTTCACAGACAGGCCCTTCCGTGGTGACGGAGAAACAGAGGGACATCGGATTAGAAGACCCCGCTAGCTGAGGGCCTCGTGTTTCGAGCGGCTGCCCATCAGCAGCCCCAAAGAGAGCTTTTTGAATATTCACTGCCGAGGCGCCAGCCACTGCTGCTTGATTCTGTGCTTGATAGAGATTTCCGCCGGTTGCTCCCGACTTTGCCTCGACGAGAAGGAATGGAAACCGTAAGCTCAGTGGGGTCACACCGGGATCGCTGATAAGCTCACCGGTGTCCTGGAGGTCGTTCAACAGGAAATCTGCATTTGCGACCCCCGCCGAATGCAGTGCTGTTGCAAGGGTTCCATCCGATAGCCCCAGGGAGATGTCGGGACGGGGATCCTTGAGGAAGAAAGGCGTTGTGAGCGTTTGCTCAGATGACACTGATAGAGCTGTGCCTTTGCGGAGAAGCGGTGCAGCTGCGGGCTGGGCTGATGGAAACGAAGACGAACTTTCCAGGTTCATGCCCGGTTGAGAGCTGTCAGGCTCGCCAGGGCTGCTTTGCTTGGTAAGCCGTTTCCTAGGGACAGAAGACTGGGGAATCAATGGCTGATGGACGGCGGGTTTGATTTCGGATAACCAATCTGTTAGGTGATTAGTGTTAGCCCTGGATTATCGAGGATATTCAGATTGGGCAAATGTGCCCCTATTTCGCGCAATTACTAGATTTGATGACTTCAGGCCGTTCAGAGCCTCGTGTATGGACTCAGCCCACTCGGCTTCACCGGCTTGAGTGGCCGCCCACTCCATTGACTGAGATTGGAGTTTGGCTGCTAAAAGTTTGAGGGTGGCACGAGATAATGACGCACGGAATTTATTCGAGTGTCAACCTCTTGAGGTGCCTTCGCATCAACATAGATTCTAGCACGGAAAAGCGTACGTGCTCGGTAGGTGGACTCGCTCGGCTTGCGTGGACTAGATGAGCGGGACCTTCTGGTGGATACCGATGATAGAGAAGGCGGAGGCAACTTTGTGGGGCCTACGTCGGGATACGAATTCGCCATACTGCCTGAAGTCTGTGATTCGAGTTGTGAGAGATGCTGCCTCGTCAATGGAAGGGTAGTCGGCGAGAATGAAGTCGGAGTCAACCTGGCGTGTTTGGAATCCTGCTCATCAGGTGCGGAGGGATCTGCATGTCGCTTCATGTTTGGTTTTCTACATGGACGTTTTATCCACTGAGTCTCGGCAAAGCAAGAGGATGTACCTCTTATCGTTCCTTGACGTGTTCGAATCAGCGAGGCGGCATATAATGGGTAGATAACGTAGGAGCCTGTCATAGGCTTAGCTGTGTGTTATGGTGTTTGTGTTTACATTCAATGTGATGAGAGAACACGCGGTCAGGTGATCGGGGAATTGAGTTGACACACGTGACACAGATAAGATAAGAGCAGCTCCCACAATGTGAAAGGTACAGAAGAGCATTTGACCACGCAACAGTGACCAATATACATACTTGTGCAAGATCAGACAGCCATGCAGAAAGAGTTCAGAGACAAGAGAGCGAGTGGATCCACTCGGGATTATCTAGCACGAAGGTGGTCAACATCTAACAAAGTACAGAATCAGAATCAGCCAAACCTAGCAACAAGCGTCCACCGAGGTTAAGGCGCGTCGCAACCAGCGTGAAAGAAGCTCGCTTACTGGACAGCCCAAGCAATTTCATGATTCTAGAGACACATTGACTTTCTTGAGATGAAAGGGTGGGCATAGCAGTAAAGATCACATTTGTCTACAGCACTACCAACCAATAAAGACATTGTCTCGGGCATCCTTTCGAGGTTACCGAGACTCTTCAACAACGGCATTGTCTTTTGACCACTGCACACTCGTGGTTGAAAGCAGTACCCTGGAACTATAAATGACCACATGAGCGCTATATTATGTGAGGCCACTCGCCTGGTCTCACGAACTCGTTTGCCTACCTCACTCTGTCGTTCAAGCGTGTTTTCATCGCCTGCAGCTTTCATCCAATCGCATAGACACCTTTCGAGTCAACAATCGAAATGGCCAACAAGATCGATACCCACATGACGACTCATACCAACAGCCCCATGCCTTGCACAAGCAAAAAGCGAGGACTCACCTGCGATGAGGAGCCTGTTCGAGCGTCCAAAAGACCCAGGGCTGGCTCCAACAAACCGCCGCCTATAAGGCTCAACGACTCCGCTCGCCATGCTGCGGCGCCTTTGAGTGCACCATTACTATGCACTCGACCTTTCTTCGATCTTTCAGAGTACGGCATTCCAGCTCTGCCTCAGCTGCACTACAAAGAGAAGGTGGCTGCACCGGACTCAGTCCATGTCCAATGGACTTTGCGAGCCCCGGTCCAGTATCACCGGGTCCCAGCTCGGCGACACAGCCTCGATGAACCCCGACAGGTGAATGTTCCTGTTCGTGTGCATACCCTGAGTCTGCAGCCCATCGTGCTCTGCAGCGTGCAGCAAACCATCCCAAAAGCTGCGGTTCTGCACTCCGTAGCTTTGACCAACCCCACCACTTCCAATACCCCTAACCATCTTCCCAAAGGCATCCCCGCGCCCGATTCCACCCTTCTCGAGTCCCTACGCACCCAAATCCCAAAGGAGATCCTCCCACTTGCCGTCTGGCTGTACGAACTCCTGTACCCTCGCGAATGCCCTGAGACGGACGTCACGACCTGCGAATGCCACCTGGCCCAGATGCAGGGCTGGTCGTCGTCTCCCACCACCGACATCCGCCAACACATCCTCCTCACCTCCGACGCCGCGGCCCTAACCACCATAACCAACTTCCACACCAAAATCATGCACTTCGTCGAAGACTACATGACACAAACCTGGTCCACCTTCGCCCAACGCTTCCCCTCCCTAATTCCCACACCGCACCCCTCCCGCACGGAATACCTCCGCGTCCTGCGCACCTTCTATCTCCACGAAATCTGCACTCGGAAGATGGCCCTCACGCGCCGACAGATGCCGACCCGCGGTCCCGCGCGGGGGTTCGTGGAGGAGAGATACAAAGTCTCCCTGGACGCCTCCTGGCGCCACCAGATCACCCAGCTGGCAGCCTGGGAAGCGGAGCAGCTGTTCTGCGTGGCCACGTATCTCCGGGGCGTGTTCGACGCGCTCCTGGACCGCGAGCTGGACCGCGCGCGGCTGCGTCGGCTCGAGGACGGGATGCGCCCGCTCCCCCCGGATGATTGCGAGTTCCAGGGCATGGCCTTGCTGTACCGCGCGTGCGCGGAACGGGATCCCGTACAGAGGGAAAGAATGCTGGAGGCGGCGGATCGCGGGTGTCTTTGGGTGGTTATGAGTCAGAACCTGGGGAATTTCCTGCGGACGGTCGGCGGGCATCGGACCGCGGTGCTGTGGACGGGGAGTTTCTTTCGCGATGATGGCTCCGGGGCGCAGGCGGCGTGGCGATGGGCGCTGGGGAAGGCGGAGTGGTCTGTCTTGGTGGGGCGGAGGCGCACCGCTGAGGCTAGGAGGTGGGGGTATGTGTTTCTGGATCGGGAGCGGTTGGTGAGCCATGGGGTCTTGACGGGGCCGTTTGTGCGGAGTGGCGGGGTTCGTGATGAGTGAGTGACGTGGCGGTGTTTCTTTGGCACTGCGATGGCAGTTTGAATATATATCTATACATCTTCCGAAGAATTGTTGTTCTTCCTTCATAACTCTATGTGTGCATCGCTCCTGTGATATGTCGTAACCGTAGCCGTAATCTACCAGGTAGTAGTCTATACACGACCCCAACCCCATACCGTAACACGCCTATAGCACCCTCTGTAAACATCTACAAATGCTACAACACCGTCCCCCGCACCTGCCTGACCCCCCTCAACCGAATATCCCTCCACATCGCCACACCCAAAACCGCTGCCGGCAACACCGCCAGCCCAACAATCAACATTCTCTTCTGCGCCACCCCGTACGCTCTGACCGTCGCCTCACGCTCCTCCGTCCCCGGCGCAAACTCCAACACCCGCGCAATGGACCCATACAGCTCGGCCGCCAGATACTTCTTCTCGGGTGGCAGATACTCCTCGATGTACACGGGGACGGTACTCGTCCAGATCGCGCCGGAGATGGCCGCGCCCACCGCGGACCCGATCTTCGACCCCAGCCCGACCAGCGCGAACGAGACGGCGATCGTCTCGTGGTTACCCGTCGCCAGGCCCGCAATCTCCTGGCAGATGACCAACGTGCCGCCCGCGACGGCCTTGAGGATCTCGCAGGCGATCACGGCGGTGATGTGGCTCGTGGGCGAGCGGAAGGGGATCATCAGGGCGGTGCCTAGGATGAAGAGGGGGAGGGCGATCAGGGCGGGGGTTTTGAAGCGGTTGATTTTGCGGATTAGGCTGGCTTTGTTAGTACACATGCCATTAGAGGGAGTCGGAGGTGTGGAAGGAATGCGAGGGGCACGTACATTCCCACCGGAATCGAGATGATGCAGCTGCCGATGCTGTAGATATTGTAGATGTACCCTGTGTCACGGATGTTGGTGTTGAAGACGACCTGCAGGTACGAGGAGAAGTAGAGGTCCCAGCAGCTGCGCGGGGTATTAGTAGGTTGAATTGGTGTAGGCAAAATTGGGGCAGGAAGGGCAAGGCGTACTAGAAGCTCATAAACATCGCGCAGGCCAAAAGAAACGCGCCGAGGAGCGTCGGGTCCCGCAGCCGGCTGTACGGGACGAAGCACACCGGGGCGCCCGATCGCTCCCAGAACAGAAACCCGATCACGCTGAGAACACCCAGAACGATCATCGCGATGATGTCCGGCGCCATCCACCGGTCGAGCAGCGAGGTGCTCCACATGTTGGTCCCGGAGGTGGCGAGGGTCAAGGGCAGCAAGATCAGGACGAAGCCGGCGGTGATGAGGAACATTCCGATCGCTGTGCTCATTAGTACGGTGCTGTGCATGGCTCTGAAAGGCATCACATACGGTCGAACTCCACGGCATAATGAATGATCGTCTCCATCCGTGTGCGGTTTTTCGGCTTCGGCTTGATGACGCCCGCCGATCGAGCCTTCTTACGCGTGCTCCAGAGGAGGAGTAGGAGAGGTGCGGTCACGAGCGGCGTGAGAATGGCGAAGATGCCGAATCCAGTGTACAGGGCGTCGCGTTCGTAGAGGAACTGCGCGGCTGCTGGCCCGATGAAGGTGGTGATCACGTAGGGAAACGAGGCGATGCCGTAGACGAAGGCCCGGTTGACAAGTTCGGTGGTGTCGGACATGAAGACATGCAGGACGTAGTCCATGCCGTTGTAGCCGACCCAGTAGATGATCTGGACTTGGGTCAGGCGTGGTCTGGTAAATATACGGAGGGGTCCAGCGGGGAAGAGCCTACCTGTGCAGCGACATAGGTTTCGACATTACGACAGGCAGCCATCAGGACTAGTCCTAGTCGTAGTCAGTATACAAGATGTTTCTTGTGATCGAGCAACTTACCCAGGGTGCACAATGCGACCATAGCAGCAAAGCCCTCGGGACGGCCCAGAATGTCGATCAATTTGGCGATCGGCAGTTTCGACACCCCGCCGATGATGCTCGTCAAAACATTGGTCATGGCGATGAGCGAGTGGTCGGTGAACTCGGAATAGACATAGGGACTCAGACTGCTGGTCGTTTGCTGCTGCAGGGAGTTGACGAAGAAGATGATGAAGACCCTGCGGAGTCAGAGGGGACTCGACGAGGATGCGGGGGACTTACAGTGCGTAACCCGTATACAGGGTCCGGGTGGACCAGACCGAAGCCAGGGCCTCGATCTCCGCAACCCCATGAGAGGTGTGCTCCGGGGAGGACAGATCCGGGCCATCAGGGATGGGCTCATAGCCATCATCTCGTGGCACGGGGACGTCAGCAGGATGCGTATGGCGGATTTGTTCAAGAATCTCTCGGGCTTCGTAGTACTTGCTCCGCAAGAACCCGAGCATGGTGGGAGGCTGTTGCTGCTGTCTGTTCTGAAGCGCGCAGACGGTTCCACGGAACCAGAAATTTTACTGTGAAGATTGCAGAAGACGCGAGAAAAGAAGTTGCAGCGGCCAGCGCTTGATGCGACTACATGAGAACAACAGAAGAGGATGGGACTGTGCAAGAGGGGGGCGTCATGAAATATAGGTAGGGTAGGCCTAGAGTGAATGCTGACCGCTTGTATTGCGGAAGGAAAAGCAGAGACTGCAGAGACAGCCTATGTGTGGGTGAGGCAACCAATCATACGCGTGACTCAATCCCTCCGAGGTGGATCCCGGCATTAGTCGCGTGCAATTGGGCGGTCATTGGCGGGAGAACCGAAAAAAAATAAAAAGGCAAGATTATCAGATGAGAATCCCATCTGATAAGATCCTGTCGCGCTACTCGGATCCCTCGGCATGGTCAATGAGGTGACATTTACCCCGCTCGAGTAGAGATTCATTTCCATTGCCTGTTCTTGTCTATCGTGGCAGTATGCTCTTCCATATCTTATCATCGAAGCCTCATCATCTGTTGTCTCCGACCGTAGGATGATCAGATAGCTACCATGCATGACTTAACGCAGCTGTCAAAACCCCCTCACCCCCCCCCCCCCCCCTCCCCTCTCCCTCTTGAATAATCAGAACCACAAATACGGTACAGTGACATGGACACTGTTAGCCTTCAATTCCAATGTGAAGTACACATTAAACTAACATCTATACACACATCTTCGTGCAGCGATCCTCCACGCCACTATCATCCCTGCAACTGCACTCAGCAACTCTCCCCCCCCACAGCACTTCGCATCCTGCAAAACCTCCAACCGACAGAAACACGAAGCCCGAATCGGAATATCCGCGCCAGCCAACGCCACATTCCTGGCCGGCTCGATCGCCTTCGCCTCCTCCGTCTTGCCCAACCTGACCAAACACTCATGATACCCATGCAACGCCCAGACATTGTTGGGGTGCCTGCGCGGGCGGATCAGCGACCCATCGAGCCCCAGATCGGCGCGGTACGTGCGGGCCGCCTCCTCAACCTCGCCCTGCTCCAGCTTCAGCGCGGCGTACGCGTGCCGCACGGGCTGCATCCACGCCCACGGCTCGCTGTAGGGCAGCCGGTCCTCGAGCTCGATCGCCTCCTGCAGCGCCGCGAAGGCGACCCCGTAGTTGCCGGCGCGGTACTCGATCTCCCCTGTCAGCAT